>NC_134540.1:66614344-66917374 GCF_050624435.1 Tenrec ecaudatus | reverse complement strand
TGAGTGACTGCACAGCAGGTCCAAACACAGCCCGGGCCTTCCTGTGCCGCTCTTTCAACTGTTGCTGCGCGCAAGCCGGGTGCTGTAGCCCAGGACGCTGCCGCAAGCGGCCTGCTCCCAGCGTGGCACCAGGTGCTCCTGAAACCCTGCCGTGGCACAAGCCTGGCAGGTAGCTAGATTTATGAATCTTGTCTAGATTTATGAATCTCCTGGGGTGACCCTGCGCAGGCTCATATGCCTGTGCCTGGACAAGTCACCAGGGTGAGGCCTTAAGATAGGGCCCACCTCCAGAGAGATGGGGGCCTAGAGGTAATAACACCCGAAAGCTGGAAGCAGTGACCAAATGCTGAGGGATTTCAGGGACTGGTAGGAGTCCTGGTGGCACAGTGGTGACGTGTTGGGTGCTAACCATCAGGCCAGCAGTTCAAAACCCCTCTGAGGGCAAAAGATGAGGCTTTCCATTCCCGTTATGAGTTACAGTCTCAGAAACCCACAGGGATAGTTCTGTGTACTGTAGGGTCGCTATGCGTCAGCATTGACCCAGTGGCCATGGATTTTATTAAGACAGGAACTCACTCGCTCGCTCGCTCGCTCACTCACTCACTCACTCACAGCCTTCTGGTGCAGGCCGGCTCATAGCAACCCTACAGGACAGCATATAACTGTCTCTGGGAGTCTCAGAGGTGTAATTTTTTGTGTGGGGGGAGGCAGAACAATCCAGTTTTATTCTCCAGACAGACAGCATCAGCAGGTACACTACATACACCCACAATGAGTCATCCAGCTGCACAGCCTGTGGTGTGTTCTCTGCAACAACCCCCTCGCCCCACCCCTGAACAGGTACCATTACCTTGGTCACTTCGATTCCAGAAGGAAAGGCACATCTTGGCAAAAAACAAAAGCAGCACTTTAAAAAATGTTTTTCTTTTCAGATCCTAAGAGGTCAGGTGCAAGCACAATGGGGACAAGAAGCGTTTTTGGTGACAGTCTCTGTGCCCCTGTACAATGTGGGGTTGCCTCCTCCTCCGCAAGGGGAGCCGGCGCTGTGGCACTGTGCCCAGGAGCTGCTGCGAGCCCCTCCTGGCACCGCTTCTTACTGAGAGAGCACCTACTTAGCACCCAGTCGTTATTGTTGCTTTATTACAAGCAGGTAAAGGAGCTGCAAAGAAACAAAAAGCCAACAGCAGAAAGATCCCCAAGGTCCCGCGGGTTTAAGGCAGGGTCTGGGGAAGAGTCCAAGATCCAAATAGGAAAATGGAGACTGGCTACAAAACTAAAACATGCACGAGGTAGAGGAATGAAAGCTTTCCCAACCCAGGACTTGCCTGCTCTGATTTCCCAGCAGAGGCTGCGATTTTATGGGAGCAGAAAGCCTCACGTTTCTCCACAAAGCGGCTGGTGGTTTTGAACTGCTGACCTCATAGTTCACAGCCCAGCTGATCATTCACTGTGCCATCAGGGCTGCAAAGCCGTAGGAGAGTCAACCAACTCACTTCCAAATGTCACACTTCCCAGCAACCTCCTCCAAGTCCCTCCTCTTCCCCTTGGTTTATCGCATCAAAATGTACAACTTCTGGGCTCTCCATTTACGGTCCCGACTTGTCGGTTTGTTTTCTCTCCAGAGCACATCAACTTTGCCAGGTCCAGCAAACAGGGATTTTGTGCGTTGTGTCCACAGCCTCTGTTGGTTCTGGAACCTTGAGCTGAAAAAAAAATGCACATTTCAAAACGTTCCCCTCTCTGCTTCCAGCACACCACGATTGCCCGGGTCTGCCATTTTCTGGGTGGCGATTTTTCTCTGCCTCCTTTTGTTCCCCAGACCCCTAATTGCAGCCTTTCCAAAAGACTGAACGTCAGCAGGCTCACCGAAGTAGCAGCAGAGCCTCCATGACAGCTCCTAAGAAAACAGCCTCTGAATCGAAGCCTGGGCCTCCAGCTCAGCCGGGCGTTCTAAATGCCTGCAGGACGCAGAAGGGCCTTCAGGAGTGTGAACTGTCAAGCACTACAGAGGCCTTATAATCTTAGGATTGAACTTAATGTCCCTTCTCCCAGCTAGTCCTTTTAAAAAATTGTTTTCCAACTTATTTTTTTTTCTTGTGAAGCCCTCCATGCTCTTACCCCCGCCCATCTCCCCTCTTTCCCTCGTCCTGTCCCGAGTCCCCTGCTTCAACTGAGAAGTCTTGCTATTCACCCACCACTTCCAAAGCTCCCACAGTGCGCACTGAGGGCGTCTGAGCCTCCCCTGGGTTTCTGATGTTCTGACTTCCTACTCCCCTGACTTTCCTTGTCCCTGTTGGTGATGTACTCACGCCGTGAGCTGCTAACCACAAGGTCAGCAGTTTGAAACCACCAGCAACTCTGCAGGAGAAAGATGGGGTTTTCTACTCCCAGAAACATTTAGAGTCTCAGAAACTCACAGGGGCAGTTCTGCTCTGTGCTTCAGGGTTGCTATGACTCTGGCAGTGACTCCACGGTGGTGAGTTGTCTTTTTGTTTGTTTGTTTGTCTCTTGACACGTGGATTCAGAAGGAGATGTAAGATAGAAAGGTTCCTTCATTCGGGGTTTGTGGGACAGTCTTGCCAGGTCTCCTGGAACCTTCCCACAACCCTCTCCCCTCAGCACACACAGCCATCACCTGGGCTCTGGGCAGCACCGAGCTGGGACCTTGGACTTCAGCTGCCCACATGTCCTCTGGGACTCGGGCACGTGCATGTGCCTACTGGGGTCTAATACAGAAGGAAGCCCCCATGCTGGAGGGAAGCTTGAAGAATCCGGGTCTTTCTTTGTTCGAGGTAATCCTGCATCTCAACACTGGGTGAGCTTGGATCTGGGGTGACTGCTTCAGCTGGTTGCCACTGGGTGCTGCCGGGCACAGCGGAGCTGCACACCCTGGGGTGCCTTTGTGGGCACCGCGAACTCATGATTACCTCTTTGCAGGCCGGCGGGCAGTCGTCTTAGGTGCTTCCTGCTAGGCACCCCACTGCTCTTTCTGAGCCCGGGACTGCAGTCTCCTTGTGAGACCTGAGCACCAGGTAAGTGACTGTGATGGGCCTTCTCGTCTGGCCACCAAGTCCCTCGAAGCCAATGCCCAGCCCCACTTTGCAGCCTCCCTAGGCCACTCTTGCGCCCCGGGGCTGTGTTCTTCATTGGGCCCCAATGCTTTGTTTTACATTTGTATCTCACTCATGTAGTGCGTGCATTTCCGGTGAGCGGTCTCAAATCCTCCCTGGAACAACGTGGGGAATACATTAATATTTAAAATAAAACCAACACAGTGTTGGTGTGTGTGTGTGTGTGTGTGTGTGTGTGTGTGTCTTAGGCTGGAAATTCCTTAAGGGCAGGGACCATGTCTGTTTATATAGCACCTGGCACAGTGTCAAAATGAGGCTTAACGAATGAATTTTGATGAAGAGGAGAACGAAGCTGCCTGCACTAAGACACCCACAAACATTTAGGCCTCACCTCCCAGCGAACCCTCCTCCAGCACCCCCTTTTGCTGTTGTCCTCAGTACCCTGCCTCCTGTCTGATGCAAATCCCACCGGACTCCTCACCACCCCTCAGCCCCCCTTTCTTCTTCCCAGCACCCTGCCCACGCCACCCGTCCAGCTCTCTGGCAAACGAAAACACTCACCATTCCCACCCTCACTCAGAGCCTCACCCTGCAGCTCCCAGCCCACCCTCTCACCCACTGCCCTGGCCCTACCAGCTGGCCCCAGGCTGGGCAGCGGCGCATGATGCTAGGAAATACCACGCTGCCCGGACCTGGAGGTGCTGTCCCCACGCGTGCCTTGGCCCTGTGGGGGCCTCCAGCCAGGCGGGGACCTGGCAGAGGGAGGGCGAGGATAAGCGGCTTCAAAACCCCAGATGCAGCAGTTAAAAAGGGGACAGAGGCAATGATCCTTCAAATTGCCACATCTGTATAATCTGCCTTTTATTTTCTGCTTCATGAAGTTTTATTTCCTATTATTTATTCACCTCCCCGCCCTCCCCTCCCCCGCCTCTGCTCCTCCTTAGTAGGCGACATGCTCAGATGGGCCCCTGAGCCTTGGCCTGGGCCTGAGCCCACCCGCCCCCCTCTCAGCTCCCCTGGCTAGGCTGCTGGCACCTGCTCTCCCCTCCTCTGAATCCCATTCTTGCCTCCCTCCCGCTCTCCTCCTTGAGGGCATATGGGAACTGCACCAACCCCCCTACCCCCTACGCATACAGTCCTTAAAGGCCCTTCACTCCACTCATCCAGAGAGAACTGAGGAGCTATGTGTGCGGGGAGGCAGTCCTGGTTAGGCGGAGTGACTGTACCACAAGGTCAGCAGTTCAAAACCACCAGCTGCTTTTCAGGAGAAAGATGAGGCTTTCTGCTCTCATGAAGAGTTACAGTGTCTGAAACCCACAGGGGCAGTTCCACCGTGTCCTGTAGGGTCACTCTGAGCCCGCTCGATGGCAGTGTCTTTGAGTTAGGGGGCGGTGTTAAGGGAAACATGAAAGTGAGGCCTGTCCCCAAGCCCGTGTCATCAGCAGAGCTGAATGGGGAGGGACAACCTGAGATACTAGAAACCTCATTCAAGCGATGCCCCTCCATCACGCACCCAGCTCCACCCCCACCCCTTTATGCCTATCAGTTTTATTTTCCACCCTCTTTATCTGCCTCTTTCTCCCCTCTGTCCCTCTAGCTCCGGGGGCAAGTGGTCAGGGAGCTGGGCTGGCCCCAGCCTGGGTGTCTGGGGGATGTACTGAGGTGGGAAGGGAGGAAACCAGCCAAGCCTGTGCAGGGAGGGGCAGGGTTTGGTCTGTTATTAGGTCCTGAGCAGCCACCTGCCCCTTCCCCACTCAGCTGAAGGGATGCAGAGCCAGCCTGGGAAAGGCCCAACCCTTCCCATTCACCTTCCAGTCTGGAAAGGCTGGGGGCCAGAGAATAGTGGTGGAGCGGGTGTTGAGGAAAGGACACTTAGATCTTGTGTAGAGCCTCCTTCTCCCTCCATGGGCCCAGATTGCAGGCAGGTGAGCAGCCCTTTGCCAAGGAGAAGGGCCAATTTGCAGGCCTGAGCGGTTCTTGGGGTGTGGGTGGGGGATGCAAACAGCATGCTTGGCTGCTAGCTAAAGGGATGGAGATTCGAGTCCACTCAGTGTGGTTCAGAAGAAAGGCTTGATTCGCTATTATAATAACAGTATAAAATAATGACAACAACAACAATAAATACCTAAGCCATCAACACCCTACGGAGCACAGCTCTCCGAATACACATGGATGCCGTGAACTGGGAGTGGGCTGGGGGCATGGTGGAGCAATGCGGATGAACGTGACTCGATAGCACAGGGTAGGGCTGCCCTGTGAGTTTCTGAGACTCTCTGTCCTTCTCCCATAGAGCTGCTGATGGTTTTGAACAGCCAGACTTGCAGCTGGCTGCCTAATGTGTCACCCTGTGTCAGCAGGGGATGGGCCCGAGGGACATCACAGTCTCTCTGAACGGCGACTGCACTTTGTATGCACCTCTTCCATGCGCCCCCCACCCCCGCCACCCACACCTTGCTCTGCATCGGGGCCTACATCTCATTCAACACGACAGTAAAATCCCCACGCTCCGACCCCTAGTGTCTGTCCCTGCCACCTAGCCAATGCCGACTGGCAGCCACACCTGACAGGACAGAGACTAGAAGTGTCCCACAGGCTTTCCTGAGTGGTAATCCAGGTCTTTCTCTCTGGAAGTGGCTTGAGAAGCTCAGAACTTCAGCCTTCTGCTGAGCAGCCAAGCATCGGTTTCCCCTGACACACCAGGACTCTGTGAAGCTTATAGTCTCCGGGGCCCCTGAGCCACCCTCTGCTTTCCGAGAGGCTGTGGAACCCAGCTTTTAGCGCGCGGGGAGTTGAGTCATGGTCCAAGCATCCCGCCCCGAGTCACCCCACCTCCACCCCAGAGACCAGATTCCACATATGGAAATATGGTGGCTGCCTGATGGAAAAATACCTGGGGAATTTGGGAGACGGAGGAGGGTCTCATACCTGAATCAGTCAGTCAGATGAGGCCCTGAATGCCTTTCACTGACCCACGGAACTATTGAATCACAATGTGCGACTGGGGATCATTCAGGCTCAGGCTATGCAAATTTTACAGATGCAGAACACAACACAGAGAAGGGGTGTCCCAGGGTCAACCGTGGGTGGTGGCAGGTGAGGACACAGCCCCACACTCCAGCCCTTCCTGGGCCTGCTCAGCAGAACCCTGGGCCACTATTGGGAAGGGTGACTGAGTTGACTTTGTAGGGATCGGAAGGATGACCAGAAGCCTCCGTGTTACGGGAAACCACAGGCTCTTGTAGCACCTGCAGCTCCATTGCGGCAGAACAGCCCCTTCCCGCTCAGCAGGAGAGAGGCTGGGTCTAGGGCGACAATGGCTATACTTTCAGAGGTAAAGTCCTTCATAACCCCATAACTCAAAAAACCCCAAACTCACCTCTAGGGAATCGATCCCGACTCGTAGTAGCCCTGTTAGGACAGTGGAGAACTAACCCCGTGCGTTTCTGAGACTGTAACTCTTTACGGGGCAGAAAGCCTCATTTTTCTCCCAAGGAGTGGTTGGTGGACTCAAACTGCTCACCTTGAGGCTAGCAGCCCAATGCCTAACCCACTACGCTACCTTCACAGCTACCAAGGGGCATTTCCACCAGGTTCCTTCACAGCTACCAAGGGGCATTTCCACCAGATTCCTTCACAGCTACCAGGGGCATTTCCACCAGGTTCCTTCACAGCTACCAGGGGCATTTCCACCAGGTTCCCAGCCCCTCTTCCTTCCCTTCTCCCCTTTGGTGGGGAAAGATTCCACCCTGGCTAAGCTCATCCGTTTTATGGACGATTTTCTTCCCGCGGCAGATGAGTCTCTGGCACATGGATGAGAAGATTAGGCCCTGGGAACCTCCTGTCCCCGGGAGACCTGCGTGCCTGAGCCAGTGCTGCCGACAGCTGGGGTCCAGACTCAGGGTCCCCACCGGGGGCGAAAGGCTGGTGAGTTTGGTGACAGAACTACCAGGAGTAGGTTCCTAAGATGCTTCTAGCAAGGCCTCGAGTTGTCAGTTAAGTTGCGACTAATGCCACCCCCTGCACCCCCACCCCAAAAGCAAACCAACATAAATGAACAAAAACACTTATTTTTAAATGAGCGTGCATCTCTCTTGTTTTAGGACAGCTCCTGGAGTAGAGCAGTGGACAGCGGGCAGGCATGTGTGTGTGTGTGTTTGTGCATGTGTGTATGCATGTATGTGTGGAGGTATGTGTGTATATATGTATTCGTGTATGTTTGTGTGTGTACATGTATGTATGTGTGTGTTTGTGTGCATTGTGTGTGTATGTGTGCGTGTACGTGTACCACACTCAGTACCTTACAGGGCAGGGCCCCTTGGCTGGAGGGGAGAGCGGCTTCTTTGATGGGAATAGGGGAGGACCCAGGAGAGGAGGGGAAGGCAGGGTCCTCGGAAGGGTGGGGAAGGGAGGCGGGCTGGGGGGAGGGTGTTGGTTTCATGCTGTTACTAGTTTGATTTATCCCTAATGAGTTCTCAGCACATGGCTGCTCCCGGCTCACTCCAGGGGCCAGCGAGGCCTCCCGCGGGCTGAGCCTGCCCGGCTCTGCCGCCGCAGCCGCCGCCGCTCAGAAAAGAGCCAATTTCCACACTGCACAGTCCGCTTCACTCAAGGGGAAATCACATTTCCCTGCGAGAGCCGCAGGCAGAGCGCTCCCCTCCACAGCCGCCCGCTGCCACCGGGCACAGATGCGCGGAAGCTGGGCCCGCTCCCCCTCTCCCCAACCCAGGCTGTCACCCCACGTCTCAGGAGGACCCCTTCCCACAGCCTGGGCCTCAGCCTTCCTTAGCGGCTCCTCCGGAATGGGGTGTTGTCCGAGGAAAGACGCCAACAGGAAGAGACTGGGCGAAGGGCCGGCGGGCCTCCTCTGGCTTCCTCCTTGAAGCCAGGGGCAGGCTCTGTTCCAGGAACGGGGAGATGGTGGTGCAGGGGTTGAGGTGGTGGTGGGTGTGCTTGGCCTGAGATCTGGTGTCTCCTCTGACTTCCGGCAGAGCCATAAGGAAGGGCGGCGCCAAGTCAAAGGGAGAAGGCGTTGGGGGGAAATGGGAGAAGCAACTCCTTCCTGGCTGGTGGTTCCTAAAGCAAAGGGGCACACGGGAGGGGAGCCCCTCTCCTAGCACCCAGCCGGCCTCCCACGCCCCGGACAGCCCCGTACGTACAGCCAGTACAGCCCAGGAGACACGGGCCTGTCAGGTGAAGGGGGAACGAGTCACTGAGTGAGACTCCAAAGAAGAGGGAGTGAAATAGGAAATTAAGCAAGACAGAAGAAAGAAGCATCAGAGAGAGAGAAACCGCTTCTGTGGGACGCATTCTTTCATTCCCCTGAACACCACCAGGAGCGGGCGGACTCCAGTGGTCAGGGACTTGAGTGGAACAACGATCTTCCTGTGCCAAGGACTCTACTGCCGTCATGGTCTGGGGGCTGCCACGAGGCAGCCTGAGGGGCCCAAGGGAGAGACAGAATTGGGGTTCAGCTTGGCCCCCCCTCCCCCGCATGCACCTCCCAGCTTTCCTGCTCAGCTGGAGGCTGATCTGGAGCCCTTTCAGCCCGGGCTGACTTGCAAAGTTTGGGGTGTGTGGCTGCACCATTGGCGGTGGCTGGTGGGGCAGTTGCTCCTGTCCCTCCCACACAGGCCAGACCCCAGACAGAAAGTGGGAGTGTCAGGTTTGGGGTCCAGTTAGGCCTTAGACTAGGGATCAGCAGCTGTGGATGCTGCTTCTCTGCTGACAGACTTGAGTGGCTTTGAAAAAGCCAAGTGTTCCTCTAGGTGCCTGGGGCTGCCAAGTGGGGTGAATGCGGTGAGTCAGAGGCACACTCGGAGGTGAATGGATTCGTAAACAGGAAGAAAGTAAGCCTGTGTGACGTGTGTGTGTGTGTGTGTGTGTGTGATGTGTTCTCTGTTCGAGGAGAGACATCAATGAGGCTACTCGTGGGCAAAGGAGAGAGGCACTCCCTCTTCCTGCAGACTCCTGGTGAGGTCTGCTGCCCCTCCTCTGACACCCCCCCCCCTCAAGGTCACCGTCATCATGAGCGGTCCTAAAGAGGACGGATGACTTTTAGGTGGTACAAAGGTTGATCTGCGTCCATCCCACCCAGCGGCAACTCGGGGAAAAGGCCTGGAATCCAATGGACTGTCGGGAGTCCAGTTCTGCTCTGACATCCGTGGGTCGCTTTGAGTCAGAACCGATCAATGACAGGTCAACGGCTTGGCCTTTCTACGGACAGAGACAGAGAGAAGAAAGGCAGGTGGACATGGGGAATCGCTACCAAGTGTCTCCAGTTCTCTCCCTCGAGTTTTCTAGCCTGTAGACTGTGGCCACAAATTCCTCTGCCCAATACTAACCATGGCGAAAATCTTGGAGAAGGGATAAAGGATGGGTCACCGAAGGAATGGGAACTAGCCTGGAGGCTCGCCGTAGAGCTAGAGAGTTCCCCAAGGCTGGACCAGGGAATCACAACAGCATCAGCCCACCTTTCTCCCAACCTAGTGAGCCCCTTGCTGTGCCCCAGCAAGAACCCCACTGTCCTCCAGGGGCTGCAGGTCCACAGGTTTCCCGAGAGCTCCCTCAGTGGTCCATTGTCTTAGAAGGCCCGAGGGTGATGGGCCAAGGAGAGCTGGGTGCCTGGAGGGTGCACAGAAGTCTCTCTATACAGATGGAGAGAGGGGGTGTTCCTGGACTGCGGGACACCGTGCAATACCAGGGAGCACCCACGTGGCCAGAGAATCCGTCAGGCATAGCAGGCCCCCCTCTTCACACTCAGCTACCCCAGGGTATTTCCCACTACCCCCCACCCCCGCCCCTCCAGCACAACCTCTGCAGCACTCCTGCATGTCCCTCATCCTTCCCCCACCCCTCCACCCCACCCCCACCCTGCCACACACGCACACACCCCTCCCCTGTGGTACTTCCACCTCCTGACATGCTACTCAACTCCTCCCACACCATCCCCCATGCTGGGGCACCTCACATCCTCTCCTCCCCCACCACCTTCATGACTGTATTGTCCAAGCTCCAAAGAAAGACTCGGGGTTTGACCATGGGAAAAATGTCCAGGTACACAGGTACCTGCTGGCCTTGTGGTGTACCACAAACCACATGCGCGTGCACACACACACACACACACATACACACACATACACACACTCCACCCCCCATCTGAGCAGGGCAGCCTTGCATCCTCAGCTCCCCGCAGGCAAAGGAAAGATGAGTTCAGAACCAGGTTGCCATTCAAGAGTCCGTGTGGGTGTGGAGTGAGGGTTGTGACTATGCATGTCAATTGTGTCTTTGCAAGCTCCATGCACCTCAAAACAATTAGTGTGGTGGTGGTGGTGGATTCATCATGGTTCCAGAATCAAGAATCAAGTGGGTGCTTGTCTGATGGTTGGGAACCCAGGGGTTGAGGAGCAGGACAAGCCTCAGATATAATGGGATCCAGACTCCTGCTGTCATGCCAATAGCTAGCGGGAAGTACTGTGACTGGAAAAGGCACCTTATCTCAGGTTGTACTCAGAAGAAAGGAGGAACAGATTTGCTTCGGGGGGAGGTTCACCATGACCCGACTCTCTCACACCATTCTTGGTGAGCATCCCAGCTCTCACAGCTAAAGCCCCGTCTCACTGCCTCTACCCGGTCTGGGAGTCCTGGATGGATGAGGTGTCCCCTTCATCTGACTCTGCCCTTGGCTGTTGTCTGCCTGGCTTCTCCTCGTCAACAGACGGCAGCCCCTCGTCCCCCTCTTCAGCCTCGCCTCTCATGGAGAGGCACCAGGCACACCCTGGGCAGCCTTGAGTGCGCCAAGCATCCTGTGGGGGCAGAGACGCTGAGGTCACCTTTGCATTTCGTCTGTTCCTCAAAAAGGGTGGTCCCTCATCTCTCCCTTCTAGCTCCGCCACGCTGTGCCTCTCCACAGCTCACTCATGCTGAATTTAGGAACTCGATTCTTAGGGAGAGCCACAGGGAACTTCTCTTGGGGCCAGAACGATCCGGTACCATGGATGGGAACCCAGTGGTGTGGCATGAAAGGTCTGGACATAGGGAACTTGGTTGACTCTATGACTTCTCTGGGGAAATCATTTCCTAGTCCCTGAGCCTCAATGTTCTCTTCTGTAAAGTAGGGCGAACACTTAAGTTAACATCTGTAAAGCCCTCCACCCTGTGCCTGGTATATAAGAAATGTCTCCCAGGACTATTTATTTGGGCGCCAGTTGATAACGATTCTCAGGTTCATGGCCAATCCTCCCAGCTGACTCTGACTTCCTATTGATCACAAGAGTCACTATTGGTGAGGAGTCTATGATGGACTGGCCAGCAGCTCTGTGCCCTTCCCTCATTTCATCTCCATGCTCACTGAGACCCGAGGAAACCAAGACCCTGGGGTAAGTGCTTTGTGTAGAGGAATGACCTGTGAAGGGCAGAGAGGGAGTGCCAAGACAGGGCTCTTGGGCATCATGTGGTCCTTTCGAGGCCCCTGCTGTGCCTGGGTAGCACGATGGTTAATGGACCTAATTGCTAATCACATGGCTGGGGGTTGAGTCCACTCAGAGTCGCTTTGGAAGAAAGATCTAGGGACCTGTTTCTGAAAAACCAGCCACTGACAACCCTCTGGATGACAGCCCTTCTCTGATGCGCATAGGGGTCATCAGGGGTCAAGTCAACCGCAAGAGCCACTGGCTTGCTTTCACAACCCGCAGCCCCATCGTGAGCTCACCGAGGACTTGGACCTTCCCCCCCGCCTGCCCCCAACCCCGCCCCGGAGAAAGCCCACTACCAAAGCCCAGTACCTTCCCTGGCCAACCCCAAAGTCAGGCCTGAAGAGTAATGGTTTATTGAGTCATGTGGCCATGGCGAGTGGTCTTTAAAAAAGAAAAACACATCAACAAGAGAAGCCTGACATGGCAGGGAGACAATTCACTTGGAGGTCAAAGTCTGGGGGGATGGCAGAGGGAAGCTTGTCGCAAACAGAGCTTCATTTACAGTATTTACAGTCAGGTGTGGGCCAGGCGCTGGGCGGCACCTGGAAGTGTGAGCCTCTGTTGTCGGTTTCCAGGGGCTACTTCCAGGCTCTCTTCAGATGCAGCGGGGCTGGACTGTAGGAAGCACACTGGCTTGGAAGGAGCGCTTAGGAAAGGGAATTGGGTTCCCAGCTCTGCCCTCAGCCGAGATCTACTTCACACCGTCCGAGGGGCCAAAGACCCTTTGGATCATCGGTCGCAAGCTGTTTTCGGCGGTCTCAAGCTGTGATGGCAGCTCCCAAGCAGAGGATCCATCGGAGAAGAACTTGGGATGGTGTTTGTACATTCACCGCAGCAGGCAAAGGAAAGTCATTTGGTAGCAAGATAAGAGTTTTTGATTGGCCAGCCCCAGCCCTCAGCCCATACCCAGAGGGGGCACGGGAAGAGCCAAGCAAGGGGAGTAGAGAAGGTGGACAGGTGGGAGACTGAGGGAGGTGACTGTCAGGGACACTGGGGGCAACCACATTTGCATGGGCCTATGGCTTGTGGGTTGCATGGAAGTGCTTACAGCCCACAATTGTTAGAGTTGTGTTGGCAACCGAGCCAGGAGGCACCTCATTCACCCATAGGTTCCTCCGTCTTGCCATCCCCTCAAGATCGTCCAACCGTGCCCTCTTCTCTCCTTTGGTGGAAAGCCTCTGGGGCCAGAGTTCTCCTTCGAGTCTGTCTCTTGCTGAATGCGATGGTTCGATTCCCTTGGGCCTCCAGCCCCTCATTAAGGAGTCTTGTAGGGCAGTTTGGCTTTCTCCAAGGTCACTGTGTCCTTCATGGTTCATTAAATCAACCACATCAACCACGCTGGGAGTGAGCCGCCATGCTGGACTTGTGGTTATTTTTCATGTAATAAATAAAGATTCCTTTGTGCGACTTTCTGGGGCCTGTCCCAGGCCGAGTCCTCCTGTTGCTTGGTCCTCCCACTGTCCCCATGGCAACTACAGATGGTCAAAGGCCGTAGCGGTGGTGGGCGGTGCTGCGTTCGGCCTTGATGTGGAACTGTAATAATATGGGGAACCTGGACATGTTAAAACAAATAACAATGATAACACTGCTGGGCAGAAGGGGAAATTACACCACAGCTTTCCCTTCCCCGCATCTGCTGACCTTTAAGACAGCACCAGTTAATCATTGATCCCACTGGCCTATCTGATCATCAAAGATTAACTCCTCTCCGGCCCTGTTTCCTCCTCCTCTGGCCTCACCTTTGAGTCTCTGGCCAGAATGAGCGCAGTTGCCTCTCTGCCTCCCTCCCTTGGCGACCGCTTTGACCTTCAACACCCTCCATTCAACGCTCTTTGTTGCATCTGGAGCCCCGAGGACCCACGCACTTTGGAAGGGATCATCTGGATTCCCCGCAGCCCTGCGCAAGCAAGGCGAGCTCGGCGAATGGCCATCCTGAGACCCATTGGTAACGATCCTAGCTGGTTACAGGGGACCAGGATTTGACTGAGGCTTGTCCTGGGCATGATGGGCATCCAGGATGGCCACATAAGGTGCCCTGACACTTTCACCCACACCACTGCCCTCATCCTATCTGGTTCTGCTGAATAGAAGGGAGGCTTAGAGTTGAACTCATCTGGATAGCAGGGCCCAGGTCATCCTGGTGGCCAGTTCGGCCATTTCTGGAACACTCCACAGGTGTATAATCAGGAGAGGGGACTCTTAGGAAGTGCATTGGCTTGGGAGGCGCTATGAGGAAAGGGGATTGGGTTCCCAGCTCTGCCCTGCCCTGCCCTGGTCCTGACTGGCCTGGGAGTGGCCTGGACTTGACCACTGAGTCTCCGGCTTCAGATTAACTCCGAGACCCACAAGGCTGTCATGTGAGTGTGAACCTTGCAGCCTCTCTTAAAAAAAAATCTCTCCCCAGCATGGTGTCCCAGAGTCAGGGAAGGATGAAGAGAGAGCTTTCCGCTAACTTTCTGGACCTCACTCCGGAATATTCTCCTCTCCTTTCAAAGCAAGTGTCAGAGGACATGGTGGAGCAATGGATTTAGGTATAAGGATTTGGATGCTGAATCGTTAGAGGATCCACAGGCACGGCAGGGCAACAGCCCCAGCCTCTGGGGCCTCCCAGTAAAAAAGGCAGCAAGCATGCCTATAGATTCCTCTTAGTCAGTATCTGCTGGTTTTAGACTGTAAGCCCCTGGGGGCGGGAGGCCTTCTCTCCAACTTGTCTGGTCTCCACCCTCTCACCTCCGCTCAAGGCCTGAGCCCAGAATCCTACAAAACACTTACTAGACATGGCTGTGGGTAGTAGGAGGGAGAAGGCTTCAGGGAAGTCTCTTCCATCTTCCCCACAAACAAGCAGGGATACAGGCCTCCCTGGTCTACCATCTTGGATACTAAGAACATCACCGTTTCCCCAAGCCCTTCTCATATCTTGATGCACATAGTCCCCACTGCGTGGTTCATCTGATAGTTTCCTATGCCCATGTGTGCCTTATTTGCATGGGCAAAAAAGCTGGGTAACTTAGGGCCTCTGAACGTTCAAACGACCTCTGACTCACTCTGGAACCCCCACCCCACCACACACACAGCAGAAGCCCTTCCTGGCCCCAGGGGTGACTTACTCAGCAAGCTGGGGTTGGGGAAGCGCCAGGCCTCGCCATAGGAGGAGTAGGGGGCGTGGCCGTAGGTGTTGCCAGAGTACTCACTTCCTGTGGGGGACAGGACACAGGGAGAGAGCTGTGAGGTGGTGGGTATCACAGTGGAAGGGGTGCGGGGCGCGGAAGCGAGTCTGCAGGGCCAGCAGCAGGTGAGACTGGGGACCAAATGGCTGGCGGTAGTAGGGTTCTGTAGGTCCTGCCATCCATCTTTCGGGAGTCCTTCCGCCTGCATCGTTTTGAGTGGTCATTTCCCTGGGTACCACTGCCATCCTCACAGATACCCCGAGAGGCAAGGAGATGACTACTTCCATTTTCCTGATGAAGAACCTGAGGATCGGGGATCTGCGGAAGCTTATCCAACTGGACAGTTGGGTGGCGTTTGGAAGTCAGGCTGCGACACTGTAGCCCGTTTTCTGACTGCTGCTTCTTGTTGCCTGCCTCACTGGGGCGGGGCGAGAGGTCACCGAGAAATCTGTTTTATACAAATATACACACACACATAGCTCAGCCCCACCCCCCGCCCCGAGTGGTGTGCATGGTTGGTTAATGCAGTTGGCTGGAGGTCTCTCCCACCCAGAGGCCCCTCCGAAGGAAGACCAGCCACTGAAATCCTCATGGAGCACTGTCTGACACACGTCAAGTCAGCTGGAGTGGCCTTGGTGTCACCTGGTAGGTGTGGCTGTATGAACTATCTTAGCTTAATGCTAAGCATGAGTTTGTTGAAGAGTACGTGTGTGTGTGCATGTGTGTGTGGGGTGGCGAGGGATTAAGGACAGGAGAGGAAGCAGGGACCCTGGGTCCACAAGAGCTCTTGGGAAGACTGGACCCTGGGCTTTGAGGACTTTGTGATCCCATCCTAGGTCTACCCCGGAAATTAGATCGCCCTCTGAGACAATTGGCTTTACCAAAGGGATTACTACAGGATTCCTTTAAATAACAACCAAGCGATCCACAACACCACAACTACCACTGGTGTGACCTAGAGTCTGCAGCGCACTTCCACACACATCCTGCCCTTCATTTTCACAACCGTCCCATGACGCGCGCCTGCCAAGGGCTCCAAGAGGAGAGTGTGCGTGCAGCAAGATGAAGTCGTCCGCCTTGAATCACACTGTTGGCAGGGGGCAGGGAAGACCTCGACCTTGGGCTCTCGAGTCTGAATTCCAGATAATCCCTTGATGCGCTTAAAATATCATTATGTTTACCCAGCAAAGTTCTTGTCAACCCTGTGATCCAGTGCATGTCTCCAGTCTTCCAGGAGCTCATCGACTACTGTGAGCGGGTTGGGCTTAAACCCCCTTGTCCTGGAGCTGGACCGCCTACAGTCACGAGGCCCCCATCCATTCCCTGCATCCGAGGTGGGTAACCTTTGGCAAGGCATGGAACCTCTCTGAGCCTTGATTTCTTCATCTGGAAAATGGAGCAAATGATGGACCTCATCTTCCTGGGTAGCAGCAAGGATTGAGTGAGTCATGAAATCTTTATCAATACCAAAAACTCACTGCCATCAAGTCGACGCCCACTCACAGGGACCCTACAGGGCAGGGTACAACTGCGTCTGTGAGTTTCTGAGACTGGAACTCTTCACAGTAGAAAGCCTCGTCTTTCTCCCGTGGAGTAGCTGGTGGTTTTGAACTGCAGATCTTGTGATTCGCATCACAAGGTGTAACCACTATGCCACCAGGGCTCCTAAATCCATGTAAGTACTCAATAAATTTGCTTTTTATGAATTTCCCATTGAGCAGGTTCTAAAATAAAGTTCTATCATCCATTATTCCCTTCAGGCTGTAACCATGCTCTGGCATCTACCATCTTTGAAAATTCCTCTCCTCTCCTCCTCCCCACTCCCAGCTAGCAGCTCAATGATCTGTTCCATGATCTCTTTCTTCACCTTCTCCACGTCCCCCGTGCAGGTCAACAGAGATCCCCGCAACATGCCCGCAACTCCTGTGCCAACAGCCACTTCCCTGTCACTCACTTGACTTCTCGGCAGCCTCAGAGTCAGCTCACTACTCCCTCTGATGCCCTTGTTCTCATTGCATCCAATCTCCTGGTTGCCTTCCAAACTCACTCGTTTTTCCTCCTCAGGCTTCTTTGCCGATTGATTCCCTGTCAGACCTCAGAGCGTTGGAGAATCCCAAGGCTTGGTTCATGGGCTTTCTGTTCTTTTCTACTCCCATTCTTTTTCTGGTGATCTTGTCTAATCCCTTGGCATTAAATAATATCTCTCACAGGGGCTGACACTTGTACCTCTAGTCCTGATTCTTCTTGAGTTCAGACTTACCCATGGGCCTGTTTCCTTATGTAATCGTTTTTGTCGTAAAAATCTCAGTTCTAAAACAGTAAGACAGAACTTCTGATTCCTGCCTCCCCTTCACCCAACTTCTACCTCTTCTGATGTCCCATTCTCATACAGGCTGTTTCCTAGCCCTCCAACCAGGAGTCACTTGCATTTCCTCTGTTTTTCTTTTCCCTATAATTGATCCACCAGACTATCTTACTGGCTCATCCACCGAAATGCGCCCTCAGTGTTTCTATCACCCTTCTTTGCTTTTACCACGCTGGCAGGCTATGTGATTGCCATTCTTGCATGAATTACTGCATTGCCCAATGGGTATCTAGGTTTCCTTTCTTGACTCTCTACAACCCAACTCCAGCACCCCCAACCAACTGAGTAATCTTCAAAACTGGACCCCACCACTATCAGCATCTCCTCTTCCTGTAGAGATTTCTACCCCCACTGACTATTCTCTAAAAACCAGATTCCCCTTCCCTCTGCGGCAGCATGCTCAACTGGTTCCTGCCTTAGGGCCTTTGCACTTGCTGTTCTTTCTGGCCAGGGATGAGCTGCCCCAGTTAATCACTTGGCTAACCGCTTTGAACACCTTCTCAGAGATCACCCAATCTGAAGCAGGCATCTCTTCTCCCTATGGCTTTTCACGACATCACCCCATCTTATTATCTTCATGGTGGCTATCATTATCTTCTGAAATTATCTTGCTTTTTCATTTCTTTACTTATTCACTGTCCCTTCCCTCCCACTATCAGATGAATGCTCCGTGACTAAAGGAACATGTCCTGTTGGCTGTTGTATCTCCAGCATCTCACACAGGAGATCCCCAAGCAGCTTGTTAAATGAAGAATTAGATGGGCAGGTGGGTGGAACGAAGCCAGGATGGAAGGATGGGTTATGCAAAAAACAGATGAATAAAAGGAAAGAGGCACAAATGGAAGGATGAGTGGATGGATAAACAGAAAGATGTAAGATAGAGGGAATGGGTGGATGGATGAACAGATAGATAGAAAGACACACCAATGTATGAAAGGGGAATGGGGAAGTAGGTGGAAAGATGGATAGATGGATGGTGATTCAGCTTTAGAACTTGGCTGAGAGTCATTAACTCTGTTAATGAGGTAGGAACAAAACAAGGAAAAGGCAAACCATAAGGTGAGTACACAACAGAAAACTCTCTCTTGGCTCTGTTCCTGTGCCTCTCTCTCATTGCTTATATCTTCATTTCCGATACAGTTGGAGGCAGTGTGTGTAGTGGAAAGCATCTGAGATTATGAAGCGAAAAGACTTCTGCTTGAACAACTCAGGCCCTTAGCATGATGATGACTTTGAATACGATGTCCTTGTTGAAACCCATTTCCAGATCAACACAACTGGAAGCATACCAACCCAACCGCTTGGATTTAGAGTGGAGATTAAATAAAAAACAAAGTTATATTGGTGAATGGACTGAGTAGCTGAACACAAAGATGTGTTTAATAAGTGAATGCTTCCTTCCTTCTACACTTGATTAAAACACGCCATTGGCATACTTTTCTTGAAGAATTGATTGTGTATCTAGCGCAAAGCAGAGCCCCTGGTTGGTGCAGTTAATGTGCTTGGCTGCTAACCAAAAGGTTGGAGGGTTGAGCCTCCCAGAGGGACTTTGATCTACTTCTAAAAGAAAACCAGCTCTTCACAGCCCTGTGGAGCACAGATGCACGTGCACACACGGGGTCCCCGTGAGCCTCGTGGACACCACACAGGGCACTGGTAGACACGGTGGTGGGGCACACAGTGGCATTCAATGGATGTTCACAGGTAGGAATGGAGGGGATTGCCATTCTGTCAACTGGGAGGTCACAAGCAGTCATACTAGATAGATAGTGATTCCACAAAAGAATTCCTTAAGGATTCATTTGGGGAGTGGAGTTCTGAGGCACTAGATGGTGGATGTTCAAAATACAGCATTTTCTGAAGGCTGATTTGCAATGTTATTTATTGTGAGCCCTTCCACATCATAAGGGAGGGCCCCTCCCTTTTGCAAAATAGTACCTAACTCAGCCCCTAACTGTAGCACCTAACTCAGGGTGAGATCTTTCTGGAAACCACCTGAGGGCCTTTGATAAGAGGCCCAGGCCTTCAAGCTACCTCCCAGGTCAGACTCGGTGCCCCAGGAACCCCGTGCCCTCGGTCTGCCCCTGGGAATGGTTCATAATTAAGAGAAAAGCCCGGTGCTTTTCCTTCTTCGTCCTCCTCAGAGAGCTAGAAGCAGGGGAGGGGCGGGGGGGATGGGAGGGGGATGGGGGGAGCAACTGAAGCCTGGGATTTTGATTGAGAGGCCCCATTATCCACACTCTTAAAAAAATAACCGAATCTTTTCCTTTTTTATCTTGACCAATCTCATTTCACGCTCCAGAAGAGGAAGGAAGGGAGGGAGGGAGTCTGGGGCCAGGAGGGAGAGAGGAGTCAGTATTCTGTATTTTCAACACTGCATTAAGCACATCTCCACGGTAACCAGGCAGCAACAAGTGCCAGCTCAGCAGGTTCCCAGGGAGTGCACAGCCTTCTTCCCCCCTCCCCTCCCTCTGTCCTGAAGAGTCCAACCCACCTGCCTCAGCACAGGGCACCTGGGGTGGGTGGGTGGCAAAGATTAACCCCTGCCAGAGAAGGAGGGAATCAGCTCTGGGAGGATCTACTACATCTGAGCTCAGAACCAGGGAAGTTAGCCCTGGGCAGGCATGGGGATCATGTTCAGATCAAGTTCAGACCCAAGTTCTGAAAACACCAGGTCCTAGGACTCTCTGGGCAGTAGAAATGAGCCAATTCTACCCTGTGTCCTCCCTGTATGGTTCTCAAAAGAGCAAGACTTGTCCAAAGAAATTCTCTCTGTTCTCCCATGGTCAGACCTTGATAGCTTGAGTCCCTTTGGATGCTGATCAGAGTTATAGACAAAGAAACCCAAATAGCCACCAGGCAAGACTTCAGGACAAAGCAAGATGGAAAAAATACTCCCAGTTCATTTCACACTCTATGGTAGCAATTGGAACCTGGATTCTCACCACCTAGGGTTGGGTGAGGGTGGGATGGGATGGAAGATCTATTTTAACCATCACCATTCATGATTGGCACAAAGAGCAGGCTGGGATCACTCAAGGGTAAATCATGAGGAGATCTGAGACTGCGTAAAGGGGGAGCGGTGTTTATATTGGGTTCAAAGTGGTTGTGTTGAGCTTAGAGCATTCTCCAGCAGCGCTCACGGACTTGAGGAAAGAGAGCTGAGTTCATGTCACCCTCTCAGCCCTCCCTTTTCCTAGGTGATGGCAAAGGTCTCTGGGAAGAAGGGGGCCTGTGCTGGAGGAGGGTGAAGACCAGAACTGCACGGAGCTATTTCCCCAGGTTTTCACGAGAAGCACCCTCTGGTCTACCTTCTGTGCCTTATCCAAGTGTGAGGAACCCTCCCCCCTCACTTTGTCTCCTTCTGCTCCACCTGCTTCCAGCCCCTTGTTCTTTACACTGCTCCCCTGTCCTGCCCAGTCCCCCATCTTACCTGCCACCATGCCCGCGATGGCAGAAGAGGCATAGCTGCCCTGTCCGCTGGTGGGGATATGGGGTGGGTATCCGGGCAGCGTGGACCCCACCATCTCACGGCCTAGAAAAATACAGCAAAGAGACATTAGTTGAGAAGGCATCAATCTCCTAGACTTCCAGTCTTGCTTCTCTGAGGCTCAGCACACCTGCCTCATTCACACGCTCATCAAGGCCTTGCTCCAAACCAGTCTTCCCTCCTCCTCTGAGCCTGAGTTCCTCTTTCCTCCTTCCTCTGGTCTCCCAGAGCACAGCAGCTCCAGGATGCTCTTGTATTGGAGTCAAGGACTGTTCATGTGCATCTCATTCATCCAGATGAACGCTAGGTCGAAGGAGGCTGGGGGGCTCTGTCTTCTAGGTCTTCGTTCCCCTCAAAGCCCCTAGCACCAGGGCGTTGAATGACTCTTCCTTGCCCAGCCACAGCCATGAAGAGAAAGTAGAAAGGACTTGACTTTGTAACAAATGGGGAAATGTATGGGATGACACCTACTGGGAACGTGATCTCCCTTTTAGAAGACAAGGGAAATGTGCTTGATGCATAGCGCTCCCATCTCTTGACAAGCTTCAGCACCCAACCCAAAGATGGAGGCTGGCCATACTGCAGTGAATGCGTGGTCCTCTCCAACGGCCAGGTTAAGAACCTAATCTCTCATGTCACGGTCCTGCGAGAACTCACTACCCCTCTTCCAAATCTTCCATTCTGCTGCTTCTACCTGTCATTTGTCCCATTCCGACTACTGTTGATTCGATTCGAAACAATCAGGCTTGCTCCAGTTTGGCTTCATCAGCATGTCCGAGCCGGTGCAAAGCCTTGACTGGCCCAGCAGTGGGCACAGTGTCCTAAATACATGCACTCGAGGCTGGTGACACCGAGCTCACGTCCATCTGGGCCCCTTGCTCTGAGGAGTGCCGAAGAAACCGCATCTCGACAGAAGGATGGCAAGGTGCCGTCCACTGGCCCATCACTATCCTCTCTAGGGCCTGTGGCAGACATTGCTAATCGGTCACCACTGCCGTGATTGTTCCTACAGAGAGAAGGCTCCTACACCTATAGCTGGCCTTCCAGGGACTTACAATCCATCTGATTTGCAAGGGACATGAAGGCTATTAGCTATCTCTAACTTAGGAGGGTGGGAAAAAGGTGGAATGAAAATCTTTACCATTAACTCATGGTCACAAACCACACATCTTTACATCCAAGTCACCAAAAGAGCCATATCCAGCAAAACAGACATCAATTTCTCTTTGGTTAGCTCTACTTAATGGGTAACACCTCACTTTGCATTGACACTGAGGCAACTCTACAAAGACCCAGTTTCCCTGAATTAGCCTCTCCTTGATAACAGGAGCCCTGGTGGCGCAGCGGTTACTCAGTGGGCTGTCACTGCAAGGTCAGCGGTTTGAAATCGCCAGTCAATTTTCAGGATGAAGACGAGGCTTCCTACTTCTGTAAAGAGTTATGGGCAGTGGTTTGATAACCACAGGCTCATTCTGTTTGGTCTGATAGGGTCACTGTGATTCTATCACCACAACTGACTCAGGGGCAGCGGGTTGGGTTTGCGTTACATCAGGAAGGCCAAAGCTCCAATTCTGCAGCCTCCACCCAGCCTGGTGAGTTTCTCCCACTTTCTCCCACATATCTCACATGTCAACAACCACAACCCTTGGTGAACAGCTCTTCCTCCATCCCTCCTTGTCCTGCAGGTCCAGACAAGACTCTCCCTCACCCGAGGATGATTGAGAAGGTAGGCATATGTCCTAATCCGCCCAAGTCAGTCCAGGTTGTACCCAGTGCTCCGGAGTCTTTTATTAATATGCACGTTTTACTCTCAAAACATCTGAGTATGAATGATGAATGATCCAGTCATCCTAGCTCCCGGTGGTATGTGCAGGGTTGTCAACCTTGGCGCTCCCGGCCTCCTGCACTGGATGGTTCTTCGCTGTGGGGACTTTCCTGTGCACTGGGGAGTGTTTAACAGCGTCCTGGGCTCCTCTCCACTGTGCCGGTAGCACAGTGTGACATCCAAAAGTGTCTTTAGAGATGGCGAACGTACACATAAAGGGTAGAATTCACCCTAGTCGAGCACCACTCTGTTAGAAAATAAGTTTTACCAAACGTCTTCTGCCTCTTCCATACTGGGGGCCGCTTTTTCTCCCCAGAATGTCCAAAGTCACCTGTGAGTTCCTGTCAACCACCTTACCAAGCCCACCCTCTCCCTGGCACTGCAGGGCCAACTCTCCTGCCATCAATCCCCCAAGGTCTTTAAGAGCTCAGTCCTTCAGGGGCTGCCCAGGATGATGGAAGAGAAGGCACACCCCTCTGGAAATGTACAGCTGTCTGTACCATGCCACAGGAATGAACTCCTGTCTCTGGAGTTTCCTCTGGACCATTCATTCATTCATTCAACAAAGAATTATTTAATAAGTACTATGTTATTGCTATGTGTTGTCCAGTTAATTAGGACTCACTCTGACCCTATATTATGAAGTAGATATGCCCCATCGGGTCTCCTAGGCTGTAATCTTTATGGGAACAAATTTCTGGGTCTTTTGTCTGGTGATATGGAGGGCTGGTGGGTGGATTTGCTGACCTTCCTCTTAGCAGCTGAGTGCTTAATCATGGTGCCATCAAGGCTGCGTAACTACTAAGTACCACATACTTTTCTAGGCACCAGGGAGCACAGCAGAGAATAAGAATTCTACATGAATAAGGTCGGGCACTAAATAACATTTGGACACAGACTGCAAGGTGCATGTGGAGCCAAGCCTAGGGGTCAACAGGCAAGACCAGGCATATTCGACTTCACTCCTTCCCCTGGAGGAGAGCATCTGGATTGAGGGAATATGGGTTGTATCCTGCTCCTTCACGAATTTTCTCAGTACTCTCAGACTGTCTTTCTGCCTATCCCAATCGTCCCCTTCCGCACATGGAATGAGTAGCTTTCTTTACCAGGCATGTTATCATCAGGATGATAAAGAGTCTTACAATGATTGGCAGCATTCGGAGACCCGGTTTCCTACTTTGGAGGGATATTGATACCAATGGACACATTCTCAAAATAGCAACATGTTCGTGGAACTTTTACCAAACAAATCCTACTAAAATGAGCCATCAGCGGTGCTCATAACTTGAGTATGAATGTTCTGGTAGAAACACCCCCACCCCCCGCCGCCCTCCACTTTTGATACTCATTACAGTGTTCAGTTATGGTTGGCACAGACCCAAATACGGAGGACCTTCCCCTCCCCACCCCACCCCCAACACCCACGTTGGAATTCGACAGGTGGGTTCAGTTCAGCTGACACGGGTCATTGCAGGGACAGCTGAACACAGGTGGACGGCACGGGAATGGTGGCGCATTTCGCAGTAGAGGAAGGACTGAGCAGAAGGCATGTTATTACCGATGCTCTTGGGTGCCACTGAGTTGACTGTCAACTCAGAGCAAGACCACACGACAGAGCAGAATGGCCCCCGAGGGTTTCCGAGGCGGTAATATTTAGGGGAGACTCTGCCCTGCCCCCTAGCATGGCTGTGAGTCAGAATTGATTCGGGGTAGCGAGTTTGGGTTTGGATTTTAATATTTGAGGGAGCCAATCGCCAGGTACTGCTCCTATGGATCCACAGCAGGGGTGCAAACCACCAGCCTCACAGTGAGCCACTGAGTGCGAGAGCATTGTGCCATCAGGGCCCTGTGTAAACGATACACCAAAGGGAAACCCAATCTCTCTTTGAAGAAGCCTGCATTACGACTGACTCATCAACTCCCCACCCCATTGTTAACTCCATGAAGCACCCGGTGAGCCACACGCAGGAGTATGTCCGCGAGGAGTCGTCAGGTGGTGGAAGGGAAGGTGGCCACGGTAGGCCTGAGGTGGGCTCCCTTTCTTCCTGACTCCCTGCCTTCTCCCTGCCTGAGAACGCTTAACCGATGCCACCAGACTGGGGCTAAGGGGAAGCCACTTAATCGTTTTAAAACCATACCTTTCCGTCTGTTGCAAGAGGAGCTAGTTTAGAGCAGATTATAAATAGGGTTCACTTTACTCCTCTGGTCAGCGTTGACTGCAGTTCTTCCTCGCTTTCCAGGGCACTGTGTTGATAAGGGTTCTCAGGCTGCATTCATGTTTACTATGGTGGGGGGGGGGGGGGTTCCACAGACTCCGATACCAGTACTGAGACACACTGGGTCTGCTTCAAGTCCTTCCCAAACCCAGGAACCTTGCAATCTTCTTAGAAATGAAAGCAGAGAAGCTACGAAGGGAGGCCTTTCCATTGTGGCCTACTCCTCTCTACTTATTTCACGGCATCTCTAGATATCAGTGACAGTGGTTGCACACTGGGCTGCTAACCACAAGGCCAGCAGTTCGAAACCACTAGCCACCTCCATGGGAGAAAGATGAGGTTTTCGACTGCTGTAAAGCATTACAGTTTCAGACGCCCCCAGGAGCAGTTCTACCCTGTCCTGTAGAATTGCTATGAGTCAGAATCCACTCAATGTCAGTGAATGATTTGTTTTTATCTGGGTACAGTCACTCCACGTCGGATTCAAGGTAATAGTAGTGAGAGTTTTGTTGGGGGGTACAAATGGTTAAGTGTTCTACTGCTAATCAAAAGGTTGGCAGTTCAAGCTCACCCTGAGGTGCCTTGGCATTCGGGTCTGGTGATCTGTCTCCCATCGGTCAGACTGGATAAGCTAAGGAAGCCCAGTCCTAATCTGACATGATGGCAACTTTTTTGAAATCAGGATTTCTCCTTGGTGTAGAATTCCATCTCCTCTGCACTCCAGTCCACCGGAGTTGTTAAGAAGCCGACGTCAGCACAGGTTCATTTTGGCAGGTGGTAGAATGGAGTGCTTTAAGTGTTTTCTCTAAGGAAAGCCTGGCAGTCCAGAATTGTTGGCAAGTATTCCAAATATTGGTAAAGACGAGGGTCAGAGAACTATTACCGGGAGGAATTCAGAAGGTGGAGGTGACTTCAGACCATTTTATTTGCCCCCTTTGATGTCTGCCCTTTGAGTGACCCCTTTTTCAGTGCCTTATCTTGTTCTGATAGGAAGGAAAATTTATGGCGATCCAGAAATCTCTCTGGCAGGACTAACTATAATTCTGCACAAAAGGATGGAGGAGGGTAATGAACTCTTTGAAGGGTTCCTCTGCTGATAAAACTTAACTCAGAGTCTCCTGGTAGCTGAGCTGGAGCCCCCAGATGAGGGCAGCCCGAGAGCCGGGCATTTGCCAGTGTGTGGGAACCCCGGATTGGACATCTGAAGGGAACTGGCAGGATTTCTTCTCAAACTCAACTTCCTTTTTCTTGGCTGTCTGGGAAACACCGGGATCTGAGAAAGGCCATGGCTCTGGAAATTGCTATTAGAGTCACTGGGCAGGAGAGGAGGTGGCCACCAGGGGACATTATGGGAGCGGGTCAAAGAGCGCTGGAACTGGCAGGGAGGGGCAAGCCCACTTCATATCCCTGCCTGAATCTGTGTTCAGAGACACCAGCTTCCATGGCCACCTGGGTTCCCGCTCCTCTTGTGTAGTCCTGCCAAGTCTTTCTGCAGAGCGAAACGGAGGCAGGTTTCCCCAGCATCGAACACTTATCCACACTCTCGTCTTTCACCTGCTTCTTGCCATTTGCATGAGGCTCAGCTCAGCATTGATCGGTGTCCAACCACCCACCCCAGGTCTGAGCCTTCTCTACTCTCTCCCTGCCACCCCCTCCGCCCCCCAAACACAGACACACACACATTTTCTCTAGCTGACATCATTCCACTCAGCTCACAGATTTTTCCCCTTTAACCACTTTGGTCAGAAACAAATGACCCATCTCTGCTGACTTCACCCTCCTTTGAAATGTCCCACTTGAGTGGACCCTTTCTTCCTTATTTCCGATCTTTACCCGCTGCCTCTGCCCACATGCAGATCTTCCTCGATTCCCCTTTGCTTCTGTGCCCACCTTTTCCAAGCAGATCTGCTGCCTTAGATGCAGAGATGCAGGAACAACCGAGAAACCAGACAGGCTGGCAGAAATACGGTCCTTTATAAGAAGGTTTGCTAGGCGGACTAAGGTGACCCTGTGGACCTGCTGGGCTGGCAGAGATCTTGGGCTGGGGCAGCAGTTTTTAAATCCAAGGGTTTGGGAGGTGTAGAATTCTTCCTTCAAACAGATTAGCCCCACCATTTGCCTGCTTCGCAGGCGTCCTATAACGGCATTCATTGAGGAGTGCGGTGGGGCCGACGGCTATGGAAACCACTGGTCCGGATGGCCTGGCTGACTCGAGGTTGTCTCTGGAACAGCTCCCATGCCTTCCTCCTTGTCTGCTCTCATGGGTAGCGGCGCCGAAGAGGGGGAGACATTCACCCTGTCACTAAGTACCCACGCTCCTTGCAGACAGCTCTCCTGGGAAGACAATTCCTCCTTACACTGAACTGGAATCTGTCACACCTCTGGCTTCCTCTCTTGGTCCTGGTCCAGTGCCTTGGGCCCTCATCCAAAGCAGCCTCATCCCTGCGGAAGCCTTCAGGCTTCTGAAGACTCGGACGGGTCTTGGCTTCTATCTACACTCCACGTCAGGTCTTCTGCTGTTTCGGGGGCCTGGCCACCCACACAGCTCACCCCACTGAGCCCCACCTTCCTATTCGGGACCTTCCTCAGGGCCTTCCCCTTCCTGTAAAAGAGGGGACTCGCTCTTGGTGGTGCCTCCGATCTTTCCAGTTGTTTGAAAGCCCATGGAATTTCTGACAATGACATCTTTACATCCCATCTCCCAGTTCAACAACTTGAGTTGATCCTACTTCTAAAATTCCTGAGTGGCCTCACTAGAACCCACCTTTAAAACGAGCACGAAGAAAGCAAACTCAAGGAAGTCACTGGGTCAGGCTCCCACCTTGTTGAGAAACCCGGTCCAGAGAGTGGTCTTTCTAAACCAATAGCTGTTTCCCCTGCAGTTTTCTGGATTTCCTTCCACCCGGCCTAAAACTACCTATTTGGCAGCATCTGACCGCTGGCGGCGGGGCCTTTGGATTTCCAGGAGGCTCTGTGGGAGCAGGGTTTTTGGAACCCCCCCCAGGCACCCACTTTGCTGGGATCCCTGAGTTCCTGCCCCTTCCTGAGACCTGACTGGCCAGCTTGGAGCTCCTCCCAGCTTCCGGGGTGGAGGCGGAATTCAGCAACCGGGTGAAAGAGAACATACCTGGAGGTCAAACTGCTCTGGACCCCAACCTGGGTAGGAGTGGCTGGCCCTGAGGACGCCCCCCTCCCGCCCCCCCCGCGACACCTGCACGGCCCAGGAACCTCCCGGTCGTACCTGAGAGGAGGGCCTGGCCCGTGAACTGCCCGTACACGGAGGCAGCATGGGTAAAGGCATTGAAGGGCGGGACCGAGGCACCGGCTGGGACCCCGGAGCCGACTTGCTGCAGATCCAAAAAGGCGGAGCTAGATAAAGAGGAAGGGGTGGAGCTAGAACTGGACACATCGGGGGTTTCCTGCTTTATGGCGAAGGGTGAATGAGGATCTGCCAGAGGGAGGGAGACAACAAGGAGAGAGGGGTGTGAGATGAGGGGGCGGGAACATGCACACACCAAGACATGAGATGCGGGGAGGGATGCGGTGGGCGGGGCGCGCTGGGGGTGGCGGCCGACCTGGCTCCTCTCTGAGTCTGGGGGCGGGTGAGGGGGGGCCAGAGGAGTTACTGGGGGCTGGGGCGGAGGGGGGGAGCAGGAAGGACAAGAGATCAGCTTTACCTCCCTGCTGTGCCTTCTACTGTGCGGACATAGTGATTGTGCGAGACGAAGTGTGCCCCTCTCCCCACTGAGCAGCCAGGAGATGGCCACCTGGACCCTCGTGACCCACCTGGAGGCCCAGCCAGCACAGCCCATGTCTGTCTGTCTCCTCACAAGCCCAGGGCCCCAGGCGCCTTCCTCACAGCCTGCCAAGCTCTGCCTTCCCACCCCCACCCCCACCCCACAGGCCTCCAGTCAACACTCAGTCGAGAGGATGCAGGACATTCTGGTCTCCATACCTGCCACCACAGAATACGTCTGGTGAGTTGAGAGGTTGCGCCCCAAGGGGGTATTGGAAGGGGTCAGCGTGGCCTTCCCGTCATCCAGGGCGCTGTTGAGCAAGGGCAGCGGGTAGAGACCCTGCAGAGGAAAGAGACATCTGCTCACAGCAGGTCCCCCTTTGGGTGACCCTCCCCACCCCCTTACCAGGCAGAGACCCTGCAGCCTTATCCTCTTTGCCCCTGTCTTTCCCTTTCTTTCTTGACTTCACTGGGCATGCTGACGAAGTTCTCCAGCTCACAGCTCTCCTCTTCAGCAACTGAGCCCCTACCCAGGATTTCCCCTTCACCATCCCGGGAATGCTGTGTCACTGGTGGAATGCAAACCCAGCCTGGTGCAGAGCAACTGATTCCTTCCCACCGTGGTGGGAATGCTGTCTCCTTCCTTTGTCTCCTGCACACCGTTTGGCCCCACAGAACACACGATGGCATCTGCTCACACAGAGTGCGTCATCCATCTCAGTGAATTTAATCCTCTCCAGAGGGGAGACTGAGGCACAGCGAAATGAAGAAATGTGTCACACTTCCATACGGGGCAGCCCAGATTCAGAGGCAGGCAGCGCGCCTCTCATGCCTCACCAAAACCAGCCCTTTGGAACCGAACTGTCAGCATCACCTTCAGGCCAATGGGGGACCCCTTCAGCACCAGTGGATTTGCTCTTCTCTCTTTTCATACCAAGCAAACATCGATTTGCAGGTTCTGCTTGAT
Organism: Tenrec ecaudatus; assembly: GCF_050624435.1. Taxonomy (NCBI): domain Eukaryota; kingdom Metazoa; phylum Chordata; class Mammalia; order Afrosoricida; family Tenrecidae; genus Tenrec; species Tenrec ecaudatus. Next base: position 66,888,066 of record NC_134540.1, on the reverse strand, counting down.
GTCGATACGGGGTGGGGAGTGGGGCACAGGGATACTTCTACTTGCAAAGGCTCTTCATGAATTTCCGGGGAGTTTGTTCAAGATGATCTCATTGGAAGTTCCCATTGGCCTTCTCCAGCTCTGGCACTGCAGTCTCCTTGAGCGCTCTTTCCATAAAGAATGTGTTGCCTTCAAGGGCAAGTAGACAACATCCTCACCAGGATTCTTCTTGCTGTGCGACCGTACAGTACCCGCAGGCACACTCCCCCCTCCCCACATTACGGGCCCCGCACAGCACAGACCTGCTATCCCAAAGCAAGGCTGCCCCACTCTTATGTAACTGCATCGCCAGGGACAGTCGTCTTTCCTGATTTCCACAGAAGAGCCACGTTCTCTAAGGAGCCACGGTACTTTCCAGTTGCATGGCGGGCACTTTTGGAAGCGCCAGTCCTGATGGCCACCAGGGCACCATTAGCTCACAGTGGCAATTACTGATTAAACGGGTCTCTGGGTCCGTGCCTGCCAAGAGGGCCCACTCTGAGGCAGGGTGGAGATACTCAGAACTCACCCTGTTTAATGAGATTGAACAATACGCCTGATTTTGAGAGAGGGCTAGAAAAGCATCAGATGCCACATGAATGCCTCGATACGGCACCTAGGTCATCTATGCAAGATCCTGTGACAAACCCAAACCCACTGCCATCGAGATGGGGCCTCTGGCAGTGTACAACTTTATAGTCGCAGAGAGCCTCATCTTTCTCCTGTGGAGTGTCTGGTGGGTTTGAACCACCTGACCTTGTGGTTAGCAGCCCAATGCTCATCCCACAAGGCCACTTGAATTCATTCAGAGTCCTGTAGCTGCCCCCAAATTCAGTCAATTAAGTGAGAAAACAATCTAAATAGTCAAACACTTTGGTGCTGCTGCACGGACCAGCTTAAACACTCAGGTGACTGCTTTTCCTTCCCCACTCCCCCTAGACTTGGTCTTCAGTTGAGGGTTGGGGTAGTGTGACGTGCTTAGTGCCATTGAGTCAATTCTGACTCATAAGTGGCCCCACGAGGACAGGATAGAACTGCCCTTGTAGGTTTCTGTGACTGTAACTCTGTGGGACTAGAAAGCCCCATCTCTCTTCCTCAGAGCAGCTGCTGGTTTCTACCTGCTGGCCCTGCCGATCACAGGCCAACACCAAGGGTGTGCAGGGTGAAGCTTCCTATTCTTGGGCTCTGGCATCCCAATCAGGAGCCCTGGTGGCGCTGTGGGTTAGGAGGCATCGATTGGGCTTCTAACTGCCACATTGGTGGCTCCAGCGCATTGCTGACTGCCCGGAGAAAGGGGAGGCTGTCCACTCCCATAAAGAGGCCCAGTCCTGGAGCTCTCTGGCGGCAGTGCGAGCCTTTGTTTCTGGGCACTAACCTTTCCCAGTTGGTTGGACTGGTTCTTTGTGAATCTGTGAACACGGGGGACAGCTGTGTCGAGTGCCACCTGAGCCCAGTGGAGAAGGACTCCCCAGGAGCAGGCCAGAGGATGTTTCTGGCCAACATTTCCTTGCTTGTTTGTACATAAAAGGTGACTCTGTGTCGGTCCCATCCAAAGGCGAGGATGCACACCTGTGCTTCTCTTGGCTGCCCAAGCCCACGGCGGGAGGACGAGGACTGCTGAGTGGGCAAGAGAAGTCGGCATGATGAGGGGCAGCAAAGGCAAGCGGGAGGGGCCCTGGGCACCAGCTGGCCCCTCTCTCTCTCCCAAGAGACCAGGTCAAATGAGTGAATGAATGAAGCATGATGACCGCCTGCAGAGTGAATGAATAACTGATGGAAGGACCATAGACCTTATGAACGGCTGGCACTCAACTGTAAACCTCGAGGTTGACGGTTCAAACTCATCCACTGGCGCCAGGAAGAAGGGCCTCACAGAGTGCTTCCTTTAGGATTACAGCCAGGAAAACCCCACGGAGCTATTCTGCCTTGTGACACACGGAGTTGCGGTGAGTCAAAATGGGACTCAACAGCAACTAAGGACAGTGACACTCATGACAGACGGGCTGGACCCCAGTCTCCTCATCTGTAGGCTGAGGGATTGGAGCAGTTCAATGTGTCTCATATGTTTTTCCTGTACACGCTTTCCAAAGAACTTACCTAGAAGCAGACTATAGAAACAGATTAGAGTGGCCTGGTGGGAGGAAATCAGGGAGGGCTGGCAGAGGCCTGAAAGCCGTAATGGGCTGCTTGTCCCTGCCCTCCAGAACCTCTCTGCTCCTGGGTTATGTCCGCACAGATGGAGAAACTGGACTACATGGTCATCAAAGTGTCCTCCAGCTCTCAGACTCCCTTATTCTAGGGCTCCCCAGCGTGCACGCCATGCGGTGCTGGGATCCGTGTCAGCACAGAGTCGCCCAGTACCCCCGGAGAGCCCCAGAATAGAGCCAGGTCTGGGGAATGGCTTTATGTCATAGCACATGTCTGGGAACTCTGCCAGGTGGCTGTTGCTGCAATGGCTCTTCATTGGGCTGCCTGCTAACTGCAAGGTCAGCAGTTCAAAGCCACCAGCTGCTCCTCAGGAGAAAGATGAGGCTTTCTACTCTTGTAATGAGCTATCATCTCAGGACCCGACAGGGGTAATTGTTCCCTGTCCTGTCAGGTCCCTCTGAGTCAGAATCGACTTGATAGCAGTGAGTTCGTTTGGTTGGGCTGATTTTTTGGTACTCCTCACTTGGCTTTGCAGCTCACTCTCCCACTGTGACTCCCTAAAGCCCCCTCTCCTGTGCCCCTCGCCCCCTGCCTCCCACCGTCAAGGCCCCACTTCTCTCCTGGAGCCATATGACCGCTGCTGAGCTCCCAGGCTCACCAACCTGAGCTGCTGACACCTGCCTTTCTCCGCACCCCTCATGGTTGCCACAGTGCAGGCCGATAAAATCGCTGACGCAGATTCCCTGCCCAACTGCAGGTGCTGGCAGGAGCCCAGACTGTCACTGGCAATGGTTCAGCTGGTTCTTGGCACCGCCGCTATTTGCCCTCCTCGGATCTTAAAGGCACACGGGCCTATGCCACTCTGAGAATGGGCAGTTAGGGGTGAGCTGAACCCTAAAGAAGCTCCTCAAGCAGTTGAGTTGGTAGGGTGTGAGGGAGGGAGAAACTAAGACTGCTGGCTGACCCTAAGGAACCAAGAGACCAGTGGCTGTAGAAGGCCTGGCTTTTGACTCTCCCTTCTGCTGGACTCAGGGTAGGCCACCGACATCAGGCTGGATTCTCAGAGCAGCTCAGACATCCATTCCACCTGTCCTGAGCATTGGGAAGAACCATTCCCTTGTAGGCTGGCAATTGCTTGTCCTTAATTTCTTGAATCATCATTTCATAAAACTTTGTTGAGTCCTCGTTGGGTAGTGGGTTTTGCTCTGGGCTGCTAACCCCTAAAATCAGCAGTTCAAACACAGCAGCCGCTCCTCGGAAGAAAGTTGAGGCTGTCCGCTCTCTTCTGATCCCCTAAAGATTTTCAGCCTCAGAAATCCACAGGGGCAGTTTTATTTGTCTTACAGAGTCGAAATCAGCTCGATAGCAGTGGGTTTATTATACCTGGAGGCGTCGCAGAGTGGAGCTCATGACTCCTAATGGACATGTTGACGGTTCGAGCCCACCTGAGGCACCTCAGAAGAGAAGTCTGGCCGCCTGAAAGGTTACAGCCACGAAAGCCCTCCGGAGAGCAGTTCTACTCGGAACAGAGGACTGCGGAGAGTCGGAATCAGCTCGATGCCAACTGGTTTGGCTGAGAGGCTTGGGTGAGTATAGCTAAGCGTTTATGACGCTGGCCTGTCCTAAGAACCCCAATGTCTCTTGGCCCCTCTGTTCAAATGATGACATGCCCTGTGCCGGGGCGTGACCGCAGGCGTGGGGCTGGATAGACCGCAGCAGCACAGAGCAGGAGAGCTGCCTTCTGCCTGCCAGCCAGGGCAGGACTCCCAGAGTGGGGCTGTTAGACTGAGCTGACTCATGATGGCCAGGTGGTATTTTTCCAGGCAGAGAGGTGGGAGGAAAGGCATTTGGCGAAGAGGACACCCCATGGGCGAGGGCAGAGGTGTGGGCGAGGCTGGCATGTTCAGGGGCATGACTAATGCCAGCGAGCGGTCAGAGGTGGGGCACAGAATGTTGACTGAGGCCCCGTGGCTGGGCTTTGTGCTGCCGATTTACAGGTGGGACGCAGCCCCGCACTCGGGGACGGGGGTGGGGCACTGGTGGCAAGGGGGCAGCATGACCAGGCTGGGCTGAAAGGAAAGGACCAGGCTGCAAGGTCTTGGGTGGAGGAGGGTAGGGAAGGAGGACTGGGAGGAGAGGGAAGAAGGTGTCTGGACTGGATGAGATAAAGCACCTGGCCAGGTTTGGTGCTGCACCTACCACTGGCCTGAGCCCATTGAGACAACTTCTGGGCTGGCCTTGGTGCAGGCTGCTAATGGACCTTACAGAGAGAGCCCACTACATTGCAGACCCTGCCCCCCACCACCCCCACCCCACCCCATAGGTCCAGCATCTCACCTGCTCGCCTTTGGTGTGGCTGGGAGAGGCATAGGCCTCTGGGTAGTGCTGCCTGTCGAACGGGCACTCGATGGGCTCAAGGTGGTGCTGGCTGAAGGTGTCCGTTCGAAGGTGCTTTCGGGGGCCGCTGCTGCTGTTCTGGGAGTCGGCACTCAGTCGGCAGCTGTCCTGGTCGCCTGGTGCCCCGAGAAGGAGAGATCTCTCAGTGAGACCCATCTCCCTATGCCCTGCTTCAAGGCTCTGTACAGCAACACTGGCGTGAACGAGCAGATGAAGCCAGGCTCCCGGCTCCCGGGGACTGTGACTGCCTTGGACAGGTCATGCCACTCTGGGGTCTGGAGTCACAGAGCCATAACCAAATCCTGGGCATGAGAGGGGCCTGGGTCTCATCAAGCCTCAGCAGCTGCCCTTCTCCCCCTCCAACCTCTCCCTCATCCCTCGTCCCCCTCAACACTCACTGTCATCCATTTTCCTCTTGTTGTCGCTGCCAGGCTGAGCAATCCCCAGGAGCCCGTTGATGGAATAGGTGGAGCCCAGGGAATCGGACTGTGGTGATTCCGGGGGTGTCACGGCTGAGCTGGGGACTGCAGGGGTGAGAGGCAGGGGGTCAGCACTGTGGGAGGGAGGGGAACACCATCTCTGTCCCAAAGCCCCAGCTGCCCCTGTGTAGGAGGCAGTTAGCAACCTGTGAAGAGCTGACCCCAAAGGAAGGCCATTCCTTCCAGGGATCACTGGTGGCAGGGAGTCTTGGAATCAACAGTGTCTGAAGTTTGCCTACCACTGAATATTGCTTCATCCCTCTAGAACTTTCCTTGGACCCAGGCAAGCCTTTGTACCAATGGGACAGCTCACCCTACATTGCTAAGTGGCATGGGTGTGTAAGTGTGGGTATGTTGGTGCGTGATTCTGCGTACGTGTGGGGGCCGGAGACACTCACTCAGTGTGTGTCCCGGACTCAGGGACTTGGTGGCCACGCAGCTGTCCATGGGCAGGTTAAAGGGCTGCTGCACTTTGGTCCGGATGATTCTGTGGAGAAGAAAGCAAGTTTGTCAGAGAGAAGAGGAAGAGACAGCTCTCAGTTGTCTCCTAACTCTCACGCGAGTATCTCAAACTCAACCGGCCCACCGCCAAACCCATGACCTCCCTCCTCCCTCCGGGTTCTCCCCACTGTCCCCATTTAATGATTGACCCCCAAGGCAGAAACCCAGGGGAGGCTGCTACCCTCCAGGTCCTCAGGTTCCTATTGCACTCAGCCTCGTTCCATGCATTCGACCTTCTAAACCTCGCCAACAGCTCGCTCCACTCTCCATCTCTCTGCCAGCAGCTTAATCTGTGGCACCACCACTTTCTCTTTCCAGCATCATTCTTTAGTCCAACCTCATTCACTCTTACCCTGTTCTAATCTGGGGCCCCTACTGCGGTGGCATCTCTGTAACGCAAGTCAAATTCCTGCTTGACACTTGTCAGAGACTTCCTTTGCTCGTAAGTTGAAGGCAAAAAATAGGTGTCAAGGCATATTCTGGAAGGGCAGCCTCCGTTAGCATCTCCAGCCTTCTCTCAGCTTTCTGTGAACACGCCTGTTTGCCACAGGGCCTTTGAAGGTGCCTTTTCTACCCAGAGGCCTTGCTAATGCTTGCTAATGATCTCTTCCTTAGAGAGAGACCCTTCATAACTCCCCAAAGCCAACCACCCTCTGAGGGCTCACCGACCCCGGAGTTGTACAGTAGTTGGTGTGGTTACTGGCTAATGCCTATCTTCTCGTTAGACAATAGGCTCTGTAAGGAAAGAGCCGAACTCCTAATGAATGAATGATGCTGGCCATGCCTGTGGGAACGAATGAATGCGTAGCTGATGGATGCAGATCAGGAATGAATCATTGAACAACGAAACACATGCGTGAATGCTTGAGGGAAGTCCAAGTTAGGGGTCTCAGGGCTAAGGAAGACACCAACTTCAGGAGACTTACTGAAGCAAGGAGGGTGGATGTGTTCAGAAGCTTTATAGGGGGAGCGAGAAGATGCCCAGAGGATGGGACAGATGAAGCGGCAGGTGGGGATGGTATTTGTCAGGAGTCTCGTTCTTCACAGCCAATCTGCTTTTCCGGCCCCACTCCACCCATGCTGGGCCCTGGGTCGGCTTCCCCGCTCACCTGTTGATAGAGCTGACGCTGGGCACAGTGTCATTGTCGCACACACCCTCGGCCAGCAGCCGGTCTCGGATCTCCCATGCAAACATGGTAGGGTTCTGCCGCTTGTAGTCTCCAATCTTCTCCACCACTTTTGGGGTGGCCACCTTGGGCTTGGAACCCCCTATCACTCCAGGTCGGATGCTGCCAGTCTCGTAGTACCTACTCCAATAGAGAACCCAAAGAATTACCCAATAAATAGGTGGGGTCTTTGGGCGGGAATGGAATCCCAGACACGTACTCCCCTCAGAGGCTTCTGTCATGGGGACCCACGGAGGGGTCACATGTGCCCCCAAGGCTGGCCTCAAACACCTGGTGTTCTCAGGATGGTCTGCTTTTCTTGCTTGGGTGGGCTCATCCTCCTGCTCAATGAGAACCCTTTGCTAAAGACCTCACCCTGGGATCCCTGGCTCCTATCCAGCCCCCTCTCCAGCCTGTCTCCCGTAGGAGAACCCCTGCAGGAGCCATCGTATGGGCCACGGAAGATCGCCCTTTTCGGGAAGGACTGGCACACGTTCTCCGTGGGAATGATAGGTTTGCAGTGCTTTCTTTGAGCAGCTTCGCTGGACTCAACCGCACTCTGCATTCTCCTTGGCCCTCCTGGTTGTGCAGCTGCTTCAGGAAGTGAACTGAGGTCTCTGAGCGCTCTGCCCTGCCTTGCTGGGACCTTTCTTTTCTGCTTTGTCCAGGAGAGCCGCAGCCCTCCTTGCCACCTCCACCACCATCAACACAACTCTTTTCTACTGGGCGACTTGGTTCCAGTTGAGGCTGTTCTTAGTGTTGATTGTGGAATTCATGCCTGACTCTGATCCCTGACTCGGTCCTGTTCCTTAGACTGAGTCCCTCTTCCAGAGTCTCTACATTGTCCCTCTGACTCTCTACCTGGGCCAACTAGCTGATTTGACAGACATCCTTCATGGCATCTTTTGGAAACACGCTTCTTTTGACATGGGGGAGAAGTCTGGCTCTATAAAAAAAAATTCCATTCCCTCGTCACTCCCAGCCAGGGCTCAGCCTTTCTTTTCCGAACACCACAGCACATCTCAGAGAACCTCTTCTCTGACAATGTCACTCAAGCAGCCAGAACTTTCCAAGGTTCAATCACACTTCCCACCTCTCTGTCAGGTCAAACCAGAGCTCCTGGTAAAGCCACCAACGTATCGGAAGAATTACACACTGAGTTATCTTAGGGGCAGGGGTGTTTCCGGTGGAAGTGGCTCTCAATATTAGGATGTGTGGCTCCTTCGGCACAGAGGTGGATCTGCTGCCCTGGGTCCCTGCTGAACTCTTGTGACAGTGGCTCTCAACTCTGGCTACGTGTGGGAATAGATTCCCAAATCAAAAGTCTGCGGCTCTCCAGTTGATTCCAGCTCATAGCGACCCCACCGCGTGGAGCCGAACTGCTCGCCAGGGTTTCCAAGGTTGTAAATCTTTACAGAAGCAGATGAGCTCTTTAATCCCTTTGCCAACCAGGTGTGTGTGTGTGTGTGTGTGTGTGTGTGTGTGTGTGTGTGTGTTTGTTTTACAAAACATACTAATGCTTGGGTACATTCTGCAGAGGAGGTGATGTAATGATATGGGGTGGGGTCTAGACAGGAACTGGTGTTCATTGTAACTGGGGCTTTCTGAGGGAGTCCAATGTGCAGCCAGAGCTGTGAATCACTTGTCACCAGTGCCTCTCAATCCTTAGGGTTTACACGTGTCACCTGCTCCTACCACCACCAACACAGCATCCAGATATGCCTCCTGGAAATTATGGCTTGAGAGCACCTATTTGGACCCCCTCTGTGTAGGGCCTAGACCTGGGTGTATTCCTTCGCAGGGGGTCCACTTCCCTGGAGTTCAGCAGGGGGTGGGTCTTGGGGACATAGAAGATAAGCTTCTCTTGCTTCAGCTGCAGAGAAGCCTATGGAAAATGAGAAGCGGGGTACTGGAAGGAAGGGGAGAGGGTGAGAGGAAAGAGGTGACAACGAGGGGTGGGTGGTAGAGATGCCTGAGAAAACATGAGTCCCCCAAACAGCAGAACACGCTGCCAGGGTCCCGGCCCCAAATCTGAACTTCAGGGAGCTGACCTTGACTTCCAGAGGGGGAGCTTAGCTGCGAGGAAAGTTCTGTGGGGAGGTGGTATTTGGGGTGAATTTCGTGCTTACCTGCCAAGGATCTTGCTGACGCAGCCATGGCTGACGCGGAGCTGCCGAGAGATGTCGCAGGGCCTCACACCCTGGTGCGCCAGGTCTACGATTCGTTGGCGCACCACTTCTGGCAGGGGTCGGCCGTTCACAAAAGCCCCTCCCAGCTGGTTCAGCCCTCCATGGCCTAAAGAAAGAACAGTGCCAGGGCCAGTTAGTCAGGGCCAGGGGGCAGGATTAGGCAGGGATTGGCCGGTGAGCGTCAGTGTTGTGTATGCGCGTACCTGTGACTACATGCCCCCCCCCCTCAGGCAGGCCTCCACAGTCCTCATCTCCCAGTCCCACCTCCCACAGCTCGTGGCTGGGATGGGTGGCTCTGGAGGGGAATATCATGAGCTGAGGACCTCGGGTCTGCTCAGCCTGCTGGGTGGCTTCGTGGTCATCAGGTGCCATCCCAACCCATAGTGACCCCGGGCACAGTAGACCAAACCCAGCCCGGCCCTGCGCCACCCTCCCCATTGCTCCCATGCCTGAGCCCGTGGGGCAGCCACTGGGTCAGTCTGGCCTTCCTCGCTTTCGATGCCCCTCCACCCCTAACTAGCATGGTGTCCTTCTCCAGGGACTGGTCTCTCCTGATGATCTGTCCCAAGTACATGAGACAAAGTCTCTCCATCGCTGCCTCAGCCTGCTGACAGGCCCTCCAGGGCTCGCTCCCTGCTCTCCTCCCCGTCCTCTGGAAAGACTGGCACTCAAGACTCCACATCACGTCTGTCTGTGTACCCTGATACTGAGCCGGGGGACTTGGGGAAGGTTCTCTTCCTTCCTTGGGTTCTTGTTTTCTCATCAGCAGGATGAGGGTATGGGGGTAATCCAGTGGGTTTCAATGTGCCTGCCTTTCACCCCTTTTCACCCAGAGAACAAGGTTTTTAAAGAAAATCCTGATGAGAAGCACAAGGACAGCATAATAACAGCAGGGCTTCTCTGGTTGGCAGGGGAGGGGGAGGCAGAGCTCTGACCAGAATGACACCCCCAGCTCGTCCCCCTACTCCCACCCCATGGTGCCTTCACTCTAGCAGTCCAGACAAAGCAAACCCATCACCGCCAAGCCGATTCCACTCAGACTCAGGGAGACCCTCTGTGTTCCAGAGAAGTGCTTTCCACGGGGTCACCTTGGATGAAATCTTTACGGCCATAGATCACCAGACCTTTCTTCCGTGTGTCACTGAGTGGGCTCAAGCGGCCAGCCTTTGGGTTAGTAGTCAGGCTTCTAACAGGACAGGGCTCTGAGAATGACTGCCTGATTGATATCTCACGAGCTCACATACCCATGCGCTGAGCACCAACCTCAGTGGACTGCAGAGACCATTTCCACCACAGGAACGTGCCTTAGCGGCCTTCCTGACCCGGCCTCTGTCTCTGGCCTCAGCTGGTCCTTCATTCTGAGCCCAGCCATCTGTTCAAATGCATAGCTATTGGGTGTTGACTCTGGGCTGTACTCGGCTTGTGGCTGCCAAAGGGAACTGCTCAGCATGCGATCGATCCGACAGTTCATTATAGAGGCACACATGCTGCAAAGTAGGCATGGATACCACTGTTTGGTCACTGCTGGGGCCAGGTGAGTGCTCAGGGTATGGGAACCACTGCAGTGCAGGGACTCTGACTCAGGCTCGGGGGTGGGGGTTTCTGGAGAAGGCTAGGCTGACACGGAAGGATAAACAGATATTAGCCCAGGAGAACAGAAGGGAGAAATGTGTTCCAAGCAGTGGGCACAGCTTATGTGAAGGCTCAGAGGCAGGAGGGTCGCGCTCTGTATAGATTTCCCAGCTTCTTCAACTCCATAAAACCCCTAGATCTATGTTGGGGTCATCTCAGGACCACCATGTCCACTCTGTCCAGGAGAAGCCTGGGACTTGACCAGTTTCCATTATTTTATTTCAATGACTTCTGTCACCTAGCTGATATGAAAAGGGTCAAGGGTCTAGGATTGAGCCAGGAAGTGAAGCTCCAATCAGCGCCACTTCTTGAGGAAGTGCAGTCCCATGACCAGCACCGATCCTGGGACCATAAGTGTCAAAGGCACCTCACTCAGGGCATAAAGGGCAGGGTCTGGTGCTCTGGCCCGGCCAGCGAGCTGGCTGGGTGGGTCCTGGGTTTCGAGTCAGAGGCAGGAAAGGAGGATGATCCGATAGCTAGGCTCCGGTGTGAACCAGTTAAGGACTATTTATGGCCGAGGGTGGGAAGTGCCTTTGCTGGGCACACAGTGCCCATTATCACCCACTGACTTAGCACATTCAGAACCACCTTGCCACATCTCCTCAGGGGCCCCAGCTGTCCTCAGCGGAGCAGTCTGTTTCCATTTGAAAATAGAAAAAGTCATAAGCCTCTGCCTTGAGCAGTTCATCAGGAGGGAAAGGCCACAGGTCAAACCATGAGCATCGGGGACACAGTGACCCTCTCCCTGGCAGTGGCAGTTGGGTGAGCTTGGGCACAGCTTCCACCTGTCTGCGTTCTAGGTGAGGTGGCCCCGTGAGTGCATTCTGAAGACACTAGTGCTGGGAAGATGTCCGGGGGGGGGAGGCCGTCAGCACCCCTCAGATGGGCCGCAGAGTGGCCGTGCCCATGCCAGAGAATGTGCCGCTGGCTTTTCTCTGGTCACAGCAGCATCTGTGGGCAGTAGCCATTTCACATCAGTCCACCCTGGAGATGCATCTCTGCCCCTTTTAGGTCCAGAACTGAACACAAGGGGGCGCAAACAGCCACCCCAATTCAGACACAATGGAACCCCATTTTCCAGAACCTGTGTTGCCTCCTGTCCTGAGGATCACATGTTTGGGACAAGACCTCTCCACCGGGAGACGGGGCTTCCTATGGTGGCAATTAAGAACAACAGTTTTAATCGGAATGAATTCAATGGCTGTGCTATTTTAAAATTCATGTTGGTTTTAATATTCTCTGCTTTCTTTTCAATTGAGGTTTCTCTCCGGTTTGCTTTGTGGTTGTTAGTTTTGGTTACAAAATGTTTTTCTGTATAGGGAATCCAGGACGGGTAAATCTGTAGAGATGGGAGGGGCTCCCTAGGTGGTACAGCAGGGAGGTTGGGGTAAATGGGGAGCTCATTGTGATGAGTACAAGAACAAAGAAAGTGGTCTGAAATTGATTGAGGGGGTGATGTACCACTCTTCTCATTATGATTCAACTCTTCAATGGTATGTTTTGCCCAGCATAGCCCAATGAAACGGCTTTTTAAAATCTCTCCCATTCCTTCAGTGCTGCTGAGAATCTTATTGTCCTAAATCATCCTACAGGGCTGGTTCGGAATCCTTAGGAACACAACCCCCCAGGAACGCTTCTGGGTTTCCTTTGCCCAGGGTTTGCCAGGGTTTGTGTGAGGGGAAGAGGCAGCCACACCTCTGCCCCCCAAACTGTGAATTCTCTTGGCTTTATTTTGCTCCCCTTCTGGGTGATTTGTTACACAGAAAGCTCCGTGGGCCAGATTTCTGTCTGACTCTGCCATGTGTTAATCTTATCATTTGAGGTGCTTCCTCCCCCCCCCCCACTTTCTTTTATCCTTACTATTTTCACCAGTTAAATGGATCTAAACAAATTTTTTTGGTACTATGCTTTCGGCTAATCTACAACAGCTGCTGTATGAAGATAAGGGAAGGAGCCGACGATACCGAGACAAGTGTGTATTCTTTTGTTTGATCTTGTGTTTTTAACATTCACTCTGTTAAATACGATGGCCGAATCTTAGCCCTAGGTCTGGGTAGTGGTTCTCACACTTGAGTGTACATTGGAGTTAGCTGAGGTTCTTGTGGAAACATAGACTGCTGCAGACAATGCCCTGGGTTTCTGAACCATTCGATCTGAAAGGAGACCCAGAATCTATGTTTCGAAACAATTCCCTGGGAAGGCTGATGCTGCCAGTCTGGACACCATATGTTGAGAAACATTAGTTTAGTTGGCACAATGGCTAGTAAAGAAAATAACATCTCATATCCCCAACTTCTTCTACAAATAATTATTCTTATTGTTTGTGTATGATGGTCTTCATTTCTTTCCATCTACCCCGAGTCAGGGTCAGGCACAAAGCACCAGACTTACAACTTGACTAATAATACAAACTCTGACCCACAAGGAACTTAAAATCAGTTGGGGGCAGGGGCGGGAATGGATCAGGTAAGTTAGGAATCGCCAGGTTAAGTGTGTCAAAGGGGGATTTATTTTTAAAATGCATTAATTATGGAGCTATAATTAACTCAGCCTACAGCTCAACAGTACAATCCAGATAAGAAGGGTTGGGCAAAGATCGCCACGATCAACTTTGGAACATGTTCTACCTTCTTGTGCCATTGGTGCTGGCTTCCGTGCCCCCCACCCTCCCCTTTCATGGGTGCCCTGCCCCAGATAATGATGAGTTCAGTTACTGTCATCAATCCTGGCTTCCCTGTGCAGGGAAACATGAATGAACTCTTTGGAAACAGGTGAGCTCCGGCTCCCGAGGAGCCTGCAATGAGGACGCTTAGGAGGCAACCAGGTGAAGAAGGTTCCCCGGATAAAACCACGTGGGTCAAGGTGTGGATGTTTTCAAGAAATAGAAAGACACTCGCTGTGGCTATAGGACAGACGGGAGGGAGGATTAGGAAAGAGCCTGCTGGCTGCAGATACAGATGGTCCTTATGGTTTGAGGTTTTGAATTGAGTCTCTGTAATGGAAGGACGTGTGTCCTTCCTGTGTCCGGTGTGGGGGAGTGGATCCCATGGGGTGAGTCACCACCAAATGCCCCCAAGTGGGTGCAGCCTTCCTTCCGTCACTGACAAGAGCCTGGCTGCTCTGTGTGTGACCACCTTTGCCTGTGGCTATGGACCGGGTGGGCCTTAGGGCCGGAAACCAGAAGTGAGTGGGAGCCATGGTTGGGCTGGGGGCAAGGTGTGATGCAGGAAGAGGTTTGCAGCTTCATCGGCAAAGGTCCTTTGCACTGTTTAAGGACACTGCTGCAGGAACATGGGTGGGAGGGGTGGGAGGGGCTGGGGTGGAAGAAGACAAGACTGCTTGTTCCGAGAAGCAGATTCCCGAGGGTGAAGGTCCTCAGAGAAGGGGATGCAGACTTTCCAGGGCTGGAGAAGATGGAGCTTACAAGAAAGAGATTTGGCTTAGTGGAAGCCCAATGTCCAAATATGTTTAGAGAAATGACCATTTGGGAAGATCTTGGGATTTTCTTTGATCATGTCTTTGCCCCTTTGGGCCTTGAGATACCGGGATAACCTAACAAGTGTCACCGCACTGCTGTCGAGCCCATTCTAAATCGTGGCCAACCTATAGGACAGAGTAGAAATGCTCCTTAGGCTCTCTGAGACAATGTCCTCATGGATGCTGACAGCCTCATCTTTCTTCAGAAGAACAGCTGGTGGATTCAAACCATTAACCTTGCATTTCGCAGCTCACTATTGACGCCCCCCACCACCACACACACACCACCAGGACTCCTTAGAAATAAAGATAGAAAAAGAAAAGAGAGCATCCCATGGCTCAGAATCCTTGCCATCAACTCTTAAGATGTAAGGATACTGTGTCCACGCCCCAGCAGTCTCATGACTAGTCTCCATGCTAGTACAGATTGCAACCAACAAACTTCATCCTTTCTAACATCTTTTTGAGTTCCACCAGGGCAAGAAAGCTGTATTTTATCTATGTAGCACATGACACAAAAGTCTACTTCATGTTTCGGTGCCTCTGTGTCAGGGGAAATGAGGAGACAGTCAATGAAATGGATTAACACAGTAGCCACAACCATGAACTAAATATACCAGTGACCATGAGCTTGGCACAGAACTATGCAGCCGCTCGTTCTGCTGTGTACAGCTTCTCCACGAGTCAAAGCAAACTCATCTGCAACCAACCACAACATATGCATGCCACCGAAAAGTGCATTACAAATGTGAAGAGCTGTTGGGGGTGTTATTTCCATGGAGTCTCCGGATTCTCCACGGTGAGACCCTCGAGTTGGAGACACCTTCACTTCCCTCTCTCTCTCCCTGTCTAATCCCACAGGACTTTACACAAGGGAAGCAAGCATGGCAGTAGCTACTCTGTAAACATTTGCCGTTAAACCACCTAGGGATTTGTATTGGGGCCCAATAGCCTGCCAGGTGGGAGCCTGAGCCTTGGTGGGGCACTAGAGGTAAGTGCAGGGAGTGCTTTGGGTTGCCCTTCAAATCATGCTGAGCCAACTACCCTCTAGGAAGACTGGGCCTTGCCAATGCTAATCAGTTTCTGACAAGCTCAGCCTGGTGTTTTTGCTGGTCCTCAGCACAATCGCTTGCAGACTTGTGATCTTTCTTGTCACCTCCCAGCTGCTCTACTTGGCTTGGTGCCTTTCTGGACTCCAAGCCAGGGTCTCTGCCTCACACCACTCCCAGAGAATGGATCACAGAACTCTGGAATCCCACTGTCGTAGCTCTTGTTCTACCTTCTACTGCATGTCTGTGCACATGACCACTCAGTATCCACGACGTGATCGCTCACCTGAATATACATGAGCCCGTCTAGACCAGCGGTTCTCAACCTGTGGGTCGAGACCCCTTTGGGGGTCAAACGACCCTTTCATAGGGGTTGCCTGATTCATAATACAGTTCTGAAGTAGCAATGAAAACCATTTTATGGTTGGGGGTCATCGCAACATGAGGAACTGTATTAAAGGGTTACGGCATTAGGATGGTTGAGAACCACTGTCTAGACTAAGGGGCCGGTATGTTGGAGGACAGCATTCTGCATAAGTTTTATCCCAACTTGTGCCTTAAGCCTCTCCTCTTCAGGGTAACTGGAGAAGGGAGTTTTGGGTATCTGGAGAAGGATGGCACCGAGGCCAAGGTGCTACCCAGAGTTCTCCTTCCTTTTTCATTCTACCCATTCCGGGGCTCTCTTCCTTAACTTATCTTCTGTTTTGTCTGTATTTGTGTCTCCCTTCCACTGGGCCTGCAAGTGCAATTGAATTCATCTGTGCCTGCTCTCAACAAAAACCACGACAAAACAACAATAACAAATGTTCTCCCTTCGACTAGGAAGCTTTTCTTCTTTTTCTTTTCAAACCAGTCTCTCAAAAAGTAGTCGCACTCGCTGTTCTTATCTCTTTCATCTTCGCTCTTAAGATTCACTGCACCTCATGCTCTCTGCCCCATGCAGCCAAACACTCGGTGATGGAATGAGTGGTGATGGGTAGATGGTGGGCGGGTGGAGGACACTGTGCCTTCCTTCTTGAAGAGGTTTTCATGAGATCTCTGTGTCCTGTTGCCTATACCTTCAGACCAGGCTTTTTCTTTCTCTCAATAAGAGTTTTCTTTCCCCACTTTCAGTCACTAGGTAGCTGTATGTTCAGGCTTCCTTAAATCCCACTGCTGTTCTCACTCTGTGCACCTGTCCTTGGGAACCTCGTCATTTTATCGACTACCTGTACACTGATGGAATTGTGAGCATTTGCTTGTTTTCATCCTGAGTCTTTCCTCCACTTTTTAATTTAACTTTCTTCCTAGGCAACAAAGAGATTTCCTCTCTAGTGTTTTCCTGCTTGGTAACATCTCCAGATGGCATGCAAACTTAGCATTTGTCCCCTCAGGTTCATCTCATGACACCTCTCTTCTGCACTTCCTTAGTGTTAGCATAGCCTCCTTCTATTTGGGGGGCTCTGCCCAGCTGGTACCGCTACCTGGAACTCCAGCCTTTCCTTCACACCTAGTTCCCTCTCTCTCCTGCGGGGAAGCCCGGCCATCACTTCCTCTGGACAGACTTGCTTCTCCTATGGGGGTTAGGACCTCTGTTTAAATGCTCTCTTAGTATCCTTTATCTTTCTTGCATAACTTTCATCCAACTTTGAAAATTTGTGTTTATTTTTCATGATTATGTCTGCCTTTTGGTTCACTATTATCTTATGTAGAGGTCCAATAAATAGATGCTACATGGATGAGCTAACAGCCCTTGAACCCTCCCATTTACTCCACATGGGATACTTACCAACCAGGACGTTTTACCTCCTAAACATTGACCTAGTCAGCACTTTCCTAGCTGTCCCCAGCATTCACGCATCCACACATACATTGATCTGTTGGACATACATTGATTATCAAGCACTGTACTAAGTGGATTATATAGACTTGATCCCTGTCCTCATGGAATTTTCACTCTATAATAAGTGATCTAAGGATAGGGAGATTTAAAATATATATATAAATCACTTTATTGGGACTTCTGACAGCTCTTATAACAATCCATGTATCAATTGTATCGAGCACATTTATACATATGTTGCTATCATCAATTTCAAATTATTTACTTTCTGTTTAAGCCTTTGGTATCGGCTCCTCTTCCTCCCCCCCTCCCCTCCACCCTCATGTGCCCCTGATAATTATAAACTATTATTTTCATATCTTACACCACCTACTGTCTCCTTTCATCCTCGTTACTATTGTTTGACGCTGGGAGAGGAGGGCAAGCAAATACACACATAAATGTATGGGGTAAGTGCTAACTAGGAAATAACACCATGCGTGTCAAAGACTGATGGGGTCAGAGGTGAGAGAATAAATTCAAGGTGATCAAAGACGATCTCTCAAAGTGATCTATCATCTGAGATAAAGTGGAGGAAGAATTCCTAGATCATTAGACTCAGCCATCTCTGTACCCAGCCTTCCTCACGTGACCCCGGGGTACTCAGCTGCAGAGCGCCACAGCCCAAACCCAAGTCCAGTCAGATCACTTCCATGCTCAAGAACCCTTACAAGGCACGACTCCGTTTTCCGCATGATGATAGCTAAGTTACTGAAGCCGGTGAACAATGTCCACCCAACCTGACTCTGGCTCGCCTCTTTCACCTCTTTCCCTGCTTGTATGAGTCTCGAACCTGATGCCCTGACAACACAGACTTGCTTGCTTCTCTTCTTTCATAGCTTCTGATTTCTCCCCTGTGCCCTTCCTTGTTTGTGCCACCCTCCTTGCCTAGAGTGGCCTTCTCTCCCCCTCTCCTGTTACTCATCCCTTGAGAGTCAAGAAGGCACCCCCCACAAGGGGTTTTCCCTGACTCCCTCTTCCCCCCCCCCCCCCGCTTTCCATTAAAGGAAGTCAGAGCACCCTTGTCACCCCTTCACAAAGCTGCAGTGTCTGTCCTCTCTGTGCCCACACAGAGGGCGCACTCCTTTGAGAGAAGGTCCTGCCTGCTTATTTCTCTCACGGTAACCGAGCATAAAGCTTGGTTCACAGTAGGCACCCAATAAATGCTGCTTGAGTTCATTAATGGAGGGGGAAGGAAGGAAGGGAAAAGTTACAAAGAAGAAAGAATGAAGGAGGAAGGCGAGGGGGAGGAAGGTGCTAACGAACAAAAGGAGATGGGGGTGTAGGAAAAGCAGGCCCACAGAGCCCCTCATATGCTCTACCCCAAACAGAATTCTGTTCCTCTTCCATGTCCTTCACATCAGGTGTGAGGCCCAAACATCAGGACAACAGCTGGCCTTGCTTCTGAAGAACCTGGCGCACGGAGGCAGAGAGCTTCTTGCTAGGTTGTAAATAGGAAATCATGCAGTTATTGTGTTTTGTCCTCAAATAATTTGACCAGCACTTTCAGGGCTCGGAGCTTCACCATGGAATGTGGCACTATGTTCACCAACTGCCTTGTCTGTTCTGCAGGAGGGAAAATTCTGTGGAAGGTGAATTGTTTTCCCCATTTACACTTGGGAAGAAACGGTTCCCGCGGCAGGTCTGCAGATCTGCGTGGAGAAGCCTTTCATGCTCAGCCGCACTGTAGAGACTGTCTGGGGAATGATGAGCAGTCACTTGCAAGCCCTGTCCTCAAGGAGGTTATCATTCTCTTGGGATGTTTAAACCCAGAGGGCTAGGCTAAGCCAGGGAGGACTAGTGATAGCTCCTGACAACTTGGACATCCCAGATTCAGAGGCCCTACTTCGAGATAAGTTGTTGATACAGCCTTCCTGGAACTGTGGTTCCTTTCCTATCAGCCAGGGCCAAGATGACTAAAAGGAACTAGTTCCCCATTTTTCATTGCCACGGGGCCAAGGACACGACCAACACAGTCTTAGAATCCAGTTTCCTCAGACTTCTTCTGGGATCAGGTAAAGGTATCGCTAAGGGGCCAGCCAGAAAGCAGAGCCTCGGTATTTCCAAAGAGAAGCACTCATAAAGGTGATGATTTATGGGGGGTTGGAGACTTGTAAGTTCAGGAAGGAAGCACTGAGGTGCCCTGAAATAGTAACTGCAGGAAGTGGTCACTGGCCCTGAGGTTGAGGGGTGGGGTGAAAAGGAAGAGGCTTCGAGAACCTAGAGCAGCTGTTCTCAACCTGTGGGTCACGATCCCTTTGGGGGCTGAGTGACCCTTTCACAGGGGTTGCCTAAGACCATCGGAAAACACATAACTATTTCACAATAGATAATTACATCTTGTTTTGTGATTAATCACTATGCTTTAATGATATTCAATTTGTAACAATGAAACTACATCCTGCATTTCAGATAGTTACATGATGATTCATAACAGCAACAAAGTGACAGTGATGAAGTAGCAATGAAAATCATTTTATGGTTGGGGGGGTGGTCACCACAACATGAGGAACTGCACGAAAGGGTGGCGGCATGAGGAAGGTTGAGAACCGCTGACGTAGAGCCTTGGAGGAAGGGCCCCACAGGCTGCGGCGTGGACCTCTGCTCCTGGCCCGGATCGCATCTCGCGCTCTTTCCTAGGTGTGTTCTTTGAAGGGCACGTGGAGCTGGCTGTGGAAGAGCCTGAATTGGGGCCCAGCGGCTGCTATTGGAGTAATGCTGACAAGAAACACCTGTCGTAACAATGAAGACAGAGTTCCTCTACCATCTTCCAAGCATCTCACACCTGCTAGATGGCCCCAAGATTAGTGCTTCATAGACACCCAGCCTGATGAGAAGCTGTTCCATGTGACCCCTTACACAGGGAAGTGGGGGAGGTCTGTTTATTTCTGTTCATGGAAGCAGAGGCTTGGAAAGTGGGCCTGGGGACGGGCTCCCTGGATCCAAACCCGGGCCCCACCTCTTACAAATTTCATGACTGTACTCTGGATTTCACCTCTTTTTAATCTGGCTTTCCTAGGTGTGTTTCAAGATCTCAGTCTCACTTAATATGAGGGCTGGACGAGACTAACTCCTCCCCAAGCGTGAATCCAATCCAAGTGGAAACCATGGACTTGACCCTGACACCTGGAGCCCCACCATGTGCCAGTTGAGAATTGTGGCCCAGAGGGATTTCAATGGCTAAATTTTCAGAATTAGACTACCAGACCTTTTTTCCCGGGTCCTTGAATGAGCAGTAGGTATGTTAACCGTTCCCACTGTCCAGGACTGTCCCACAAATGTGAGCAGCTCCTGTAACCTCCGTGACCAACACTGTTTCCATGCCAGTCACTGCTCCATGCTCTGGGATATAGGAGATCAAGACATGTAGGCATCCACCTCTTGGAAAATAAAAACAAAAATAAATTCACTGCTATCGAGTTGAAGCGACTCATAGCAACTTGACAGGACGGTTAGAACTGCCCCCTGTGAGTTTCTGAGACTGCAATTCTTTATGGGAGTAGAAAGTCTCATCTTTCTCCCAAGGAGCAGCTGGTGGTTTTGAACTGCTGACTTTATGGTTAGCAGCCCAATGCATAACCACCAGGGCTCCCCGCCCTCTTGAAGGGTATAGTTTTATGAGAAGCAGGGTAAGGGAGGAAATTGTTTCTTTTTGAGATGCTTTGAATTTAATTACAAGCAGCCTCACCCCTTCTCGTGTCTTGTTAGCATCTTCGTCCAATCTTGTGTTAGTCCAAAATCTTGTCTTACCTCGTGCCGGTGATCCCAATGCATAGTGCCCTTATCACACAGAGTGGAACTGCCCTAAAGATTTCCAAGGCTGCAAATCTTTATGGAAGCAAACTGCCTCATCTTTCTCCTACAGAAATTTCTCCTACAGAAATGCTAGTGGGTTTGAGCTGCTGACTTTGGGGTCAGCGTTCTACCACTGAAATAACTGTGCCTCCAGGGCTCCTTTCCAGAAGAACTCCGCTCAGGTCCAGGTTCCGGGATGCTCCAAGGAACAGGAACGCATCCTTCCCAAGTAGAACCCATGTCTTTGATTATTAGCCTTGTTCTTGAGCCCTCCTCCAGGTCAGCTGAGCTCAATGGCTCTGGTGGGGACTCCATGCTCTTTAATGGGGCTCTGGTGGCCCCATAAAACTATGAGTCCTGAGAAATCCAGAGATCCAGTCCTAGCTCCCAGCTGCCTGGACTGAAAATTGGGAAAATCTAAGTGACGTGGGCCCTTGAGAAAATAAGTTAGGAAGTTTGCCTTCTTGAGACCCAGATAGTGGCTACGGTGGGAAGATTTCACATTATTCTTTCTTCTCCAGCAGGGACAGAGAGAAAGAGAGAAAAGGTAGGTAAAGAAGTTTCTGGACCCAAACAAGAGGGAACAGGGGACAGAAGGGGGGAAGGGCTGTCTTGCTGCCTACAGAATCCCACTTCCCTTCCCTGTTAGTCATTCCTTAATAGTAATCCAAGCAGCCAGAGTCCTGGGATTGACTTAGTGTTGGGCCATGCTCAGCAGTTTACAGGCATCTTTTCACTTTGTCCTCTTTGCCAGAGGAGGGAGGGAAACAGAGGTGCTTTGTCACTGGCTCCGGGGTACAGCACTACAAATGGGCAGAACTGGGACTTAAACAGAGGGCCCCTGATGCCAAAGGCAATGCCCTGCCCCGCTTAGCTGTTGCCCACCCTCCCTGCAGCATCACGGAGACTCCAGGCCCAATCAGACCCTGCCCGCAAGGTGAGTGGGTCTTCCCATCACCTACCACACGTGGCTAGTTTCTACAGTAACTTGGACAACTTCTCTGGGTTTTCATTTGGTTTGGGGCCTCCTTTTGCCTTTCCACGACTCTGTCAGAGGACTAACCTGGACTTTTCATTTTTTGACTGTTCACGCTTCCATGTTGATTTCTTTTTCTTCACACTCTTTATATCATCTCTGCTCTCTTTCTTCTCGGTCATTCCTCCTGTCGCTTTTTTATTTCTCGGTCCTCAGTCTCATCCAACTGCCTCCTTTTTGATTTCCATTCCTGGCTGACTATGTCCCCACTCCCATGCTCTCTTCCTTTCAGGTTCAGCCTTCCCTGCCCCAGCCCTCTCCAGGACTCTCAAAGATGGTGGGCCCTTCTCATGCCATGTCTCCCCTCACCCATTCACCCGGAGTTTGCTCTGCTCTCTCCCCGCCCCCCTACCAGCTCCTTTGGCCAATCCTCCCCCCTCCCTGCATAATCTTTATCGCCTGCATGACTGCTCAGGTTCTTTATCCCATCTTCCCCTCAAAGGCATTCACAGCTCGGCTGTTATTCTTGTATTAGCATTGAACCCATTAAAGCTAATTTGTTTGCCCTAATCTCCATTTATTTTTCCCTAGTTGATATTAGATTTCCCTTTCTATCGCTCCAGCATGGTTTTCTCTTTGTCTTCCTAATGATCTCCCCCCTCTCTTTCTCCATTAATCTGGTTGGCTTCACTGTGTGGTTTCAAGTCCTTTCTCGGTCTCCCCCAGCCCTTAAATTAACCCTGTCACCTCCCTCCCAGGAAGGGCTTCAGTTTGTGAATTTCCAGGAATGGGGCAGCTGCCAATGTCAATAGACCCCCAGGCTCCCGGAGAAAAGGATGGCTTGACAGGAGGGTCTGCTCCATCCCAGAGGCAGCCTGCGAGCCTGTGGAACACGGCGCTGGAGAGCCTCTCCCCGCAGGCTGGAGGCAGGTGGGACACCCAGGGTCCATCCAGAGCCCTGAAGGCCACCCAACCCAAGGGTTCCCTGGTGGTGTCCCTTTGAGACTTTCCTCAATGGTTTCGAGTGGCCTCTGTGAGGTGTCTTAGTGCCCTTCAGTGACATCAGTTGGCCAAACTACATGGGCCATTTTCTCGCTGCATCTAAGACCGCACACCGTGGCACCGGGGGCTCATGTGCCTCTGTTTCTCCAACAAAAGACACACCTTCTTCCTTCCCTTCCTGGAGAGAGATGGCTTTCTATCTCTGTGGATGTGAGTGGAGGGTGACTTTGGGCGACACAGACAGTGACATGCTTGACTGCTGGGCCAGGTTGGAGGGTTTAACTCGCCCAAAGGATCTCAGATGCAAAGCCGAACACTCTGTTTCTAAGAGGCCACAGCCACAAAGCTCCGTGGAATGCCCATCTATTCGGCACCACTGTTAGTCGGAATCGCTGGCGATTGCTTAATCGGACCCAGCACTCTGCCATGTTCTTTAAGGAAAGACGCCACTCAGAACCAGTTCTCCAGAACCCTCTTTATCCAGCACCCGGCTGACATTCCCCCACCCCTACCCCCACCCCACCCAGGAGGTGGCACCCATAGCTCTCTGAGTTTCCCTGAGGCCACTCTCGGTTCCTCTCGGATGCCGAGCTCCTGCTGGGCAGCTGCCCGCTCTCGTGTGATTTCACAAGCTGGCCTTCCATGGAGCCTCCTGCTGGTTTCCAGCCCTGCGTGGACATGAGAAATCGCCTGGGGACTTCAGGGCCAGACCAGTGTGATTGACCCTTTTGAAGTGGTGCCACTGGATCTGAATTTTCAGAAAATCCAGTGGAGGAATATTTATTGACTATCTACAACGTGGACCTAAACTTTGAATTTTTGAAAACATTCACAAATTGATTGAATATGAACTTCCAGCCGGAAGCTCCCTAGGGGAACTTCCCGTATGGAGGTTCTCGCTGAGGCAGTCTCCAGCACGCCAGACTCCTGGCCTCCTACTGAGGGGCAGAAAGACCCTCCGGGCCTAAGAAGGAGGGGCAGCAACCTCTGTGAAGGGGCTGTGTGGGGCAGGTGCGCCCGGAAGGCCAGCATCTGCACAAAGCGCTGTGTTCTACCCTCCTGCTCCCCTTGGGGTCAGAGGCCCATGGATATTAATGCTGCTTTTAAAAAATGGGCCTATTAAAGCAATTTTCAGTTCATTAGATTTCAATTCAACGAGTGTCTGCTCTATGTCTAATAAAATCTCGTGCTGTGGGTATGTGGGGAGTAGAAGACATCCTTATCCTTGAGAAAGTTACAATTTAATAAGCACCGGCATGTTATGAAACATTAAGGTTTTAAAGCACCTTCACTAGCACCTCCGTTCCCTCTGCGGCCCAACAGAATACGTATGGTGAGGTGTGGCAGCGAGTGTGTTGATGTGTATATGTGTGACTATGTGTTCTTTATCCTTGTGATGGAGGGTGGGGTTGAATAGAAAAAATAGCCCACCTCCCAGTGTACTGCCAGCTTCTGTCGCTCAAAGTTACCATGTTACCAATGTGGGCTTTCTGGACTCAGGGTTTACAATGAGGAAATAGGGAAATAGCTGGGAGGGCCCCTTGTGGCTGGCTTGTGAGAAGGGAAAGTAAAAGAGGCTGTGAACAAAGAGAGTGAGCAAGAGCAAGTGAGAGAGAAAGAGGAAGGGAGAGAGAGAGAGAGAGAGAGAGAGAGAGAGAGAGAGAGAGAGAGAGAGAGAGAGAGAGAGAGAGAGAGAGAGAAAAGAGGCAGGAGGAGAAGGAGAGAGAGAAGAGGTGGGAGGATGAGGAGGAGGAGGACGACAGGGAGGATTGCACAGCAGCTGTGGTTAGGTGACTGCAGTGACCTGAGAGGCGCACAGACGTAAGCAAAGAAGGGGTCGTCTAGAAGTCTCAGGAGGTCCAGGGGAGCTGACTGACTCCTCCTTCACCTAGAGGTTTGAATGAATGACCTCTAAGGTGTTCTGGTGTGGGAGAAAGATGAGGCTTTCTACTCCCTAAAAGAGTTTCTACTCCCTTAAAGAGTGACCGTCTGGGAAACAAGGCCTCAGGGGCAGTTCCATCCTGTCCTACAGGGTCCCCATGAGTCAGAATCATTTGAGTTTTGGTTTTTTTTTTAAGGTGTTTGGTTGTTTTTGTTTTCCTTTTTCTGACAAAGTGTCCTGGTGCAAGTGCATGGCTGCAAACCAAAAGGTGAGCTGTTTGAACTCACCCGCCATTCCCTGGGAGAAGGCTGTGGCCATCTGTTTCTATGAAGACCAACAGTCTTGGAAATCCCATGGGGCAGTTCTACTCTGCCCCACAGGGTCCCTGGGAGTCTGAATTGACTCCGTGGCATGGGTTTTATTTGTTTGTTTCTGCTCCTGTACAGATTACAGCCTAGGGAGCCCATGGGGTCATTCTGCTCCATCATAATCAGGTCATTTGAGTCAGAATGGACTCGTTGGCATGAAACAAGGTTTACTCTGTATCTGGGATTCTATGTTCTTGAGGCGCAGCCAAGAGAAGATGTGGAGTGGAGAGAAGTGGCTGGGGGCAGGGCTTCCTGCAGGTGACTGATTGGTGGAGGCAGCTGTTAGGGATGGAATTTGGCATGTATTTGAAGTGCAGTTAGAAAGTTGGTACAGAACGTAGGTGACTCTGTGGGGTGTGTGTGTGTGTGTGTGTGTGTGTGTGTGTGTTGGAAAGCCCTCAATGAAGAGGACCCTAGAGGAGCTTGTCTACCGTGGGACATAAAAGAGGCAGGAACAAATTAAGAAGAAACATTTTTGTGAGCATGGCCCACTGAGAAAAAATTTGTGACAAAATTTTGCATCTGTGGTTTCCACACCTGTCTACAGCCAGTTCCTCAGAAGCTGTCACCATAGCAAAGCAGATTATACACTCTAAAAACGACATTCACTGCTGCAGGAAGAAGCAAGAGAGAGCGGAGCTGGTGGATGATCACTTCAGGGAGGGAAGAAAGGGGTGAAGAATTAGGAGACGAGGGGTTGAGTCTGCTCTGTGACTGCCTCTCTGTGCCTCAGTTTTTTCATCTGGCTTGGATCTGTAGACAATTTTTTGAGGTTCTGCCTGTCCTAATACCTTTAAGACTGCCTGTAGGCTGAGAAGCAGAGGTCAGAATCCCTAGGAATAAGTGCAGAGAGCTTTGTGAGGGAGCTTTGGAGAAGGTCTTAGTGCAGAAAGCAACCAGGGGTGTTCAGAAGGCCGTTCATAGGACGCTAAAGGGAAGTGGGCATGCATTGAGCCCCGTGCATTGCCCAGGACCTGCAGCATGGAACGGCCGACTCTGCTTGGTGGGCTATTGAGGTAGACGTACACTACATCCCATAGAGCATGGGCTCCCAAACATATTGGGCTTTCCAGAACAACAACAACAACAAAATTGCTCAGTGATCTCCAGCCATTAAAAAAAATATTTTTAACGATAGTCCATAATCGAGGATAAAGTGTAGGCATCTGCTCCTGCAGCCCCATCCCCCATCACTCCAGAACACACAGACGGTGGGTGGTATTACCCACTAAAGGAAACACTACTAGAGTGTGGAAGGGTCTTCTGAGCACTCTCCCAGCCTGAGAGGGGAACCACATGGCTGACGACGTCACACATTCACTCATCCCAGGGCCAGCACATAAACTTGAGTTTCTGATCTGGGGTATTCAGCAAAGGGTCTGGGGGACACATATCCATCTCTCCTCTTCTCCCTGGTGGTCCCAAACCAGGGCTTCTGACTAGCTAAGAGTGGGATCTGGACTGAGTGGGGCCTGAGCTAGACTAGCAGATGTGCAATGCTACAACCTACAGATGGTGTGGGGAATGCCTACGCTGTCGGGATAGCTTACTGGCCCTCCAGGCTTCCCTTACAAATTACTCTTCATTAAGACAGGCTCCCTCAGACAAGCAGAGGGCAAAACCACTTCCCCCAAATCTGTGCCACACCAAATCATTCACAAAGAAAATGTTCTACATCCTACTTTTGTGTGTAGTGGCTTAAAAGTGTGTAAGCTCCCATTTAAGGTGTTACCACTGGTCTTGCCCCATTAAGAGCCAAGAAGAGGGGTTTGGGGGGGGTGAGTGGGAAGGGAGTATATAAGTGGAAATAAGTAGTCCAAAGAACTAAGGGACCATACAAACGTCAACTTCTACAACCCTGAGACCAGAAGAGCTGGCTGGTGTTTGGCTGCCATTATCCAACACTCCGAAAGGAATCCTGTTAGAAGGTCTTGGACAGAGTGGGAGAAACATATGGAACAACACTCAGAATTATAAAAATGACTAGGCTTCCTGGTACCGTAGAGAGAGGTGGGACTTCTGAGATGGCGGACCTGCGCCACACACTTGCTAAGAGCCGCTCCTCTCTGAGTGAGCCTGCTTCTCTTTATATCACGATGCCGGGTCTCCATTCCCGGGGCCCATCCTGGTTTCCGTTCTTGATCCTCATGTCAGAGCACTGAAGCAAGATACAGCAAAAGGCACAGCAGAGCCTCCAGATACGTTGGTCATGCCTGCTCTTCCAGACTGGGCTCTCCTAATCCACCAGGACTCCCAGGCTGCCTCTGTGAAGCAAACCCCATTCTCTCCCCTTTTCAAGGACTTTCTGACACTAGATCTAGAGTAAAGGCTGGTCACAAACCCATTTAATAGAGGTGTCGTTCATTCAGAGTGCTGCCAGGTAAGTGAATCTTAAGCGGATTTAATTCAATTCAACACTACTTGTGCCTTAGTTGCTCTGGCAGGTGTACCGGCCCTCTGAGCCCCATAGTATAGATGAAGACACCATCTTGGGAGGTGAAATGACTTATGTTCAGGTAGCCAGTAAGGAGGAGACCTGAGACTACATCCAGGTCTGATCTACTGACTACAGCCAGACAGGGAGCACTCTTGGAAGAGGTGCACCAGGTAGAGAGACGACAAGTCTACCAGAAGCTGGTATGAGAAAGTCCACTGGGGAAAGATCTCTGGATGCACTGATTCGTTCCTTGGTCCTCAAACAGTAATCTACAGGAGAATCCCCTAGGGGGAGTGTAAAGGCCCCATATATGCCAAAAGAACCCAAGCAGATTCTGGTGCTAAACAAAGACCGCACCTGAAAAAAGTTTTTAGAAGTCAATGGAAACACAAGAGATTCTTGAACTGGTCAAATATTTATTAAGCAACTAGTATAAAGATGAGACTTTCTGCTCCATAAAACTTTATAGCCTTGGAAACCCTATATAAGGTCAGTAGGAGGGCATGGAATCATTGGCAGGGGTTTACATAGCTAAGGAGCCGCAGTGGTGCTGCTGGGTAAGAATTGGACTGTGGCTGTCACATAATCTACTGTCAACTTGAGGAAGGGGTGGCGTCTAGCCTGTCAATCGGTTATAGCCAATGAGGCTTCTGTGTGAGCAAGACCTTTTCCTGAGGATTGTGGGAACTCCTGTCTCCCTCCCTGGAGGCAGGACACACACTCTTTCCCCTAGAGACATTCCTATGGACAAGCTTGATGGAAATACACTGATTCAGCCAGAGCCCTGGAGCTGGAGGAGCCACATGGAGACCCACACCAGCACTGAGATGCTGTCGCCACCATAGGATCCACAAGACTTTCCACCCACTGGCTTGTGATCATCCTGCATTTGGCTTCATTGCATGTGCTGTGTGAGTCTGAAGAGGAATTTATAGACTGGTATCAGACCTATGAACTAATATGGGACTTGACTTGATCTGGACTGGGCTGGGATGTTTTATTAATATACAATTATGCTTTTATATAAAGCTCTTTCTTTTACACATACAAGTGTCTATGAATTTGTTTATCTGGTCAACCCAGACTAACACATGCACTATGGAGCACAAGATTGGTGGTTCAAACCCACCAGTTGCTCCTCTAGAGGAAGATGAGGTGATCTGCTGCCACAAAGCTTTACCGCCTTAGAAACCCGCAGGGTTGCTATGTGATAGAATGCCAGTGGGTTCGGATTTCTCTACGTGTGCTTGGTAGTTTTACAGGAGTTTTATTTCCCATCTACAAAACCTTGTAAAGTTTGATTCTCACGGATCCTCTGACCCTACATCTGACCAACCACCATTGTATAGAGGGTTATCATGAGGTGGGAATCAACTCCATGGCAGGCAACTACAACATGAGTGAAACACAACATGTTATTGAACAGTGTGAAATGAGAACTAGGATCATGGGGACTTACGATGACTCACAAAAATGAGATTTTGTCTAAGATGCTGGAGACAGAGCAATCTAAAGGACCTCTTACACTTGCCTAGTGCAGAGACCAGGCATTAGTGTAGAAAGATGACTAATATTTCTCAGTCACATGTATAAAGTGTCAAATGAGGAGAAGAGAGTATGTGCGGTGGAAAGTCCTGTAGGAGTCACTACAGTCACGAAAGGAGCCCTGCTGACCCATTGGGGGTGATGGGCTGGGCTGTTAACCACAGGTTAATGGGTTGAGCCTCTCCATCTGCTCCTCTAAAGGACACTTCGACCCTGTCCATAAGGTTCCTATGAGTCAACATTGATTCGGTCGCAATGAGAAAGGGTGAAGATGTCACAGAAGGTCTCACCAAGTAGGGAAACTTGAGCCAAGCTTTTGTCAAAGGGACTGGGACTGGAGATGGTGTGGTTCCAGGTAGTTGCCATTGAATGGGCAAAGACACGGAGGTGGGAATGTGCATGGCGTGTTTTGGAAACAATAACTAGTTAACTGGAACATACGAGCTTGCATACGGAAATAAACAGGAGGGCCGAGCCTGGAACAGAACCTTCTGGGGTGGTATACCAGTAGTTTACCCATAAATGCATGTTAGTGGTCGGATTAAAGCAGGCATCTAAGATTCTTTTGGAAAATTACCAGACTATAACTCTCTGGAACAGGTACAGGGAAAATAAGAGATCAGAATATTTTGATATTTAAATAATTTAGTTACCATAGACTAAGTTATCACAAAGTCCAAAGACAAAAAGTAAGCCAGCACATGTTTCTGACAAGAGTGTTGAAAGGAATGTTAAAAACAAGAGTATCGCTAAGCACAGTAGAAATGGGGCAAACTTAAACCAGGTATACCTGAAAGATTATGCAGAAATGGATAAAGGCACCAAAATAGACACATTGAGCGACCTTTACCCAAGTTTCCTGATATCAAGACTAGAATAAATACCTTAGAATGGCTTTTTGTTGTTGTTGTTGCAAAAACCATCGATAGCTTCTCAGAACTCAATGCATACTCATATTTCCAATGTTGCCTCTCTTTACATGAGATTGATTGGTGATCCCTAGAGCCTGTACACCCTCCTAAGACCTGACAACTGCGTTCTAGCTGGTCCCTCCTCGCAGGCACTCAGGGACACCTGCTTCCGCCCCAGAGCCCACAAGACCTGTTCAATCACAGCCCACAAGACCTGTTCAATCATAGTCCAGCCCCTACCACGTCTACACCACCCTGACTCCTTTAACACATGACACGCACCTGCTCAGCACTTTGAAGTCCACTTGGACTGAAGCCTTTCCTTTCCTCTTCCACTGTGATCGGAAGTCCAGGCTTCTTTCTTTTTCTTCTGGAACAGTGGTTCTCAACCATCCTAATGCCGCCACCCTTTAATATAGTTCCTCATGTTGTGGGGACCCCCAACCATAAAATTTTCATTGCTACTTCATAACTGTAATGTTGTTACTCTTATGAATTTTGGTGACCCCTGTGAAAGGACATTTTGACCCCCCCCCAAAGGGGTCACGACCCACAGATTGAGAACCGCTGCTCTAGAATGTAAGCTTGCAGGCAGAAGACGCCCATCTCTTGAGCTCTCTAACCACAAAGCCTGCCTCTGGCGCTAGCACTTGGAGGTGTTCAATAAATCTTTATGTTTTGAGGTGAGGATTACAGCAATCATGCTTGCTGAGATAATCTGGAGTTTGAACTCCAGGTTTGCGTGGCCAGGGGAAGAATGAGCAGGTGACAGCCCCTCATAAGACCTGGGGGTCTCTCAGCAGAGATGGATGAGAGCCAAGCTGGGGCTCAGTCAGGTAATGTGGTTGGCCGAAGGACAGGAGTGCTGGTGATGGAGGAGTCAGGGTCAAGGTGTGAGGCTGCTTTAGGAGTTGGAGAAAAATTTGAGGGATTTCAAATATAGGGTCCAGACTAACCATCCAGTTAGGGAAGAAATAGACCAAAAGCAGAAGAGAATTTTATCACATGATTGCAGAAGTTTCGTAGTCCCTGGTTAACATGTGAGGTGGTACAAATTGTTCGCATGTGACCACTAAATGAAAGGTTGAAGTCCCAAGTCCACCCAGAGATACCTCCGAGAAGAAGGCCGAGTGAGATTCTTCTGAAAAGCCATTCGTTGTAAACACTATGAAGCAGAAGAGCTGGATGGTGTCCAACTACCGTCACTGGCCTCCCTACTCAGGGCCACAATAGTTGGAGACCTGGTTAGATGATAAAATGGGTGAGACTGTGTGGAGAGAACCTCAAATTCCTTTTTTAACAACCCCCAAATAGCAGTCCTATTGCACTGGCTGAGACTGGAGGACTCCATGAGGTGATAGCACTGAGATGGTCTTCGAACCACAGACCAAGCCAACTCCCCAGGCCATCTTGTCACTGAGTAATACATTGGCTCAACAGTAATGAATCCCCTTCATATATACCATGCTCCTCTGAAACATCACCACAGGACACCAACAAAGTCTTCAAGAAGACAGCGAGAATGCAAAGGCTTTGGGAACTGGGTTAATGGAAAGAGAAACAACCAGAACAGAAATCATAACAATATTCATGCATTAGGAAGAGCATAATCAATGTCACTGAGGAACATGCGTAGAACTTAGGGGATGAAACCATTAATGAGCACGTAAATCTTAACTCTGATACAATACAAATATTTTCTCTAAAGAAGCAAAAACACCTCATGGGGCACAGTTCTATTCCACACATTTGGAGTCCCCATGAGTCAGAATGGGCTCAGCAACAACGGGTGATAGTGGTGCTGATGGAGGTAGCAAGGTGGTGGTGGGAGACTGAGGATAGAGGCATCATCTCAGAGGGTGGCCAGATGACTGTGCACCTGAGAAAGGGACAGCATCCATCATGATGTCTATGGAAGGCCGGGAGAGCCTCAGGGTGACAGGTCTCCAGAGGGAATGGGGAGGCAGAGGACATTGGTTCAGGTATGCACTAGTGAGCGTGAAACAAGACAAAGGAGGGCGCATGCACCAGGCAGTGATGCAAGGGTGTATGGTACCTGCCCAGAAGGTTGAGTACTGCAGGAACTCTGGCCCCCGGTACACCTTTAATGCATATATTCACGTTCTTTCTGTCAGAAAGTGCCTGGACTCTTTGCTTCCTGTTGGCATTCTATTGTGCTTCTGGTAAGTGTTCACACACACAAAAATAGTTTTCTCTTCAATAATGTACACACAAATTGTTCTGTGAGGTTGGCTGTAATCTCTGCAATGCATCAGCTCGCTCCCATTTCCGCCTGACGTTTCCTCTTCCCATTCACCTAGTTTCCCTGCCCCTGCTTATCTTCTCACAGTTTCTTTGGGCAAATGTAGATCTTTCAATCTCACACAGTTGATTGTTCTAAGGAGGACATTCTTCATGGGTGTTATTGTTGGCCAATCTCTTATTTGGTGGAGAGGGGGCCATTATGAGTGCCTTCAGGTCCACACCAGAAGGATGACATAGGGCAATAGAGTCAGGGTTCCTTCAGGATCTATCAGTCTGGTCTTTTTATTAACTTAGTTTATTCTTCATTTTTCTCCCATTCTAACTGGACTTCCTACTATGTCCCTGGTCAGGATGGTCGGTAGTGGTAGTTGGGAACTGGCTGCTTCTTCCGGTCTCAGCCTGAAGGAGGCTGTGGTTCATGTGTGTCATTAATCCTTTGGATTAGTTGCTTCCTTGCGTCATTGGTTATCTTTACTCCTCTTTGCTCTGGGCAAAAAGAGACACATAGATGTATTGTAGAGGGCCAAGGAACTTTTAGGAGGAACCCAGACGTTACTCACCAAACTAGGATGTAGAACATTGTCTTTATGTACTATGCTATACCAAACTTTCTACGTGTCCCTGAGACTATCTATGGTCCTTATCCTTTAAGCTTACTCTCTCAGACCCACAGGTGTTTGGTATGCTTGAGAAGTTTTCACAGTTGTGCCTTTATGTGTGAATGCATACACACATATATATGCTCTAATATACTTATATGCTCACATATATACATATATGGGAAGTGCATACAAATATGAACAGGGCAGATTCATAATCATAGCGATATATGCCCATAGGTCTACACCTAGTATGTTCTCCCATATGCATTTAGCATACATATCTACTTATAGATCTACTCACAAGTTGTTGTTTGTGATTACTGCTATTGCAAGATTAGGATATATTATATGTATTTACCATAGCAAGTTTTATTTTGTGTATCTCTCACTGTCTTCCTTTGCCTTGGTCACATGATACTGACGTCCCCTGTATTGTGCATTGCCTTTCCCGTCACTGGAATTGACTTGTGTCCATGGTCCAATCAGTGATCCTACCTCCTCATCTTTCCATCTCTCATCACCAACAAGAAGCGTTTGTTTCTGTGTGTGAGCCGATTCTTAGTATTTTATAAATGTTCTCATATATTTGTTCTTTTAGGATTGACTGACTTCACTCAGTGTAATGTCTTCCTTCAATCATGTTGTCAAATGTTTCACAGATTCACCGTCATCGCTATTTTTCAGTGTTGTATCGTCCATGTATGTATAAGTCACAGTTTGTTTATTCATCTGTGGATGGACATTTAGGAGTGGCATCGCTGGATCATATAGCGTATCTATATTTCGCTC
The DNA here is from genome assembly GCF_050624435.1 of Tenrec ecaudatus. NCBI lineage: Eukaryota > Metazoa > Chordata > Mammalia > Afrosoricida > Tenrecidae > Tenrec > Tenrec ecaudatus. The sequence continues at coordinate 66,854,577 of NC_134540.1, read as the reverse complement.
TTTAAGGACGCTCTATGCTAGTCTCACCAGCAGTCTATGAGAGTTCCAATTTCCCTGTAACCCCCCCAGAATTCATTGTTTTCTGTTTTGTTGTTGTTGCTCTTTTATCAGTGCCATTGGTCCTGGAGTGAAGTGCTAACCTCAAGGTCAGCGGTTTGAAACCACCAGTGGCTCTGAGGGAGAAAGATGAGGCTTTCTACGCCTATAAAAAGTTACAATCTTGGAAACTCACAAGGGCACTGCTACTCTGTTTCAAAGGGTCACCATGAGTTGGAATCAACTCCATGGCAGTGAATTGCTTGTTTATTTATTGGTTAGTGATCAAAAATATCCCTTCATGTGCTTGTTGACCACCTGAATGTCTTCTCTTGTGAAGTATCTGTTCGGGTACTTTGCCCATTTTTAAGTTGGATCGTTTGTATTTTTGAGGTTTTCTATAATTTGTAGATTTTCTATATTTTTGAGTTTTCTATAAATTATAGAGATCAGACTTTTGTCAGATCTGTCATTGCCTAAGAATGTCCCCCTGTTCTGCAGGTTCTCCTTTGAGTCTTTGGGTGAAATCTTGTGATGAGTGTTGTAAGCAATTTTTAGAAGGTTTGCTGGTGTAGCTTTTGCTGCCTGTGTATTTGTAGTTACGCTTGATTTTTTTTAATGCCATACTTTAGGGTCCCTATCTTTGTCTCTATTTTTTTCCTTTGATGATCTTTATAGTTTTAGGGTTATGATTTAATTATTTGATTCATTTTGTTACATTTTATTTTTCTGCAAATGGATATCCAGTTTTGCAGTACTTTTGTTAAAGAGACAATATCACAACTACGTAATGGGCATGAACCCCTTGTCAGAGATCAGCTGTCGGGAAGTAGACGGACTGGCTTCGGAGTTCTCACTTGTGTTCTCTTGGTCCGCGTGCCTTGTTACAGTCGGTTGTTGTGACTCCCGTGGCTGCAGTGACTCTGAGGTCAGGAAGTAGGAATCCCCTACGTCGTTCCTCTTCAGGAACACTGGAGCTCGCCAGGTCCCCCTTTCAGTTCTGCATAAAATCGGTGATTAATTCCTCCTTTCCTTCATCAGTCCAAGTTTCAAGCATGTTGTTGGAATGTGGACGGATGGGCTCGTCATATGACCGGCACACCTGTGCTATGCCGTGTGCCTGGAAGAGGGTTTTGTGAACCCCAAAAAGGTGAGATGAGGGCCCCACAATGTGGCTTTATCTCTGGGAGGCAGCGATGCGGATTCCCTATTATTTCAATCCTGGCCATGACTTTTCAGAGGACATGTTGAGCGTAGCAGCTCTCCGAACCAGGGAGCTGCAGCCACCATGTGGACATCAGGCAGTTCCAGAGCCAACATCAACACGATAGATGCTCATGCTTGTTCAGAGAGGGACATCATCCAGCAGTAAGCTCAACATGTGTCACAGCACGAGATCCTAGACACTAGGAAAATATGAGATATCGGCTATGGAATAGACTGTTTTTCATAAGGAAATTTAATATGGAAGTTATTTTTTAATCCACAAGCATATTTTTTCTTCCATTGATCTTTAGTTTTCTTATGACATGACCACCTCTGCCTATTCTTCAGGGAAATACACTTTTGAGAACCATTAATTTGTGAACATTTTACAAATAAGATTGAGTAAATGGACACACTCTTCACTAACACACTCTTGATGATCATCAGAAGCGGCTACAGTCGGCACAGGGTTGTGTGTCCACACTTTCCCTTTAGTCTGCAGTGAGCAGGAGCGAGCAGGAGCTTGGGTGGAGTGGATTCTAACAGGAGTTGGGGAGAGGACCAAGAGTCTGCAGGAGGAGGAGTTGCCCACATTTCTGAGCGAGTGCGGAATCTTGGTGACGTTCTCCCATCTTCTAAAGAGAAGCGCCCAGTGCTGTCATCTTTAGGGAATCAAGAGGTCGGATTCTGGACTAGAGGAGTTCTGCTGCTGTTCCCAGACAGGAACGAAGAGCACCATGAACTTGAGCTGGTGCCAGCGGTTCTGACACTGTTGACCAGACTAAATGGCTGGCCATCCTGGAGCCTTCCCTGAGAGCAGGAATGATTGATGAAGGCCCCTGAAAAGTCTCCATCATGCTCCACACCCTATACCTTTAGTGCTGTGCCCACATGGGCAGGCAGCGCCAGGGGCATGGCTAGGCACCAGGAATACTGCTATTCAGAGCTCAACCCGTAAGTTGGAAGAACAGGGAGGTGACAGGTTAGGGCATTGTAGATTCAATGGCGGCACATCGCACTTCACAGAAAAGATGCTCTGGTTAACTCAGACCTTGCTTTCCTAATTATGCCTGTTATTTGCTCCTTCTCCAGCAGCCGTGAATTCAGCCAGAACACTTGGAGGCATGCCTCCCTGGGTCTTTGAGAACAGGGGCTTCTCTGGTCTTCTTTTCATTGCTGCAGACCTAGGTTAGCCAAACTCGCGGCTCTCAATTCCGTTTCAAGTCTTCACTGCCATGGAGTTGATTGTGAATCATAGCAACCACACTGGAAAGAGTAGAACTGCCCCTTGCGGGTTTCTGAACCGCTAAATATTTATGGGAGCAGAAAGCCTTGTCATTCTTCCACGACCCTCTTTCAGGCAGTAAGTCTGAACCCCATTTTACCGGCGAGGAAATAGTCTCAGGAGCACATGCAGATGGTAAATGCACAACAGGGATTCAAAGCCAGGTCAGTGGGACTCCCAAGTCCAACCTTATAAGCACTGCCTTTGAGTCTCCGCTCAAAGGGACAAGTAAGCGCTCCGTGTCAAGAAAGGTTCTATCTGCACTGGGAAAATTGATGAACACACACAAAATAGCCTGTAAACAATAGAAGGCAGTGCATAATTGTGTCTAAGCCTGGAGGTACAGAGAGTGACTGCCAGAGTGTTCGGGATGAAGAGAAGCGTGGGCAGGAACGCAATGTACTCTTAGGCCTCAGATCTCCCAGAAAGATGGACACCTTCCAACCAATGAGACCTCACCATGCCCCGAGGGAAGAGGGAAGGAGAGCCTCGGGGACAACAACTGTGTCACTACCTCCAGGACGGCTCAGAGTCCTTCGCTTGTAAGATGGTGAGCGCGGCAGCCTGCAGCAGGCCTTTTGCAGGCAGGGACACCTGTGCAGAGAACCAGGTAGCCAACAGGAGAGGTAGGACATGTAGGATGTAGGGATCTTTCTAACAGGGGCACTGTCATGTCACCAGAGAACATTGGCGTTGCGAGGACCCATGTCTCACTGCCAAGGAGATGGAAGGCTTCCAGAGAGAGCAATGTTTTAGTCTGTTTGACAATCTACGAAGTCACAGGGATGAAATATTGGAAGCATTCACTGTGTTGTGATTAGAAAACGTAGGCATATGTTTCCACAACTTTGGCACCTAAAGCTCTGCCCTGATTTTGCCAGGCTACGTAAACCAGAGCCTCCATGTAAACATCATGGCGCTGGGCTCACCCCTCCACGGGCTCACAGGCTGCCTGTCTTTGGGAACAATGAATGCTCCCGAGACCCACCCAAATCCAACTGGCCAGATGAGTTTAGCTTTCTCGGGCAACTTGGCTGCATGGTGGTGGCTATTCAAGATAAATGACCTTGAGTTCGCTTGCTGAATAGGTTGTCTATTTTCCGCTTTTGTGCCTCAGCTGAATTGTTTTGTCTGACTATTTTCCCCTCCTGATTCTCTGGATCTGACCTCTTGAGAAAGAAGCCCAAGATTCTAGTTCTCTACACTGAAAAGGTGCCTCACAGCCCTGGCAGCAAATGCCACCACCGCCAGTGTCACTGCCCACCCATTGTGGGCAACACCCTACAAGGGCTCATTACACTAAATGAAACCACCGACCCTCCAGCTCTCGCTGCTTCCTAGCCCATGTCTAACACGTCTTCCACCAGGAGACTCCTCCCTCCCAACCTCATCCAAGTTATAGTCAACCTGGGCCTACGTGTCAGGAGGCCACTCCCATTCCTACCACCTCTATTGGAGACTTTTCAAGAGCCAACCTCCATATAGCATAACTCGATGTTATTACCTGGTGCTCAGCTGATGGCAGATGTTTAAATGTCAACTGAGGTTTGCCATAATGCGCAAACTAGATTGTTATGATGCAAGGTAGGAAAACATAAGGCAAAGGCGACACCCAAATCCCCTGAAACAAGTCTTCCCGAGCCCGGGACCATTCTGGATTCCAATAAGAAGCCCACGGGAGCCTCTTCCTAGCACGAGCCTAGAGCATCCTCTGTGTCCAGGTGTTCTGGTAGAATGAAATAAGCCATTCCTTTTCAGGTCAGCTGATAACAAGCACAGAGGTCTCAGCCAGAAACCCCTAGTAGCTCTTCATTTAATCCCATTACCAGCTACGTGAAGGCCCCGGCTGGCATACATGGTCAAGCGCTGCTCTCCTACCGAGGCTGGTGTGGTGGTTTGAAGCAACCCCCACCCCCACCCCCCAACCAGGACACCTTGGAAGACACGGTTGGTGGTTGACTTCCAGAACGTCGCAGCCATGTAAACCCTATGGAGTTCCGATCTCTTCGGAAACACATACGACGCACGTCAGCTGGAATGGACTGGAAGGCAATGGAGGAACTGAGAGGGTGGAGGGGGAGGGATAAAAGATGATTGCCCTCATCCATGTGGAATATTAGCAAATCTGTGCTAAATTTTAACCGGAACCAAATGTCAGCACTGGGTCTCAAGTGACTCACAGAGAACTGCACAGGAAGTAGTCCAAGGACATATGCTATTTTTGAGTTGGCCTGGGACAGTCTTCGGGAGCTGTCTTCTCCGGTGACCACTATGTGGAACAGGGAAAAGTCTTTGGGGCAGACACTCAACTATGCCAGGTAAAGCGTCCTGGAAGTCCCCACAACACTTCCATAATGTATACCACTGAGGAACGCAGCCCCGAGAGACTATGGTCTTGCTTAAGGTCACAGAGTGAGGGCGAGTAGTAAGGTCTGAGTCAAACACGAAGTCTCCAGTCCTTGGCCCCTCTTGCTGTCTGATAGCGAAAGTGGGGTATGGACAATGTCACAGTGGTTTTAAAAGCTCCTCATCCCCTTGACACTTGGTGACCCCTGAGTTTGTCCTAGCAATAGTCATTCTGCTGCCCCCCCCAGGGAAGCTAGAGACTCCAAACTGCAGTGCACAGAGAGACCTGGCTGAATGCAAACACACAGCTCACGTGATCCCCGCAGGCAGAGTAAGCTGTCCCTCTCTTAGATACGTCACCAACCCTGCTCCCTGGACCTTTCCGCAGTACTGGCCTGCCTGTGACAAGATGTCCCTGTGGACTAATTAGCACTAACTATCCAGGTCACTTGAAGGCCACTTAGAACAACAAGTGAACAAGACCCATCCGATGACAGGAGAAGAAAGAGAGCAGAGGAAGGAAGGGGAGGAAGACATGTCTTTTCATCCTCCCCCCCCCCCCCCTTAAACTAAAGGCAGATTGGCATTTCAAAGACACAACTTGCCCAGGGGTTAAGGCAGCTTCTCTCTGCACACCTTAAAAAGGGGACAACGTTACCAAGAAAGCGTCTTTCAGTCTAAGGGTGCAAAGGACACTTTGACAGAAGTCTCTAAAGTGCAGATACCTTGGTTGTGAATGCTGGAGCGGGAGGCCACCCTGAGGAAGCAGGAAAGGGGGCGGACCCACATTTGGGGAAGGTGCTGCCCCAGGGGGCCCATGCCTGCACTGCTGCAGGTGGATGGGGCATCCAAGACTGGTCTCTGGTTGTGCGGGAACTCCGCAGCTGTTTCTGGGCCACGGGCAGACTCCCTGGTCCCACACGGCCCAGGCAGGGGGGCAGCATCCAGCTGGAAGGTGCTGAAGAATAGTCACCCCGCTGTCCTCCTGTCACAACTCTGAGAGGGAGAGATCTGTGGTGGTGCCCTTGGCTAGAAGGGTACTCCACAAAAGGTGAGTTTCTGAGACTGTAACTCTTTGGGAGTAGAAAGCCCCATCTTTCTCCCTAGGACAGGCTGGAGGTTTCCAACTGCCAGCCTTTTCAATCACAATCCAGCACGTAACCAACACATCTCCAGGGCTCCCAGGTGTGGGTACAGGATTATGTTCAAAGAAGACCCTCTCCTCTTTCTCTCCTATTGAAGACACCCACCCTCCTTTGTGGCACAAATTGTTCAGTGCTCAAATGCTAATCAAAAGGTCTAAGGTGTGAACCCACCCAGTAGCTCTAAGAGACAAAGACCTGTGATCAACTTCTGGTGAGATGATGGCCAAGTTCTCCGATATCACCGGGGGGTTGCTATGAGTGAAGATCCAATGGATGGCGGAGAACGATGGCCATCTCAGGCTCCCCCACAGCAACCGCCCAGCGAAGCCTCCAGACAGGGGCCACTCTGCTCCTTGGACAGACAGGGGAATGCAAACTAATTCCAGAGTTCTATCTTAATTAAGTTCAGGACACTGAGGAAAAAACAAGCTGCTAGTTTGAAGACCCTGCTTGTCTCTCCAGATATGCAGCCATGCACCCTCTTACGAAGGGTGCTGGAGGGTGTTCCCACTAGGGATGCAGGTGTGGACAGTCTAGTGCTGCAAAGATTTTAGGGTGGAGTAAAAGGGGAGTCAGAGTCTGATCCACCTCTCTGAGCAATCATTCCCGTCTCCCAGACCGTCCATACCACGACCTTCCAAGCAGAGTTGACAGGAGACACAAACGTGCTAGTTCCTGCAACTGTGGTAGCCCCAGGCAAGACTGATGACAGTGTCCATTTTTGGAGGGCGCAGCAAGCCCGAGGACCCATGTGTGCTCAGCTCTACAAGGCTCCCTTCTGTCTTGGGAAGTAAAAGTGATAGCGGCAGAGACCTGGAAGCTGTGAGGCCGGCCACATCCCAGCAATACTTGACTTCTCATAAAACATCCAAGACGGGACTCTGGGAAGGGGGATTCTCAGGAATCAAGATGGAAAGAAGATCCAAGAGTACTCGTGAACTCCCTCCACTTGATGTGGAACATGCCTCAGTAAAGAACTGCTGGGGTCTACCCAGGCTCCCTCCCGAGGAAGGGTCCCAGTCAAGGTGCAATCCAGACTCAGCGAATTGTTCATTTAAAGTAGAAATCTTCCCATGGGGCTATTTCTGGTCACACAAAAGGTCATTGGTAGAGAGGGTGCCGTGCCAGAGGGGTTTCAACAACCCAAACAGACTTGTCTTCCTAAGCCTTGACTCGATGGAAGGCAATGATTCTGAGTCCTCCAAGAGGGCCTCGTCATGCACGAAAGAAGGGTGGGTACCTCTGCTCGGCCTACCCTGACCCCCAAAGGAAGCTTTGACAGAGGTCTCTAGTGCCAGAGCCACTCATTGGCCATGACTGGTTGCTACCAGAGTGGGCAGCACCCCAGAGACCATAATCTCAAGAACCAGGAGACCCCTGGATCTCTGTTCTTCACACTCTTTCTGCAGATGAGATCCCCACCGGAAGCAGTCATTTCGGGCAGTTTCCATGAGGAAGGCCTTTGAATTCTCTCTCTCTTTGAAAATCCCCCCACAACCGATCCGGAGCTAGGTACTAGTTCCAGTCTGAATGTAGAAAGACTCACTCTCCCAAGTTGTGAGTTTAGTGAACCATTCTCCTCTCTGAGTCTACGTGTGAAGGGAGACAGGTGGGACTCAGTGGCCTGCCCTTTCTCAAAGTCTGAGCTATAACGAAATGAAGGCTCCCTTCCCAGACTTTCCCGCCTCCAGCACAGCGCACGCACACAAACACACACACACACACACACACACACACACACACACATTCTCCTCCATCATCTATTCTCCCTTTTATCTTTTGGCTCCTTCTGGACTCGGAACCACAAAGCTCCAGCTTTCTCAACTCAACTGAGAACTCAGCCCCTCTTGGCCTGATAAATAGACCAGCTTTAAAATGCTTGGAATGAAGGCAGACCAACTGTAGCGAGAGACAGCAAACACATCCATGCGCCAGTCAACCCTAGCAAGCTTGAGATGAGGAGAGGCGGGTCCCCCCAGAGATGTCCAGGGTGCCAGATCAGGCTGGGGGTGGGGGAGCTGTGGGCTTCAAAGCAGCCACAAAGCAGCCTTCCTCTGCCTCAGTTATGCGCCAGAGGAGAGGAGTCATCTGGGAATCTGACCAGGATCCCGTTTGGTTGTTCCTGAGGATACCCAACTCTGGCAGCTTGTCCCCCATCTGTTTGGAAATACCCAGAGAGATGGGAATCCAGCTTCATCCCTCGATCGCAAGGGGTTTTTCCTCAAGTGCTCTGTGCACAGGTGAAGGCAGCCAGTAAGAGACTCTGAATCTTTCCTAAAATAGAATGTGGTGATTGCAGAATTTAATAGCCACATCGGAGGAACTTTTCCTATTGACAATATACACACCCCACTGCCGCCACACCACACACACAAATTGTTTTTATGAGAACCAATTAATAAATGCTAATTCATTCAGGCATATCTGCACCAAATTACTGTTTCATTTAATTGCAGGGGAATTTTCCATTACTAACCTCTCCCTTGCTGATTGTGTGTGTGTGTGCACGTGTGTGCATTATTTATCGATTTTTTTTAGTTTCACTAATAGTGAGGCTGGTATGCGATATTATCTGCCTTTTGTACGTCTGACATTTCTTTTTCATTTACAAGGCTTCCTCATTCTTGCGGCTTCACATCATCTGGAAGACGCATCCTTAAAGCAGTCAAGATTTCACACAGAATCGATTAGAAATGACCGTGGCTGGAATTACCCTGACGGAAGTGCGTCTTGTCTGATTGTGCCCCTCCTGTTCCAGGGGCGTGTGATTCTCCACTTTGGGGCAACGTGGAAGTGTCCATGAATCACATAGCAAACGATGGAAAGATTGTACATACACCACGCGCGCCAGAGATTACAAATCCCTTATATAAGAACATATAAGGCTCAAATCACCTGATAAGCCCCTGGAGCACCGGGAGCATTTTTTTGCTGTTCATACACATCAAAATAAAGATGATGGCGTCCACGAGCACCACCAGGAGCCTCCGAGACTACCTTGCCGGCCTCTTTTTAGACTTAGAAAAGTGGGGAGGTGGCCTAGGGGCTGTTTAGAGGTGCTCGTAGATAGTTCGAGAACAGAATTTTTATTTCCTTATACTGAATGGCAAATGTTGCATGCACCTGGCCACCTCTTTTCTGCAGTCCAGGGGTCTGTCATTCCTTTGCCTGTCAAGCCAGCTTTCTCTCTCTCCCTCCCCTTCCCCCTCCCCCTCCCCCATGCCTCCATTCAGCATCTTCCCCCTCTTCCTCCTTTCCTCTCTCGAAGTAAAATGTCCTAGCGGAGGTGAATGATTAAACTGTTTACTTCAAGGTTTAGGTATGAAAAGGCATGCCGCTGTAAGTGAAGTTTCACCTTTATCCCCAGCTCCATCAATAATTACAGAACAAGGATGACTACCCAGGGAGAAAGGCTCTAGTAAGTATGTGTTCCGCAGGCTGGCAAAGTTCAGCTTTGCTTTTCCTTTGCCGGTACGAGTTAAAAATCAGAGTAAGTTGCTCCAAAAGGAAGTCAGCACACGAAGGGCTTCTGGAGACCTCTACACCCCGAAAACGTCCGCCTCGCCCACACTGGAGATTTGAGGCGGACTAAGAGAAAGTTGTGACTTGATCCACTAGTAAAATGTTCTCTTCTGCACCAACGTGTCTTTTAATGATTACAATTCCAGTAGGTTAATTTTTGCTTATTTCCCTTCCCTCCCTTTGTCCTCTTCAGAAAAATTAAGCAGAGTCCTTTTGGGGATAGATGGATAAAATTAATTAACTTTCCTTCTGCACCCAAAAAAGTTCCAAACAAATGCTTCCAACAAACATCAAAAAAGTGTCAATTAGAAATAATTACTTCTTATCAATCAGCGGGGCAATTAAAGTGACAAAGCTTGAAAAGATACTCATCTTAAAACTAATTCACAAGGTAGCTAAATTATCTCCTAATTAACTTGCATTGAGCAGGGTGGGAGGGTGGACCATCTAGAAACAAAGATGAATTGAGGAACCCCAATACCTTTTTATGTTCCTTAACACTGTTTCCCCCGTTCGGGGAAGATCTTCGTTTCAACCCAGGGAAAAAGAAAAAAGAAACACTGGGAAGAAAACAAACCCTTCCCACAGGCATGGGACCTCCTTTCTTTCTTTTAAAACGAAGAGGACGGAAGCGTCGGAAGAGCTGACGTGACAGGAATGTCTTCCTCCCTGCTCAGGGGTCTCCTTTTACTCTTTGAATAACCTATTTTCCCAGGCTAGGGGTGGAGTTTGCCAACTTATTTCAAGTAACTTTTAATGGTAACCTGCTTTCTTTTGCTAAACTCTCTTCCTCATGGCGGCCACCTTATTTACATGTTGATATTTACAAGCCATTCCTGTCTCCCCAGGCACGCATCCTGGGATAGATGACACCAGGTTTTTCCCCTAGAGACTTGGTTTCTCGATGCAACGAAAATCCGAGTGGGTTTGACATCACGTTCAAACGCCCGTACCCTGACCTTGCGCGTCCGAATCTTGAGCCCTGGGATCCCTTGATCATAAAACACAGGGGCTAAAAATGACATCTGTCTCCTAGGCAAGATCCGCGGCGGTACCCTCCCTGGCTTGAGTGGCCCTAACCTCCTGGGCAACTTTCTCCACCGCCATGGCTTTGAGGATTTCAGAAAAGATGCGCGGCCTCGTTCCCGCGAAAGGCTGCGTGGGGCCCCGCCACCCCAGAGCGTTCGCCTGGAAAACTTGGAAGCCAGTGGTCCCCAAGCCGAACCGAATTCAGAGAGGAAGCTGGGGGTGATGATGGTGGAAAGTGGCTAAACCCTGAAAGAAAATGGGTTTATAAAAACAAAAGTGTCCGTTTAGAAATGAGCTTTCAAGAATCTTGGGCAACAACGTCACGTCCACTGACCAAGGAAACACGCACAGGAGTGTTCAGGTTTGCCCAAGGCGGGGTTCGGAAACGAAACACGGGAGCTTCCAGCCTTTGGAACGCGACTTTCTTTTGGTTTCATTACCATTAAACTCGCTCTCCCTCCCTTTATTGTTTTGGAGCAGATAGGCTCTACCTTCCCAGGCCAGAAACCCACCTCCGTCTGCCCCAGTCTCCGAAGGACTCTGCGGACCCCCGCCCCAAACCCTTGGGCGATTCGCACCTGAGTTCTTCAGAAAGATGTGCGTTGCCCTCTGGGCTAGTCGCTGATGGAAAAGACAATGTAAACTGAGTCGTGGTGGCTGGTGTTTGGGTCCAGGGTGCCTGGATTCCCGTTTACGCCAACGAACCACCCTTGGGCACCGCGGCACCGGGTTGGGTAGTGTCAGAGGGCAAGGGTCTGGCCCGCCGGGTCAGTTCGAAGTCGGAGCGCACCCCTGGCTCCCACCGCCTCCCGGTGGACCTGGGAAGGTCGCGGGAGGAGGGTCGAGCCGCAGACGCAGCTGAGCCGTCCGGGTGCACCAGCGGGGATCAGGCACCTCGCACTCTCCAGTAGAGACCATCTCGTCCTGCGCCCAGGTCTGGCGAGAGACCAGGGGGTGCCAAACCCTTGTCCCGACTTCAGAAAGTCGCCACGGAGGGCGCCTGGGCCCCGGAGCTGCTGGTGAAGGGAGGCCGGCCAGCCCTCAGGGTTCCCCGGCCAGCCGACCCTGCGGCGGCCGGACAAAGTGCCCTGACCTCGACTCAGACAGGCCTAGGAGCGGCCAGGCCTTGCGGCGGGCGGCGGGGCGGCGAGGGAGCGGCTGTCCGCGGGGAGCGGAGGGCCAGGTGTCAGCGTCCTGGGACCTGGCTCTGGGGTTCTAGCCAGAACTGGCTGAGATACCCTACAGGCGCTCCGGGAGGGGACGCCCCTGCCCCGAGCCCCGAGGCTCCTCCACACAGCCGGGCGACGCTGCGCGCTCGGCTAAATAGAGACCTCAGCCGCGCGCGGCACCCGATCCGACCCTCCTTATTATAACAAATGTCCCGTTTGCCTAGCGGGACTTCATATTCGCCTAGAATTCATCTGAAATATTGATTTCCTCTCACTTCGCCGGCCCAAATCGATCGCGCCGTGCCCTGGCCCCATAAATCGCTTTCCCGGCGGCCGGCCCGGCTCCATCCATCACCGCGGGCCGCGCCGCGCCTCAGCCCTCCGTCCGCACTCGCTCCGCACGGGGCGCCCGTGCCCACCGCGTCGCCGGTCCGGGCCAGCCCGGAGCCTAGGGCGCCTTCCGGGCTCGGTCCTCGCCTGGGCCGGGCCGCCAGGGTGGGGAGAGGCAGCCCCGCGGCCAGCGCTTGGCGGGCGCACTTGCAGGCCCGAGTCCTGGCGCGCGTGGGGAGGACAGCTCGGCCCCGCGGGCAGCGAAACCCTCATAGGTCCTTCGCTCTGGGCCCTGCTCTCTGTCCGCCTGGTGCTAGGCTAGGAGGGATCCCGGGGCATCGGAGTGCGCTCCTAGTACCCAGGTTTTGGACCACTGGCTTCTTTCCCTTTGGCTTGAAAGGCGGGTGGGGTGGGGTGGGGGCGTCTATTCAGGGTCCTGCTGGGGGAACCACAGGCCAGGGTTGCGCACAGCCACCCGGGAACCAGGGTTTCCAGGGACTCTGCAAGCCTAGCACCTGCGCAGCCCAAGGCCTAAGGGCACTCAGGGTGCCCACTGGACCGGCTGTGCGCAGGTGGTGGTGGGACATCAGAAAACAACCCCCCGATCCCCCCATGGAGAGCCACCCCCCTCCTGCCGCTTCGTGAGGTTCGCACAAACCCAGGCCTGGGAAAGGCAGCTCCCGGGGCCCTAGAGTGGCGACTCCAAACGGGAGAAACAGGCCCTAGGCGCCCTCAGCTTCGTGCTGGGAGCCCAAAGCGTACATTCCCCCAACCCCACCGACCAGAGCGCACGCACGGACGCACGATGGTGGCACGGGGTCTTGGGGTCCTGGCCAAGCCTTACCTGATCGGATGGAGTTGTGAGGCATCTCCGGAGAGTCGCTTGCAGCCCGCCAAAGGCTCGGGGCTTCCTCGCGCAGGTCCTGGCAGCACCCGCCGCCACGCTGCTGCCCTGCACAGACCCAGGAAAAGGGGCATGAGGTTGAATGCCTACTGAAGGAGACACCCCTCCCCGGGCCTGTCCCCTAGGTTTCCATCGCTTGCCAGGAGGGGTGGGGGAGTTCTTAGATGTAGTGGGGTCAACCTCAGCCTGGTCTAGGGAATACATAGCCCAGGGGGTCCTGGATTGAGAATGTGCAGAGGAAGCCCCAAACTCCAGTCCCGGTGTCCTAACCCTCTGAGATCCCCTGTCCCCTTTAACTTGAGAAGGAAAGCTTGCAAGGTTCCCGAGACTGCTGCCTTCTCTAAGAGCCGCTCTCTCCCAGCCAGCTTCCAACCAGCCCATAAGCAGCATACCTGGCCACCAGCAGGCCCCCACTGCTTGGGTCTGCCAGCGAGGGTGCCCTGGGCCCTGTTTCTCCCCTGCTTCTGAAGTTTGTTCCCATCCACCCGGCATCACCGACTGATTTTATCCCGCGGAGGCTCTGGGAGATGGGTCTGGCGAGGCTAGAAGGCCTCGGATTGGCTGGCTGGGTGCAGGGGGGTGCGGGAAGGGGAGGATTTTGCAAGGGGGACATGGCTGAGTGGACTCAGGAGTTGGAAACATTTGCTGGAGCTTCTGTTTCCAGAGGAGAGAGGAGAGGGAAGGCAGCTGAGCCCTAAACTCCACTCAGGCAGGACTGGAAATATTCAAGGAGTGAGGGATGGAGGTCTCAGGGCCTGAAGGTGAGGGTGCCGGGGTGCCCCTGGTGCTATTCACCACGGGAAGTAAGAGACATGGACCCTCAGTGGCGCCTTCTTCTTACACTTGTGTGATTTCTGGGAGACAACCTAGTCTCCTGACCAGGAAACGTATTGGCAGGCTGGTTTCTAAGGTTAGCAGGCTGGAAGTAAGATGACCCATCTTCTCATCACTGGCGTTGACTACTTTCTTCCAGGGCAGACCCTTCAACGTGCCCTGAGCCCATTCTTTCCTATCAGACAGGGTCCACACACTTAGTGTTCTTAGGTGAATGGAAATGGCCACGGCAAGGCCACAGGAACTCCTCCCTCTTCCCAGCCTGCAGCCACACTTGGCTCCTTGTGGCTTTCTAATTGGGGGGAGAACAGTGCAGAAGGGCAGCTGGGTTTAGAAAGGGACTGGGCTGAGCTGACTTTCTGGCCTCCTCTGAGGAAAGGACAGCAGCCTGGCCTCGGTGGGGTGTAGACTGGGGAGGGTCTCAGAGTTGAGGAGAGGAAGCCCTTAGTGAGGCAGATGCAGCTTCTACTTTTCTCCCAGGTTGCCCCCTTTGTTGAGAGAGTGGGGTTGAGTGAATATTTTGTGTGCAAAGCTGAGAGCAGCTGTCCCGGAGCGCAGGGCCTAGCCACCCCTTCACGCTGGATTCAGAGGTCCTGTAAGGGCTCTGCTGCCTGGTTGGTGGCGTGGGGTGGGGGTAGGGGGGTGGCATTTCTCTGTGACTGGAGAGAGAGAGAGAGATAACTGGGGTTATTCAGGGAGGGGTGTGTGTGTGTGTAAAACCACAAATAATTTTTCCTAGTTAAAAAAGAAAAACAAAACTCAAGGTTTTTTTTCCCCAAGTTAAATACTGCCTGTCTCGGCCTTTTTCCTCTTTCAACTTAACAAAAACGAATCATTTGGTTAAAAAATAGGAAGAGAGAATATGTGTCGAGAAATGGATATAGGGGTCTAAAATTAAATAGGTGCTTGTTGATATGCATACCCCAAATGGTTATTTAAGATTCTTTTCTAGTCCCCAAATATCCAGAAACTCCACTTCTCCAGCCAGATGCTCACTCCCTGCCCCCGAGCGGGTCAAAGATAATGGTCTGAGTTGAACAAGGCTCAGAACCAAGACCAGCAGGTGGCGGGATGGAAGAGGATCTAGGTATGTGTCCTGCCAGCCCCCAGCCCACCTTACTGCTGAGGGAGCCTTGGTGTGTAGAGGTGAAGGCACAGGTGCACTCCTTCTCTCACAAGAAGGTGGCACTGGGGGGTGGGTCACACCCACCCAGCTTGCAGGAATCTGATTCTACCCAGCAAAAGGTCACTTATCCCAACTACATGCATTCGTTCTTGCTGATGCACGGTGTGTTTCTCTGGCCCTTTCATGGTGGGGTGTGGGTGGAATTGGAGGTAAGGAGCACAGATTCACGAGGGGGGTCAGGGCGGCCCATTATCAAAGCATTCCTGTTTTCTTTGTGAGCTCCTTAAACAAAATACATTTCATGTGAAAATAATCCTCAAGGGAAAACCCTGCCAGAGCAGAGTGAGCTCCTTGTCCCCAAACTGTAGGTGAGGCCAAGAGGCTCCCCCAGAGGGAACAAGCGGGAGCAAAGAAGCCAAGCTCTTCTCTGTGATCAGGGCTAGGGAAATGTCCTTAACCAGCAACCACAACTCAGTCTCTCCAGCATCAGTCTCCTCTGGAAATATAAGATTTGAAGAAAACAAAACGAAACGAAACCCAACGCACTATGTGTGTATAGACACACACACACACACACACACACACACACACACACGCTTTTCATTGCAGTTTTGCCTCAAACTAAACCAAAACAAAAAAAACCCACGATTCTTTTAACTAAGCATAAAAAAGTAAATCCCTAGTCTGTCCTTGATGCTTTCTGAAATTTCAAAATAAATTTCACCTCAGGACACAGAGATTCTCAGATCCACAAAAAGTGTAGAAACACCTATTCTGAAAACAACATCAAGTTACAACTTTCAGTTGTCTGTTTTCCCCCCAGCGCAGTGTTTCCCCCGGGGACCTGGGAGGCCGGCTCCAGTCGGAGGTAGAGCCCACAGTAATGGTGGCTCTCCTTTCTGCTTTTCAAAGGGCAGCAGCGGAGCGGCCAGAGATGCAGGCTCTTCTTCCCCATCTTCTTCTTGTTCTGAAACATTTTATTAGGAGCTCTTACAGATATTATTGCAATCCATAGTTCCATGAGATCAAGCATAATTGCACAATTACTGTGATGATTTATTTATTTATATTGGGGGTTCTTACATCTCTTATCACACTCCATACATTCCTCCAATGTGTCAAGCACATGTGCACATATGCCACCATCATCATTTTCAAAGCATTCGCTTCCCACTTGAGCCCCTGCTATCAGCTCCCCATTTCTTCCCCCTCCCTACCCCACCTGGCCTCCCTCATGAACCCTTGATAAGTTCTAGATTATTTTTTCCATATCTTACATCGTCCTCCATCAGCCCTCACCCACTTTTCTGTTATTCGTCCCCCTGGGAGGGGGTTCTAGGGTGATCCTTGTGATCGGTTCCCCCCACCCTCCCCTAATCCTCCTGGTATCTCTACTCTTCTTGTTGGCCCTGAGGGGTTTATCTACCCTGGATTCCCTGTGTTCCGGGCTCTTATCTGTAGCAGTGTGCATGCTCTGGTCTAATCCAATTTGTAAGGTAAGATTGAGGTGATGATAATGAGGTGAAGGAAGCACCAAAGAGCTAGAGGAAAGTTGTGTGTTTCATCAGTGCTATACTGCACCCTGACTGGCTCATCTCTTCCCTGTGACCCCTCTGTGAGGGGATGTCCAATTGTCTTCAGATGAGCATTGGGTCTCCACTCCAAGCCCTGCCCCAATTCACCTTGAGGCTGGCCCCACCACGGGACACAGCATGCCTCACTGAACCCCAGTGCTGTGGGGGACAGCACTGGAGACACAGGGTGGGAATAGTGCACGGTGTGGCCCCATCATGCTGGCCCCATTACATTGAGGACATCCAGCAGAGCAGCAAGGGGAGCAGAGTGATGAACCCCCCGGGGAATACCAAAAACAGCGTGGCACCCCATCAGACTCCACTGGAAAACACTCATAAAGGCCAACAAACAGACCTTGAACTATTTATAGGCTTTTCCATTTGTGTCAGTGGCTTTCTTTTTGCTTTGTTATTTTGTTCCTGCTTTTTGCTGTTGGTATTATTGTTTTGTTGGTTTTGACTTATTTTATTTGGCTCTGCCTGGTTTTTGCACTCATTAATGTATCTGCATGTCTATATAGAAAAGATAGGCATATAAATAATTTGGAGATGAGAAGAATAGGACCATTGGTTCCCGGGGGCGGGGGGGGGGCTACGGGAGAAGGGGAGGTGGGAGAAAGGAAGGAGGGGGTGGGGGAACCAACCCAGGGACAAGGGAACAGCAAGTGAACTAAAACCAATGGAAGGAAGGTTGTAGGATACCTGGTGGGGCTCAATCAAGGGCAATGTAGCATCGAGAAATTACTAAATCCGAATGAAGGCTGAACATGATAGTGGAACAAGAGGGAAGTAAAAAGGAAATAGAGGAAAGAACCAGGAGGCAAAGGACATTTATAGAGGTCTAAATACAGGCACGTATACATGGAAATATATACATATATATAATGAGAGTGGAATAGAACTATGTACTCCTGTCTATATGTTAAGAATTAAGGTTGCAGATGGACATTGGGCCTCCCTTAACACAATAGCACTTTGTTCTAACAATCTGGCATTCTGTGATGCTCACCTTCCCGACACAATCGCTGAAGAAAAAATGGGTGCACAAGCAAATGAGGTGAAGAAAGCTGATGGTGCCTGCCTATCAAAAGATATAGCATCTGGGATCTTAAAGCCTTGAAGATAAACAAGTGGCCATCTAGCTGAGAAGCAACAAAGCCTGCATGGAAAAAGCACACCAGCCTGTGTGACCGTGAGGCATCGATGGGATCAGGTATCAGGCAGGCACTTCTTTATGGAAAGGAATAGTCTTTCAGGTTTAACATTCGAACTGTGCTAGGTGGCTGCCGCATGGCAGCCTCTATGTGCGTTTGCAAAATGCTCTGGGATTTTTAAATTCGATGTTGATCTTCTTTATATGACATAACATGGCTTTGCTTCCCAGGATTCGGCTCCAATCCACTGAGCCGGTGCTGATCAGCACGGTGGTCACCTAGGGGAACTCCTGTCCTGATTTGCTGAAGGTAAGGATCAAGGGCTTTTCAAGAGGAAGATTTTTCAGGGCTAAGACTGGGACAGTCCCGGCATCCCAGGATGCCTGCGTCTCCTTTGTTGGTTGACTTGGAAAGGGGGAGGGTTTGAGCATTTCTTTTAGATGAAAGATACCAGAGTGGAGATGGACCTTTTGATGAACTCTGATTGCACAGGTGAATTCTGACCACCTTTTGGCTCAGGTTACTAGTCTCCTCGATGGGCTGTGGAGCCTGTGACTCCCACTTCCCCTTTGACACGGGGTCTCAGAGGTTCCTCTGCTCAGGCTGCTCAGAGGTCAGCTTTGAATGAAGACCCCTTCTACAGCTCCTCTCCCTGGCCTGCCCGGCCACCTACCCCTATGTTGAGACTGATTCTCAGAATGAATATGTATCATTCCGGAGGAAAATAGTGCTCAGTATATGAGGTCAGAAAAGGAACGATTCAGTGCCAGCTATGTAAAATCAGATCATCTCTTCTCTTTGAGCCTCAGTTTCCTCTTCACGATGACGGGGCCAGGGGAGGGGGTGGGACTTGGGAGGGGGAGGCGAGGGAAGGGAAGACCTAACTCTAAGCTTTGTTGTTAGGATGAATAGAATTATGATTGTGAAAGCCCTTTGAAAACTACAGCCCTGTACAAAGTTAATTATTATCAGATAACAAAGGCTGGGCCATACTTCGAGAAAGGCAGAGGAAAGCTCCTCTAAAAATGTGCTGTCCGAGTCGGCTCCTTTAATCCTTTCCCAAGAACACCATGATTTTTTTTTCTTTCTGCCCCTGGGCCACCGAATACCCCAGGAGGAAAGACCTGTGGGACAGGCAAAGGTCGGCAAGTGTGTGTCTGTGGGTGCAGGGGTCTGCTGGGAGACAGCGGTATCTGTGAGGGCGGCCATCAGTATGCACTGACCCAGAAAGAGGGGAGCAGAGCCGAGGCCAGAAGGGTTGGGCCACTGCCAAGCCACCTTTCCAGCCTCACCGCTTTCATTCTGCTGCCGGCAGAGTGCTCCGGACACCCCCAGCCTTCACAGCCACCCTGTCTTCCTGCCAGAGCTGCCCAATGGTCTCCGGCCACACCAAACTTCTACCTTGTCCCCTCACTTGTCAGTAAATGGCTGACAGCCTGCCCCGAGGCCTCCTGGTGGCCAAGCCTGAGAATCAATCATTAATTATCTAGAGCCCCCACCCCCCCACCCCATGCCCCACCTCTTAGGCTTTCAAAACACAGAAATAGAAATTCAGGTCCTGGCAGGTGAAGAGAAAGAGCCGTTGGCTGTAGAGAGCAGTTTGGAAAAAGCCACACATAGCATTTGTCCACTTGGGTTCAGGTTAGAGCTGCATCCAGTGTTCATGTCCCTGAGCCCTTCCTTCCACCGCTTCATCCCTTGGAGGCTAGCACCTGGGCTGCTGAGAGGGGACCCTGGTGCGCACAGGGCTGGCAGGAAAGGGCCTCCTGGGGGAAGCAAACCAGAAGGTGGCGGCGGGCGTGGGGGGAGAGGATTCAGAGGAAAAGAGTTATGTATGAAGGGGATAATACAAGTCAATTATCATTATAATTATTCCCGACTTTTCAAACTGTCAGTGTTTCATTTAGCAGCTGGTGATTGCTAGTTGTGCTGCCCCGGGATTCCAAGCACACCAAACTGCATTGTCCGGGAATCGACCCCGGTCACTGATAGGAAGTCAGTTGTGCTCACTACTAGACCACGGACGCTGACCAGCGGTTCATAAGAAGTTACAAATCAAGTTCCAGGCCTTTTTCCAGCAGCGTCCTCTCTTGTAGGGGAGACAGTTGAACCCCAGGGAGGATAGGTCCCGGGTCACCTGGTTGGCGGGTGAGAGTCAATGAAGGAATAGGCACCAGTGGCCTGAACTTTCCCATTCTGCTCTCCCCGGCCTGGCGCCTCTCAGCTCCTGTCAGGAAGGAAGGTTCTGGAACCCAGGGAAGAGCCCGGGTGAGGTCAGACCCCATGGACAGGAACACCTTCCTGCCACCAAGGAGTGCAGCGCATGCTGTAGGAATGCTGTCCTGTGACCAGCCCTCTGCCAGTCCAGCCGGGAGCAGCGGGGGGAGTCCGGACAGGAATCTCTCAGGCCAATGCCAGGGCAGTCCTGACAGCTGCTCTTGGGGAGAAGCCAAGGAAAAAACCCAGACCTGCAGCTTTTGATCAGACTCAGGATTGACTTTGTTCTTCTAGGCCTTGGAATGCTGGGAGGTTCTGGTTATTTGCATAAACCACCCAACAGGGTGTGCCCTCCCACACCCCCTGGCAATGGCCTTGGCTGGTGTGCTGGTTGGTTGCGAAAGAAGGGACCAGAGAGAGCAGGATACCGGAGAAGGAGACCTGGTGGGGTGGTGGTTCTGTGTTGGGCTGTGATTCAATAGAAGCTCCTGGAGCGAAAGACGGGCATGTCCCCTCCTGTAAACAGTTACAGTCTCAGAAACCCACGGTATTAGCTAGGGGGCAGTGAGAACCTGTCTTCTGATTCCAAAGATCTGTCCCATGGGAAGGCTGCTGGTGCATTTGGAGCCCAGCCAACCTGGACACTCTGCCCATACCTCTGAGCTTGGGGTCACCTCAGACTGGTCTCCTTCCAGCAAGAACCTCTTGCTTGATGGCCCGGCCTCTTGGTAAATAGCCTACCTTTCCTGACTCGGGAAGAGTGGCCCATCTCGGATGTTGTGGGTCTGGACCACTTCTCTCCTCTCTCTGTCCTAATGTCCCAGCACGCTGACCACTCTTGCTGTGCCCTGAGCCCCATCTCCCAGCCACAAGGGCCCCACTCTAGGTCAACACATCATGGGGGTTGCTAAGCATGACATTTCACTTTTTAGATGACAGCTCTTGTTATCAGTGTCAGAAGAAGTCAAGCTGGCTCCAACCCATCTGCACGACGGAAGCAAACACTGCCCTGTCCCCGACCCTTCACCACCTTACACTCGATGCTATGTGTGAGCCCGTTCTTGCTATGACCATCAAACTCCCTCCTTGCGGGTCTTCCTCTAACATCCACCCTCTCTGTTGTCCACAGTGACTATTTCCTCCTGATAACAGATCCAGAGTGTGTCAAATACTTACCATTTCCACTTCTGAGGCACATCCGGACTGGGCTGTAGACACCGTAGACTTTCCCCAAACCTCTTTGCTCATTCTTCTGGAATGCCTCTGCGCCGCTCAATAGTCCTTGCCATTACCATCATTCAAAGACATCGGTCATTAGTGTTCCCCTATTCAACTAGTATGACTACTTGTTATTTACTAAGCGTCACTAAGAGACCCCTGGTGGCATAGGGTGCTATGTGTTGGGTGGCTAACTGCAAGGCTCAAACCCACCGAGAACTCCTTGGAGAAAGCTGAGGTATCCTACTCCCAGAGAGACTGACTGTCTCAGGAACCCATGGGGCTCGTTGACTGCGTCCAATAGGGTTGCCATGAGGTCAAATGGACAGGATAGAAGTGAGTTGGGTTGAGAGTTGTTCCAGGTCTTCCTAAGTGCCAGTCCAAGTGTTACCTGTTGAGTTCCTACCTTATGTACAATCCCACTGCCTTTTCACAGCACATAACGAAGCTAAGTGTTCAGGCAACTAGGGGCACAGGAGTCACCCCTCATCACCCAGTCCGTGAGTAATGTAGCTGGGGTCTGAACCCAAACCTACCTTGAAGCGGAGTCAGCATTCTTCCTGCTTCCCCACGGGGCATCTTCAGGACACAGGTGACTGCTCTCTCCAAAGTAAAGTAGGACACACTAGTGAACGAGGCTCTATTTATGAGGAAGGTGGGCACTCATCAGGAGATGGGCGCTCTCCGAGCTCCCCGAGAGGCTGGGGAAGCGGCAGCATGGAGGGAAGATCCGATGTGGAGGTGCAGGGTGTCCTTTCTCTCTCTGACTGGGGCCCGAGGCAAAGCACAGACACGGGACACATTTTTGGCATGGCTGAATGGGTCACCTGCCTGGATGCTTTGCTAAACTTTGTTGGAGAGGCCTTCCCATTGTTAAGCACACCCTTTTCTTGGTCTAAGGCAGAAGTGGTAGTTACATAATCTGGTGTCAATTTGAGAGGATTTTGAGTGAAGGGATGGGGTCTGGCCTGTCAATCAAGACATAACCAATGAGGCCTCTGTGTGGGCATGGCCTACTCCCGAGAATTCTAGGAAATCCTGATTTTCCTCCTTGGAGGTGGGAGACACTTACTCTCTCTGCAGACTTCCCTGCGGAGAAGCCACATGGGCCAACCCTGATGCAACCAGAACCCTAGACCTAGAGAAGTCACGTGGAGACACCAGCTAGGGCTGAGATGCTTACAACACCACTGGATCCAAAGATTTTCTACCCACTGGCCTGTGCTTGTCCTGCATTTGGCACCATTGCATGTGTTTCGTGAGTCTGAAGAGGACTTTATAGATTGGTATCAGACATATTGGCTAATATCGGATTTATAGGCCTGGACTGGACTGGGTTGGGATGCTTTCTCAATATTCAACTGCTCTTGTGTATAAACCTCTTTCTCAGACACATATGAGTCTCTATGAATTTGTCTCTCTAGTTTACCCAGACGAACACAGCAGCGTTTCCTTTTATTTGTCCCCAATCCTGCTCCTCTTAGCCTCCTAGGGTTACGCTGTGGCCCTGGTGAGTTCTGCACACAGTCTCTGTCACTGTAGACTTTGATCTGTCTTCTCGGAGACTTCAATTCCTCCAAAGAATCACTTCACTCAGGCTCACCCTGTGACGAGAGACCACAGC
This sequence comes from Tenrec ecaudatus, assembly GCF_050624435.1. NCBI lineage: Eukaryota > Metazoa > Chordata > Mammalia > Afrosoricida > Tenrecidae > Tenrec > Tenrec ecaudatus. Next base: position 66,831,858 of record NC_134540.1, on the reverse strand, counting down.
CTTAGGACAAAGGTCTTTTCCTCTTACGCATTGAATGTTGGCTGCCTCCCCCTCACCCCCGTTCCATAATGCAGGGGGCAGCGCAGGCATTGTGACGGTGGATGTGGCAATATCTGGCTACAAGAGCCGGAATCCTGGTCCATTCCTGGAGCAGCATTGTGATTGGTGTGCCAGTTACCTGGCTCCTCTGAGCTGAGATTTCCGAGTCTAGAAAGGGAGATGAATCATGGTCCCGCTGTCATGTGATAGCGTGGTGACTGAGTTGGACATCTTGTGTGGAGCCCACGTGTTAGAAAAATAAGCCACAATAAGGATGATGGAGAAATGTTGATCATTAATCTTGGCAGGTGTATTAGCCTGGGTTGACTAGAGAAACAAATCCAGATATATATATATATATATATATATATGAGAGCTTCATATCAAAGAGCAATTATATACTGAAAAAACATCCCAGCCCAGTCCAGATCAAGTCTGATATTAGCCCATATGTCTGATGCTAGTCCATAAATTCCTCTTCAGACTCATGCAGCCACTCTCAATGATGCCGAATGCAAGACGATCACAGGCTGGTGGGTGAAAATGCCTGTGGATCCAATGGCAGTGGAAGCATCACAGGGCTGTCTCCACAGGTCTTCACCACATGACTCACTGGGGTCTCAGTGTAGCTCCACATGGCTCAGCCACAGGAAGACAGAGAGCGAGTGTATGGCCCACCTCCAGGGAGAAAAAGAGGAAGTTCCCAGAATCCTCAGGAGTAGGCCACACCCACAAGGAGGCATCATCAGGCTGTGTCCTGATTGACAGACTAGACTCCACTCCTTCACTCTGAACACCCTGGAGGAGTTAACAGCAGATTATGTAGCTACCATGGAGGGGTATCACTACCACTACCGTCAGGGCTCCAGGAGACATTGAGGAGTTCCAAAGGTGACAATAGGGCGACAGGAGGAGGAGGACTCCTGGCACAAGGACCGCTGGAAGATGAGGTCTCTCCCAAGGGTGTATGAAGCCTGTAACGGTCCCTTTCACCTCCTGCTCTCTCTTCAGTCTATGTCCTCCATGTGCACTCTGTCACCTGAAGGGGCTGCCAAATTTCTCCTGCTTGAGAATCTTACTTTCAGGGAAGCTTCAGGTTACTAGGGAGCCTGTGGCCCTAGAAGGTGTTGCCCAAGATTAATGTAAGACACACAGACACACAGACTCTCTCTCTCTCTCTCTCTCTCTCTCTCTCTCTCTCTCTCTCTCTCTCTCTCTCTCTCTCTCTTTCTCTCTCACTCTCTCCCTCCTAGGAGGCCTGATGGTGTAGTGGTTACCCACTGAGCTGTGATCAGCAAGGCCAGCAATTGCAAACCACCAGCTGCTCCTTCCAGAGAGAGCGACAGGGCTTTCTACTCCCGGGAACTTGTCAGTCTCAGAAAGTCACAGGGACAGTTCTACGCTGTCTTGGCGGGTCACTGTGAGCCAGCATTGACTTGCTAGCAGTGAGTTTGAGTTTGAGTACCGAGAGGACAGGCACATGGCTGTGCGGTTCCCAGGCTATGATTCTCCGAGGGCGAAACGTTTGATCTGGTTGCGCTATCTGATTCATTGAGACGCTGGATCTTCTCTATTTTTCTTTCCATTTTTACTTTTTAAAGCCATACTTCCAACAGCGGCGAAAGATGTTCCCCTTCCCCCAGTCCGTAGGCGATGGGAACCCCGTATTAATTTGACGCTTCTCCTTCCAGGCCTTTCCTTTTACATCCATATATGCCTGTTACCTTAGAAAACGTTTGGAAGGTCCAGAAGCCAGGGGGATTCAGGCACATTTAGAGAATTTAGTTCAGTGTGCTTGAGGACAAATGAGAGAGAGAGAGAGAGAGAGAGAGAGAGAGAGAGAGAGAGAGAGAGAGAGAGAGAGAGAGAGAGAGAGAGAGGAAGCTTGTAGGTAGTATTGGGAGGATTGAAACATGGAGCTTAAAGTGGGCAGGCTCACAAAGCTTCTTGCAGATGTATTATGAATTCGGACTTTATCCTGAAAATCAAAGTGGAATGACTAGTGGGATTTGAGCAGGGGAATGGAATGACCAGACTCCTGTTTTAGAAAGTTCTTGGCTCCAGTGTGGTGAATAGTTTTAAGGAGGCCCGGTTGCAAGCTCCAGGCTCCCACTGGCCATGACGGGGGCTGGCCTTCAGCCATTGGCGATGGAGAGCACCCATGAGAGGGATGGGAGTGGGGGACATCGTACCCTAGCCAGCTTTTGATTCTCCATTGGGAAGACCAGATGGTGTGTCTCGACCTATCCTCCTCTCCCATGTCTTCCAAAGGCTCCCTAAAAGTGGTTGGCTCTGTAGGTAGACCATGGCTTTTCTCGTCTCAAAATGGTCACCAGAGGATGGGTGGTTCTCCCATGGCCGACGGGACATTTCTGTGTGATGCCATTCAGGTCTGATAAGAAAGAGAGGAAATGTTGGTCTGCGACCCAACCTTCCGTAGAGGGGCTGATGGGGCGGGGGAAGGATGCCAGTGCCTCAAGTAAGCTAGGGTCTTGGATCTTAACTCCCATCCTAACCTGGATACTGATCACATCCCTGTGACGGAGCCATGGAGAAATGCAGAGTAGGGTGGAGGGACAGAATATAATACAAGGGTTTCTGTCCTCTATACTAGTTGCATGGAGTCAGATCTGCCTTTTGGAAAGCCCATGCGTGTCAAGGTCGAAATGGTTAGTTTTTCTGAAGCAGATTACCAGGACTTCCTTCCAGGTGCCTCTGGGTAGACCAGGACCCCCAATCATGTAGTTAGCAATTGAGCTTTCTAACATGTTGCACCACACGGGGACTGCGTCCTCTCTACAAAGTTATAACAGAGAGCACTGGGTGACAGTTACCAGATGAGGGTCCTGGGCTTGGTATCAAGGCTGTGGGGAACTTGGTGAGATGGCTCAGTGGATCTGAACTTTGGTTTCTTATCCCTAGAAAGAGACAGACAGAGAGAGAGAGAGAGAGAGAGAGAGAGAGAGAGAGAGAGAGAGAGAGAGAGAGAGAGAGAGAAAGGAACATGTAGTAATACTATTACTTGAGGTTTTTCAGTCATAATGTGTATTTTCTAGCATTGTATGGTTGATAAGACACCAACAGAAAACACACTCACCATCTATGTTTTCTCATATTCAACAGAAATACTCCAAGACATCTTCCTTTGTCATTTCACTGGGGTGGCTCTTGTGAACCAGTGTGTGCAAAAGCACTTGGAAAAGCCCACGGACAGCATGGTAAATGGATGTAACACTGTCGAGTGAATAAATGCTGTCCTTGTCCCTATGCAATGCACTAGATCTGTGATCTGTGCCCTGCTGTGTAACCCCATGTCTATCTGCCATGCGTTTTGTATAGCAAGCAGAATACTCGTCTGATTCCAGGGTCTATTCATTCAGTGCTTTCAGTCTCACTCAGTAAACGTGGTACGAGTCTGACAGACTCCAGAGCCTTGCTTTACCAGCAAATGCTTCCCATGGCTCACCTCACCCCTCTTTCTCTCCTCTTCTCCCCTCTCCCGGCCCCAGGACAGCCAGATTGGTGGCCAAGGAGCTGATCCAGACTCCTGGCAACAACCTGTCAGTCAATCTAGAACTATAGTCCATAAGCTTCTCAATAGTCTCAAGGAAGTAATCGCCAAGCTTCTCTTCCACCGTGCCACCGGGTGGACTTGAGATACCAGTCTTTTTTTGTTGTTGAGATGCCAGCCTTTTGGTTCATAAGTATCCAAGTAAAGCATTTACAGCACCCAGGGACCTTGATTTAACTTTGCTGTTTTGTCCCCAGTGACCCACACACTCAGCTTCCTCACCTCCAAGACGAGGGTCAAATGTTACCTTCTCCGGGGACTCTATGATCTCTCCCATCATCAGCTTTTATTATTTACTATCTTCCGGAAAACTAGGTTGAACTTTCCTGTTTAGCATTTATTTCCTTGCTCTCCCCTCCCCCTGGGGAAGGTGGTACATTTCGTGAGGACAGATTTGTATTTTGTTCCCTTCTGTGAACAGAAAGACCCGGAACAGTGCCTAGAGCAGTGTTTCGCATCCGGGCGTGTTTGCCGGGATGCATTTGGACAGTGGGGGGAACCCAACGATCTCATCTTGTGGGGGTGGTGCTAGACAGTGGGCAGGTAGTGGTTAGTTAGCAAGACGAACTTGCTAATTTGTTAATTCTCAGCTGTGCCCACACCTCATTGCTTCTTGGCAGCCAGTGGCAGAGGGAGAAGCTCTGAAGCCCTTCATGCTGTGTCTGGGGGTGCCGCCGGCCTCTTCTTTTGTCCCGTGCAGAGAGGTAACTGAGTGGCATTTGGTCTGGGTGGGAGTGGGTCTGAGTTTTCCTCATTCGGGTCACAAACCCAGGGCAGGAGTGGTGAGGGGTGTCGGCTCTACTGGGTGTGCGGGGAGGGAAGGAAATGGGCAGCAGCCTCTCATTGGCACTCAGTCCCACGATCGACCGAGGGGTCCAAATCTCCGGGCAAAGTTCACGGTACCTGCTGCCAGGGGACATGTGACCACTTGAGATCTGCTGGGTTGGAACAACCTACACAATCAAGTCATTGTGCTAAACACGTGGGTCTCCTTGCCAAGTCACGCCCCATCCCTGTATTGCCAGACCCGTCTGGGACTCTACTTAATGGGGGCCCCACCCTAGGGATTGCTTTTGTCTCAGAAGCCTTGGGGGATAGTGGGGTCTCAAGGCTCTCCTTACCCTGGCCTTTCTCTGAGTTGCAGGTAGTAGTAGACAGGGGAAGGGAGAAATCAGTCCAGTTTGGCCCCAGGCTCCATGAGGAGTGGCAGATACGGACACGACCATTACCATTCAACTCCGCGTGACCCTCGGGCAGCAGCCATTGTCCTTTAACATGTGCTTTGATGGCAAAGGCTACTGAACACTTTTCTTGACTTCCCAAAATTCCAAAGGTTTTTACACTGCCACATCTGGGTCTAGAAATCACCATCCAGCCATTGTTCATTCCTGGAGAGCCATCCCACTTCACAGAAGCCTTGGGGGATTCAGAGGTGCCTGATCTGCCTTGTCCTCAGCATATATTTCCAAAGACAGAGAGGAAGAAACCATCAATGGTGTGCACCCAGTCTACTCATTTCCTCTTTTGCAGAAAGCCTGGAGGCCAGTGTGTAGACACACAAGAAGCCTTTGCCCATGACTCTGGCTGTTCTGAGCATGAGATGTCTCATGCTCTTGTCTCTCCAGGGTCATCCTAAACACGCACGCACACACACACACACACACACACACTTCCCTTGTGAAGGACTCTTGGCTTGGGGGGCATATTACCTTCACTGACAACTACTCAGTAAGGTAGGAGGAGCCTGGCAATTACTGAGCACCGACTCTGTGGGCAAGAAGCCCTGGTGACACAGTGGGCTAATCTGTCGGACAACTAATGGCAAGGGTGACAGTTTGAAAACAGCAGCCACTCTACAGGGGAAAGATGAGATTTTCTATCCTTCCAAGAGTCGCACTCTTAGAACTGCACGGGGCTAGTTCTGACCTCTGCCATTGGGTCATTATTGAGTCAAGAGCAATGGGTCTTTTGGTTCCTCTGTGAGCATCAGCAGTGTGGCAGGTGCTCTCCAAGGTGCTTCGTGGCCATCATTTTCCCTGTTCTGTGTGCCTTTATCCCTAGAGAAAAGAACACCACAACCTTGCCCCGGAGAGATGGACAGTCTTGGAGACGTGTGCCTGTCACTCGGGGTAGGATCCTTGACAAACCATTCGTCCCTTTGGAGTTCCAGTTGTTTTCACTGAGTGATGGAAATCATTGGTTGTGTGACAATGGACAGGAAGGTCAGTGGTTCGAGCCCATCAGCCACTCTGAGGCAGAAAGATGTGTTGATTCCCTTTCATACACATTTTTTAACCTTGGAAAGCCCACAGGATGGTACTATGCGGTCCTATAGGTGCATGGTGAGTGAAAATCGACTCGATGGCAGTGTGTTTAGTTTGGTGTAGGGGTGAAAATCATACCAGCTGATATATGTACAGCCACATGGAGCAGAGCTTAGGAATGCTTCTGCACGCTTTGGGGATGAAGGAAAGAAAGAAGAAGAGGTGTTGGGACACCCCCCCTCCCACCCCCCATCCCCGCCTGCCATCTCTGCCTGGGAAGAGGAAGGCGCTGATGCTGGCTGTCCATGGTGTTAGCCCAGTGACGTAAGGTCAGAGCCATTCCAGAGGACCCAAGAGTCCCTCTCCTCCAGGCTCCCGGCCTCTCTCCCAAGCAGCCCAGCCAGGTTGGCCCCCTCCGCCACCTACTCGAGGAGCGGGTAGGGGCGGGAAGGGAAGGGAGGGGAGGGAGGGAGGTGGCAGAACAGAAAGGGGCCTTGAGGAAAGGGCAAGCCCCTCCTCCCCGCCACCAAGGAGCGTGGCAGACGTGCTCTAGTTCCCTCCTCCCACCCACCAACTGGGTCTCCAGGTGCCGTCCTTTAATTAAAAGTATTCAGCCTCCCGTTACACTGGCCCTCATTTGCATGGGATCCTTCCCTTTATGCGGCCTCAGTATCAGAACACGCCAGGAGGTTAACGGAGCGTCCTGCAGCCGCAGTCCGGGACAGCCCAGTGAGCTGAACGCCTTTCCCCAGCGCCTCGCCCAGCCCCCTCCTCCGCTCCCCCGCCCCGCCCCGCCCCGCTTAGCACCCCCAGCCGGCCAGGCGGGGAGCTGCGGGGTTCCAGCCCGCCAGACTCAGAAAGCGGGTGAGAGGCGAGGCCCTTCAGCTTCTCAGCCCTGAGGCTTCCGCGTGGTTCTTGGGATGAAGCGCTTGGGGAGATTAGGTCCAGGCCAGGGGTGCGGACCTGTGAGGCTGGCTTCTAAAGAAGGGAGAAGAAGATGAGACGGGGTGCTTGGGTAGCTTATGTGGACAGCTGGAAGCCACCCAAAGGGCCTGCCTGATGGAGCAGTTCCCCTGAATGCAGGAGACTCCACACCGGCCAAGAGCACGTGGGACAGGCACTGGGCTGCGGTTTCAGTGGGCATTTCAGGGAAGGCGACCCTGCTCCCGTCCTGAAAGAACTGAAAGCCTATCGGGACACTTTGCGTGGGCAGTGCTGCCAACGCTGTGCGGTAGAAGAAGGTGGCCAACTGCTACAGGAAGGGCTCCTTTGGGGGCACTGCCGTTCAGGGAAGAATCAGAGGCCACCCCTCTGAGAGCCCTTCTTCCTGCCGGACCTGATCATGTTTGTTAATGTTGTTTGTTTCAAACAAATGAGGATTGCGAACACTTGGGAAGAAATGCTTGGGAAAAAGCAAGCAGCTGCACCTGGGGTTCTGGGCAGCCTTGTTCGCATCCCAGGCTCCTCTTTGCTCACTCGTTGGTAGATGCCAGCGAGTGGGTACCGGTTCATAGCCCCCCTAGGTCTTACAGTAGGAAGCACTGCCGGCCCTTTGTCATCTTCACAATTGTTATGTGTGAGCCCATGCTTGCTGTCACGGTGTCATTCCTCTGGTTCAGGGTCTCCCTCTTTCTCGCCGCCTCTCTACTTTCCAAGCATGAGGTCCTTTTCAGGACTGGTCTCCCTTGATAACATGTCCTACGTATGTGAGGTGAAGTTTCACCGTCCTGGCTTCTAAGGAGCATTCCGGCTGTACTTCCCTTCAAGACACTGTTGTTGTTGTTCTTGTGGCCGTCCATGGCACTGTCCGTCTTCTTCTCCAGGACCATCATTCCAAGGCATCGGTTCGGTCTTGCTTATTCCATGTCCAACGTTCACATGCATATGAGGCGACTGAAAACACCATGGCTCGGGTCAGGTGCAATGTAGTCCTTAAAGGAACAGTGTTCCCTTTCAGTACTTTAACGAGGTCTCGTGCTGGAGATTTACCCAATGCCTTGCTTCATTCCATCTTTGGTCTGCTGCTTTCACGAGCATTGACTGTGAATCTAAGAGATGAAATTCTTGACAACTTCAATCTTTTGTCTGTTCATTAGCTACTGGTCCAGTTGTGAGGATGTTGGCCTTCCTTACACTGAGTTGTAATCCACACTGAAGGCTGCCATCCTTGATCATCATTCGCAAATGTTTCAAGTGCCCTTCACTTTGAGCAACAAGCTTGTGTCATCTGCACATCAAAGGTCGGCTGAAGCCGTCCCCCAAACCTGTGGCCCTGTTCTGCACACAGTCCAGCTCCTCTTAGGAGGGAAGAAAGTGCCAGCTGGATAAAACCTCCTTCCCTTTCAGATGCCCGTATGCCTTACCCCGGAGCAGCTCAGACCTAGAGCCGGAGACATCCAGACCACCATCTTTTGCTTCTCACTTCCTGTGAACCTCCTCTACCTCCTAGCTCTCAACTGAGCTGAAGTTTTAATGCTTCCACCCTCAGCTTCCCCAGTGCCCCAGGGCTCAGAAAATAAAAGTAGACACACCCTTGTTTACTGGGCAGGCTGGATTTGTGCAGATAAAGAAAGGGAGTGCAGAAAGGGCTTTTTTGTGTGTGTGTGGGGGTGTCTCTTTTTACCATGTGTTCCCCTTTCCAGGTTGATTCTAAAGACACATTTACCCAGCCTCCATACATTAATTCTGTTCTCCTCTTTCTACAAATCACCTATCAATGACTTGGACTAGGAGAAGGGGACAACTGGGTACTCTATGTGGGTCTGGACCATCTTATTTATACTCTTGTTTCATACGGATTCTGTTATCTTCCTAAATAGAGACATGTTGGGCATCTGTCCTTCCTGAAATGCTGAAACAAGCAGGCAATCTTCCCACGCACTCTGGAAAGTCTCTGAAGTTGGTGGCCCAAGGGACTTCCTGTGCCCCTTAGATCTCCCCCAGACAGCTTGGCAGTTGGTGACTGGTATGCCAGATCCACAGGATGGTGGCAGGAGAGGGCAAGGGGAGCTCAGCAATTCTTTTAGAGCAGTGTGTGTTGGATGTTTTTTTTTTTTATTGGATTTTTAAAAACAATTTATTAGGGGCTCATACAACTCTTATCACAGTCCATACATACACATACATCAATTGTATAAAGCACATCTGTACATTCTTTGCCCTAATCATTTTTCTCCTCTTTTCTTTTTTTACATTTTATTAGGGACTCATACAACTCTTATCACCATCCATACATATACATACATCAATTGTATAAAGCACATCCATACATTCCCCGCCCCAATCGTTCTCAAAGCATTTGCTCTCCACTTAAGCCCTTTGCATCAGGTCCTCTTTTTTTTTTTCCTTCCTCCCCTCTCCCCCCTCCCTCATGTGCCCTTGGTAATTTATACATCGTTATTTTGTCATTAGCCTCTTCTCCTACCCTGCCAGCTGATAAAGCACATGGGAGATGAAAGTTTTTCAGTCTCTCTCTTAGCGATGTAGCCCAGCACGGGGTGAACTCACTCTGCCTCTCCTCCTGCCTCCTAGGTGACTGTTGATATCTCTGGTTCATAGATGAGTCAAATGAGGCTTGATAGGCTGGCCTAACTTCTGAGGGATGGAGACTTAGATGCAGGCCCTCTGATTCTAGAGATCGAGGCACCCGGGGTAGAGCTAGGAAAAGAATGATTAAAAGGGATGGGGAGTCTGAGTAAGACCCCTGAAACTCAGGCTTATCCAGGAATGTAGGCTTTTTCCTTTAGAGGATACCTGGGAGAACAAAGTAATCGCCCTGCTTGAACGGACCGCTAATAGGTTGTGTCTCTAATGAAGGTGTTGTGACTTTGGATAAAATTAACATGCTAACATATATGTTGGGAGGAGTCTGACAGTATCGATCCACAGGCCCAATGGGCTGATTAGCAGCCATTGAGTCATTAGATTAGCTTTCTGTCGCTCCGAGAGCAGAGAGCATGACCTGGAGGCTACAGACCTTCAGGACTGGTCTAATTCCATGGGAACAGGATGGGAAAGAGCACTCGGTTCTGAGCCGTGAACTTTGGGTGGGAAGCAGGACGTGAGTTCTGAATGCTCACTCACTCAAAACCCAACTGCCATCAAGTCTGGGCGCTAAAAGGCAGTAATCCCAGTAAGCCAACTAAAGCCAAACGTACCGGAGTTTGTGAAGATGGCACACAACAGATCAAATGTTTGTTCGGATGCACGTTGAGTTCCCCCATGCGTTGGCGCTGACTCCATTGCAGCTAACAATTCTAGGAATGCCCATCCTGCAGGAGGGAGGCTTGTTCCCACCTGATCGAGACATAATAGCATGAGCAGTGCCAAAGGTTTTTCCAGATCAGGTACTCATTGACACTCTTGAGTTGCAAGAAAAGGCAACTAAAGCCAATTTAGACCAAATAATACCATATATACTCGAGTATAAGCCAACCCGAATATCCGCCGAGGCACCTAATTTTACCACAGAAACTGCATATGTTTTGGGAATGATGAGGGCAATGAATGTACAAATGTGGTTTACACAATTGATGTATGTATAGATTGTGATAAGAGTTGTATGCATCCCCAATAAAATGATTTTTAAAATGTGTTGAAAAAAAAACTCAGCTTATACTCTAGTATATATGGTAATAATCATAATAATAGGAAAGGGGTTATTAAGATGCAGAATTGATCATGAAACTCAAGGTCAGGGATGCAGCTGAACCTCATAAATGAAGAGAAACAAGATTCAAAAGGCCACCAGGCCACCTGCCCTGTTTCCTTCATTTATGTTTTCCATCAGCGCCTGACTTGTCTCTTGGAAGGCAAGTTCTCTTTTCTGCTCTGCATCAGAAAGCAGGTGACAGCTGCCTGCAGTTCTTGAGATGGCCTGTTAGAGCTCCATGACCACCTCACCCTCCTCCTCAGCGAGAACCCGCAGACTCCAGCCTGTGGGATGCACCCTGACTCAGTCAGCAAGCACGAGGTCACTAGAAGTTCTCAGAGAAAGGCCGGTTATCAATTCTGTGGCTGCAGATATACTCAAACACCCGCAATACTCATTCCACATGCTTCCTCGGGAGATGTAGGGTCTTCCTAATTGCTCATTTTTCACAATTGAGCTAATCTGACAGAAAGGTAACGTTGCTGTAATTTTGGTGCTGTTAGACGTCATGGGGTTGGTTCTGACTTGTAGTGATCACAAATGGCAGATTCGAGCTGTCCCATAGGGTTTTCTTGACTGTAGATATTTTTGGAGGGATATATTTTATTGATTTATTTAAAAAATATTGTGAGTTTCATGAAAGTTTATAGAATAGAATCATCGTATTCAATGAATCATGCACATTTTGTTTCAACGGATCTGTTTCAATCCTCTCAATGCGCTATCATGTATCCAACTTCCTGTTTCCATTTCTCCTTCCTTTCCAGTTCTGCTTCCTAAATGATGGATTGTTCTAACCAGGAGTGAGCTCAGCTCCATACCTGAAGGATGATGAGAAGTCAGAGTCTTAGGGCGCCCAGCAGTCTCTTTCTGACCAATAAACGTTTGTCTTTCATGATTGACGTCCATATTTTTTCTCTCACTCTATCTAAGACCTTCTAAGATGATCCTTTATCAGAGCAGTCGATCGTCGGGCACACTCTAGGTTTTTATGGTCTCAGAGCCACGGAGACTGGTGCTTGTGTGGCCCACTGGTTTATTAGAATTGTTTCAATGTATCTTTTCATCCTCATCACTCACCTTTCCTCCAGATGGAGAGGGACCAATATCTGCACCTGGGACTACCAGAAGTCCTGAGAGGCAAGAAAGGGTTTTGGTCTAGGGGTCTCTGATAGAACATGGCCTGGCTGACATCCTGAATGGAAACTACTTCAAATTCTTTCAGATTCTGGTCACTATTTCCCAAAGTAGGATATAGAACTAAGTTACATACCAACTGACCGTGATGTCTTCACAGACTGTGTTCTAATTCTCCAGGCCCCGCGACTCATTCCCTCCTGATGTTTGGTTACGTCTAAGAAGTTTTCATAGCTTTGCTGCCTGTATGCTCCACCACATGCAGGGATATCTTTGTAGCAAAGAAATAGACATGTGCAAATACCCTTTGTCTAACACACATATGCCTACATAGACACACATGAATATTTCCACTCTCCTTCTCACACCTGTTTAGCCTACATGTCTATCAAAGTGTCTACTTGCAGACCACCACTGTGTGAGGATGATATGTACAACAGTATGTGCTTGGGTATAGTTTTATGGAAGTGCATCTTTCTTCCACAGAGTGGCTGGTGGATTTGAACTGCTGATCTCCAAATTAGCAGCCAGGCCCCAAACCACTGCACCGCCAGGGTTCTTTTCATGATAACTTTCAAAACAACAAAACAAACAAAAAGCCCCACTACCGTTGACTCAGTCCCAACTCATATAGGGCTTCTGAGACTTTCTTCTGTGTAGTGGCTGGTAGAATTGAACTAACCACTAATCGTGTCTGGAAATAGGGTCTTTGAATATGTTCTCAGTTAACATGAGACCATGCTGGAGTAGATTAGATTCTAATCCCATCTCAGCGATGTCTTTATAACATAAAGGGAAAAGGGCCACGTGGAGATGATGTACATGCCCAGAAATGCCTGGCTGGGACTACCAGATGTCCAGAGAGACAAGAAAGGGTTTCTATCTAGAGCTTTCTGATAGAACATGGCCTGGCTGACATCCTGAATGGAAACTACTCACCTGTAGAAAAGTGGGACAATATATTTCAGCCACACACTTTGCTCTCACGCAGACTATTGAAAGTATCCTGGGATTTCAGAAGAACAAGCAAATCTGTCTTGGAGGAAGTTCAGCCAGAATGCTCCTTAGAAGCAAGGACGGTGAGACTTCATTTCACATATGTTGGCCATGTTAGCAGGAGAGACCAGCCCCTGGAAAATGACATTATATTTGGCAGAGGGACAGCAAAAAGGAGGAAGACCCCGACAAGATGATGGACACAGTGGCCGCAACAACGGGCTCAACCAGAAGAAGAGTTGTGAAGTTGGCTCAGGAGTGGCCGCCTGTTGTACGTGGAGTTGCTACGGAGCAGACCGACTTTACTGCACTCTCACGACAACAGCAACGAGGAAGCTAAGACCCATGTGCTTGGTGAGAAATGGGTGGCGCTTGTGGAGTATTAGACATTGGTTAATATTAAGCGGCAAGATCTGTCTGTCTAGAAAAGGAATGGGCATTACTTAGGCGGGAGCTAACTGCCTACAGCAGAGTCTTCGTCAGTAGGCGGCTGGGCACCAAGGATATGGGGAGAGACCTTTGGCATTGGATGTTCTCCAACCTCACAGGTTAAACAATCACAGACTTCAACCAAGACCTGCTGAAGTAGAACCTTGAGTTTCAGGGTAAGAAGTTTTTAGAATCTCCTCATGTCATTCGATGATTTCCCGAATCTGGGCACCATCCAACCCAAAGACCTTTGACAAAAAACAACTAAACTCATAGTGAGTTCTCAGTCCCAGTGACCCCACGTAGGATGGCCTAGGCTGTAAATGTTTACGGGAACAGACAGCCTTGTCTTTGTTCTAAGAAGTGGCTGGTAAGTTTGAACTGCCAACCTTACGGTGAACAGTCCAATGTTCACCCAACGACGACACTAAAGCGCTGGGAAAATGTTTAAAGCCCCTCCAAATGGCAAGCTGTGATGGATTTCCGTACCAAGTGTGCTCTTGGTCAATAGCATCCGCATCATCTGGAAATTTGTTTAGATTGGGAATTGTGTGGCCCCACCGGTGACTTAGCAGCCCTGGTTGCTCAGTAGATACAACACCAAGCTGCTCACTGGGTGGTCGTTAGAACTCACCTGCCCTCCCCCCCGCCCTCCTCACAGAAGAAAGATATGACAGTGGGCTTCAGTCAAGATGGACAGCCTGAAAAACCCGGTGGGAGTTGGAATCAACCTGATGGTTGTAACTGCTCACTGCCACTGAGTTAATCCTGACTTGTAGAGACTCTGTAGTACAGGGTACAGCTGTCCCTGCGAGTTTCTGAGTCAGTAACTCTCGATGGGAGTGGAGAGCCAAGTTTTTCTCCCATGGAGTGGGGGTAGTGGTTTCGAACTGCCGACCTTGCAGTTAGCAGGCCAATGTGTAACCACTATGCCACCAGGGCTCCTTAGGCTACAACTTGAAGACAATAGGTTTGAAATTGTGGACATGGGTCTCAACAATCTGTGCTTTAATAAGTCTTGCAGGTGGCTCTGATACTTCTTCACACGAGAACCACCTGATCTATAGTTTTAGTTTATATATTAGAACATATATGATATATATTTAATCATTTTATTGGGGGTTCGTAAAACTCATCACAATCCATATACATCCATCCTTTGTGTCAAGCACATTTGTACATTTGTTGATATCAGTTTCAAAGCATTTTCTGTCTACTTGAGGCCTTGGTATCAATTTCTGATATTTCCCCCTCCCTCATGAACCCTTGATAATTTATAAATTATTATTATTTTGTCATGTCTTACACTGACCGCTGTCTCCCTTCACCCACTTCTCTGTTGTCCATCCCCTTGGGAGGGTGTTATAGGTATATCATTGTGATTGATTCCCCCTTTCTCCCTGCACCTACCCCTTCCCCTCCTAGTATGCCTACTCTCAATATTTGCCCTGAGGTATTTATGTGTCCTGGAGTCCTTGTGTTTCCAGCTCATCTCTGTACCCATATGTATGATATATTAGAATATATTATATATTAAAGTTTTACCAAGTCTGCTACGTAATGTATTATACTCCGCCTCAAAGAGGACCCTTCAATGACACCCCTCTCCCAATCTTCAGGCTTTTGTGTCATCTCCTCACATTCGATCAGGGATCATTTCAGTACAGCAGATGTCACTTACATGGCTAGATAAGAAAAGATAACATGGCTTGTGCCTGACTCCCTTTGATCACTTGTTCTGAGGGAAGCCAGCTGCCCCACCAAGAGAACATACAGGCATCTCTATGGAGAAGCCCATGTGGTGAGGAACTGGGCCTCCTGCCAACAGTCCCATTGTCAGAAACCATGTGAGGGGCCATGTTGACTGTGGACCCCATGGTCCTCTTGGGTCTTGGGGTAATGGCAGCCCTGGCAGACAGCTTGACCGCAGCCTCACAAGGGAGTCAGAGCCAGCACCACCCCGTTAAGCAGCAAATCATTCTTGATCCTCAGAAACTGTGTGAGATCATAAAGATTTCTAATTTTAGGTTGCTATGCTTGCGGTCACTGGGGACAGCAATAAATAACACGGAACTATTCTTCTATCTACTCTGAAAATGTCTCAGTCACATGACTGCTCAAAGAATATGTTCACATTTAGAGAAAGAAATGGATTGTCTTCTTCTCTCTCTCTGGCCTACAGTGATTTTTTTTTTTTTTTGCTTGAAGTCATCGAGACTCGGCAGACACACACATTGACTCATTCATGGCACTTTAGTTGCCATTATGATCAAAATTCCAGAGGGCTCCACCCAGTAGCTGGTCTGGGGACTTCAGGGCAGCTGGGCAGAGTCCAGCAGCAAATGCGTCATTCTGCTCTGGCGAGGCAAGGGGGATCCTGGACCGGAGGTCACCTGGCCTTTCCTAGAACCGAGTCAGAAAGAATGGAGATGGGGTGGCAGGAGCAGCCATCGAGGCTGGCGAGACTCCCCTTTGTGTGTAGAAACATTAAATCACCCACCCAAAGGCCAGTCAGAGGGCTCAACCAGTTCAGGGTCTCAATAACCACCTTTCAGCTGTCGTGCTTTCCACTGACTATCTTGGAAATGACCAAAGAGTCAGAGACCAGGGCCAGGGTGGACCAAACAGCACACGTTGTGTTTGTTACTTTAACCCTGGTCTCTATTTCCTTTCACATGCTCAAGGCCCTCCAGGAAAAAGAGCTACAGAGTGGGGGCAAAGGGGCTGCACCTCATCGGAGAAAAACATCTGACCTCCCATGGAGGAAGGCAAGGGGAGAAACACGCACACCAGAAGCTGTCTCTGGGTCTGTGTGGTTAAAATGTCCTGAGATTCCCAGAACACCCAGACAAGCATCCTCTTCCTGCAGCTTCTTTTCATTAGCAGGACTCTGCCTGTAATTCAAGCAAGTGCCACCAGGGGGAGAAGTGTTTGGAGTGCAGCCTCCAGGCTCAGATGGTTTTCCATGAGCAGGAGGAACTGAGAAGATAGGATTAATCCATCAGGATTAAAACTAGCCTACACACACACACACACACACACACCCCACCCCCCACCCCCACTCATTATTGAAAATGAATTCATCCACTAGCAAGTACTGGCAATTTAAGTATGAAAAGTCCCTTGTTGCAATCCCCTTCAGGCCCTTTGTGGCCTCATTTTTAAAATCCAAGTGTCGAGCAAGGAATTATCTAATGTTCACCTCTGAAAGTCGAGAATTCTCTATAACCCTTTGATGACAAGGCTGATTTGACTCACCTTTGCTGTCTCTCTGCTCCTTAACACGTTGGTGTCTCAATCACACCTCTCACCCTTTCACTCTCTCCAGTGTAATCGAATGCTGTCTTTCTAAACATCAGCAACCATTCTTCTCTCCAATCTCTTTCAGTTCTTCTCTATACGTCACCTATCAAATCCCTCTCTTTCCCCCTGGTCTAATGAGCAAAAACAATGTATGCTGTCTTCGTTTCTCTTAACAGCTTCCTAGCTGCATCTTGTCTGGTACCCTGTCTATGATACATACGCCCTCCTTGTCCAGATTGGACCACACCATCGGGCATGGGAGTTGGTCTTTTGCTGGACGAAGATGGAGTGAGACAGTCCAGACAGGTAGGGCCGCTTGTTCATTGTGGGCCAAATTTCATCGGTGGAAATGGGAGGCTGGAGGGAGACAGTCCCATAGATTCCCTGAATCCCATCAGAGGACTTTTCTCCAGAGCAGCCCGGCAGGCAAAGGAGACTGGTTGCAAGAGGGACCTGGTCTGGCTCTCCACAGCAACTCTTGCAGTTTCCAAAGCATCGCCCAGCCTGGGGAGATCACCATGCGGTGCACCTTTCTCCACCTCACTCTCCCTGTCCTGGGCTTCTCCCTCCCCTTCTAAGGGGCCAGCACTTCAATTCCTGCTCCAGCCTCTGCATTTCAGAGGATCTAGCCTAAGACAGCAGAGCTCAGGAGATGGAAGAGCTGCTCCTTTTGAAATCCGTCCCCTGGGCTCCCATTTAGCCCCTGTATGTAACCATTCTCCCATTGTTTCTAAGCTGTGGCTTCTCCCCGTGCTGCGGGAGTTCTTTCTCTGGGTCTGGGAACATCCCCAAGGATTTTCATGAAAAACAAACGTTCCCTTGATCAGTCTTGGATGCCATCACATGCATTTCTCACTGAGTTTTACTAACTACCTGGATTTTATTTTATGCTCGGGTTCCCCCCCCCCCCGTGCCCCCCAAAACACACACACACACACACACACACACACACACTTTATTATTTACATGGTTCTCCTGAAAGGTCACCAAGGGCAACTTCAGGAGCTCTCCTCAGTCCTTATGCTTGTGACTGGCCCGCAGTATTTATTTATCATGACTGACTTTCCCCATGCTCCTGGAAACCCGGGCTCCAGGGGTCTGTGTACACCTGTGGTTCCTCCTCCTTCCCCATTGCTCCCCCGACAGACGCTTTACACTCGGCCTTCCCATGCCCTCTCCCATCTCCAGGCCAAGGTGCGTTTTATGTTGGAGCCCTGGTCATCTCTTCTTTCAGCACACCCTCTCCTCAGCCTACTCCTCCGCCTTCATGCTTCGGTGCCCTCTCTTCTAAGCAGCTAACAGATCTATCTCTCTGCCCCACTGTCTCCCAAGCTCAGTGAAAGCATTGCCATTTGGAGAGAACTAAAAAGCATCAAAGATAATGTGTACTGAGCAGAATGCATCTCTCTCTCTCTCTCTCTCTCTCTCTCACCTTCTAAACAAAGAACAACTTGTTTCTCTTCCGGGCTTCCCAATGATCAGGAATGATGCCACCATCCATCTAGTCCTACATTTTTGTCAGCGTTTAGCAAACTGTCCTGTAGTCATTTGAATGCGGACAGTAGCCTGCAAAAGAGGGTGCGACGAATCCAGTGACATGCTCCTTTTTGTCATTCAGGTGGCTCATCTGTAGACACCGCCGAGGCCCATGACAGTCTGTCTGTCATCGGACTCCTTGGGTGGAGACGCTCAAAGCATCACTGGGAAACGCCGAGGTGGGAGACAGCTTAGGAAGAGTGGATCCCTGGAGGCCTGGCTCCAGATCAAATGAGGCCCGGGGAGAAGGCAACCTTGTGCGTTCCTATGCCGTTGACCTTGGAGCATGTCATTTCCACGATAAGTCTGCCTTTCCCCAGAGCCACTGGGGGAGTGCCTCCCACACAACTGGTTTTCCATCAAGGTGACTGAAAGGTAGGAATTCCCTGGGGGCTTCCTCCGCCACGGAGTCCAATACGCTTGCACTGGAAACCCAGCCCCTTCCCACGGAGTCCAGTATGACTCACAGCACAGCTTCGCTATGGGATGGATACAGCAGCCCCGCGTGGCTTTGAAGGCTAAAGCAGGCCCCTCTTGCTTCTGTCTCCTGCCGGGGCAGCGAGGGGCTTCAGGTGGTTGCTGAGTCACTGGGTGCTTTCATCGCTACGCAGGCTCCTCACTTACACTCAAAGGCCCTCGTTCTCTGGGAGGACAGAGAGCACAGCAGTGAGTATGTTTGGGCTTCAAGGCTGGAGAGGACTGTAGACATGGCTGGCGTCATGCCCTTCTTGCTGATGAGCAGGGTGGCTGGGAAACCTGAAGGGACCTCCCCATGTCTCTGCACTGGGCCTCGGTGTCTGGAGCCCGCTTTTATGTGCTTTCTCCCGAGCAAGGGCAACATCGGGATCAGACGGCCACGCTGAGTTTGTACGTAGGGTCTCTTAAGACTTCATCTCCATGCATGTGTCAGTGGGTGGGGAGTGTCTTTGCAGCCACACATGTCATTCTTCGACCCCCGCCCATGTCAATCAGCACTCACACTTTCCTGAAAATGCTCCTGCTGAGAGAAGCATCTCGGGGTGCCTCTGGGAGATTGTTCTAGATATTTTGGAGAGGCGGCTCAGTGTGTGGTGGGCTCATCAGAGGGACGAGTGGAGAAGAGAGACAAAGGGAACATTCAAAGGCTGACATGTACTGTGTTCATATGTAACCTGCTCAATTGTGGCCCCTGATGTGGTCACCTTTTGGTCACCAACTTTTTCTTTTCTGAGATGCCTCTGGATGGGTTTGAACTGCCAACCTGTTAGCTAGGAGTTGAGTGCTTAACAGATTGGCCATCCAAGGACTCTACCTATGTTCACAACCAAACTAAATATCCCATTATCAAGACCTCCGCTTGGACCATCTGACTTTTTTCGCAAAGGGAAGCCTCCTTGGACAGCTGAGAGTTGGGGGCATGTTGCCGTGACTTCTCTGGATGCGACAAGGGCCAGGTGTGCAGGCTTTATTTCATACTCCATCGATGTGTGTGCGCATGCGCACTGAAGGTATGCATCCTCAAGCCAGGCGAATCACAGGATGCTGACAGCCAGCAGAGGATGCTGAGAGGTCTAGGAAGGCCTTTGGGCTGTAGGTCACTGGCTCGGCAGACCCAGGACTGATGCTCTGGGCCTCTGCTGAGAGTGCTCCAGGTTGCAGGCATCACTGAGAAACTGGGGGCCTCCAGTCAACCCACTATTCACGAAGATTTCTCGGCCCTGGATGATCTTTTTGAAAAGCCTACACTCTCTGCTCATGTATCATTTTGTCAACCAGATGCGTGGCTCTCAGGAGGACACAACAGAGAGGAAGGGAGGTTTAGAGAGACCAAGTCATCTACCCAAGGTGTCACATGTGAGCACAGCGGAGCCATGATGTCAATCCAGCCTTCCATAACACCAGGCCCTTCCCTTGGTGCTGCCGTGCCATCCCCCTCACCCAGGCGGCTTGTTCCCAGCCAGCCCAGCAATGCCTAGAAGCTGAATGTATAATCCCGTTGCTCAAGCTGTGAGCTAGCGATAAAGCAAACAATGAAATGGCGTGTCTGTCAACCCACTGTGTGTCGGACACTGACGGCAGAGTAACGAACTTGACCCTCACAACAGACTGGGGAGGCAGGTACCCAGACACTTGCTGCCTTGGCAGAGGAGCTGGGATGGGATACCAGAGACTAAGCCCATCACCCTCCACAGCAGCCTCCGCCGATGAGAATGGAGAGCTGGTCTCCGCTTCTCCGTGCCAGCCCTGCTCATTACTGGCAGGGCTGCAGCAGACTCAGCCGGCTCACCTGAGCGTGCGGCTGGGCCAGGACTGCACGGCTGGTGAGTGATCTATGGAAAGCGTCTCCTCTTGCCTGACAGGCAGAAGATAAACAGCTTCCCGTTAAATCTCACTTAATGCTGATATTTATAAATTTATTCAGCCTGTGTTTACTGAATCGAGAGAATGCCTAATAACATAACGTGCTTCATCTCACATGTTCCTACTAATGAGAATGCAAGTATTGCTTAATTTTTCTCCCCCGCCCCAACATTTCATTTGCTTTCCACTCCTCCAACCCAGCCTGTTGTTATTGGCTTGGAATTCAATCTGCGGCCAAACTCTGGAAAGTTTGGGTCTCTTGGGTGTCAGGAAGGAGCGAGTCCAGTGGTCCCGGGGGGTCACTGACGCAAACCCTCTGAATGGGCGTCCTTTCCCCATGTGTCGTGCATGCCACCAAATCAGCACCTGCGGAGCCTGGGGCCCCAAAGGTGAACCATACTGAAGAGGCAGCAAATGGCCCTGGTCTCCCGCTCAGGTTTTGGGGGTGGCCGTGTTCTGCGGACCAGAGTTAGATTTTTTGGGAACGTGAGGACAGGGATGTGCAGGCCAAGGACAGGAGGATGGTGGCCTTAGCTCTGGAAGCACAAAGAAGATGGCTGGACTGGCCAAGGGAACGTCTGCAAGAGGGGTGCGGTTGTGCGCCACTGTGAGTGTATGGCTGTGTGTGTCTGAGAGAGGCGGGGAGGAGAGAGAAGAGGAAGGAGAAGGAGAAAGAACGATCGGGAGGAAGCGAGGCTTCGCTGCCATCTTAGTTTGGCCCACTGCCCATGCATTGGTATATGGGGAAAGGCCTTCCCTCCCTGACTGTCTTACTGGCTCTGAGTGCGCAGCAGCTATGTGGGTGGGTAGCCTTCTGCTGGGCCAGCAGGAGTCTCCAGCAGGAGAGAGGAGAGGTGGCACAGGACCAGCAACCTTGGGCAGGCCTATTGACAGAGGATGAAGACACAGAGAGCTGGGGCAGTGTAGGCTGGGCTTCTGTGGGGCGGGGTGGCTGAGATGGGGCGCAGGGCACCACACTTGCTTTGGTGGCCTGATGGGGAAGTAAGAAGGGCTGGAGGACCCCATGTAAAAGCCCAGCGCCAGGGGGGTGGCGGGTCTAGGGAGCTGGCGTGGGGAGGAGACAGGCTGGAGAGAGGACTGACTGGTGGGGCATGGTGAAGGGCGCATGAGTGAGAGGGGAGAGCAGAGACCAGTGCAAAGGGATGTGGGAGGAGGATCAGAGAGAGGAGAGGCCGGTTTCCAAGGGGGGGGGGGCAGGGAGGCTCGCTCCCCCACCCCCTGCTCAGCCCCACACCCAGTCTTCATGCATCCAGCTCCTCCAGCACCACGTTTCCCTCGCTCTCCTTTCTTCTCTTACCCCCTTCCAACGCCCTTGGCGGGGTTTCAGGTTTTCTTCTTTAAATGGAGGCTTTCTGAAGTGGCGCTGTGCTAGCACAGCGTGTACCCTTTGGACGGCTAACCTCAAGGTCAGCCGTGTGAAACCACGAGCCGCCCTGAAGGAGAAAGCGGGGCGTTCTACTCCCGGGAAGAGTTACGGTCTCGGAAACTGGAGGGTCGCTAAGCGAGTTTGCTTGCTTTGGAGAATATCAAAGTGGAGTGGAGGAGCTTGGACCTAGGGGCCACTGGGTTGACGTCTGCGGCGGCGGAATGATTCTGAAAAGGAAGATGGGAGCTTCACTGGAAGAGTGTGCCCACGGTCGCTGAATTGTAACCATGGGCGGGGGTGGGGGAGGTGGGGGTGGTGGTGTCTGTTGTGCACATCTAATTTTACTCTGATACAAAAGGCCGAATGGAATAATTTATACTTTCCTGTCACCAAACCCCCTTAAACCACAAGTATATAAATAATTGTCCATCTTTTATAATCTTTTTAGTCTCATAATTCCACTGATGATCCTTCTGTTTTTGCGCACTGGTTGGACCAGAGGCTGGTATGGAGAAGACCAGCGTTCCAGCCCTGGCCCTGCCTATCGTGGATAAGCCACGGGTCTCCTTGGGTCTCCCAATACCTGCACAGCTAGACTGTGCAGCCCGGCTTGGGTTGGCAAGTCAGTTCTGGATGTCTTCTGCTGGCCTGGCAACAGTAGGCACAGCCTGGGTGGCAAGTGGCATCACCTCTGAGGGCAGTGTTCTCTGCTCTTATGTCATGTGAGAGACAGGGGAAGCTGTCTTCCTTGGAGTCTGGCATCTTAAAGGACCCTCACCTTACACAGCCTAGTAACTAGGACCAATCTGGGCGTGCAGAGGCTGTCCTTTGGTGAAGGATGTGAAGACGGACTGGCTCTCACGATTAGAGAGTGGACACTACACTAAGTCGCAGTTCTGCCAGTAGCCATGTTTGCAGACTGAAGGGAGTTTTCCCGTCTGAGCATCAGTGTACCTGTCCGATTAAGAGAGTGTGGCCACCCAATAGTGGACCAATGAAACCTCTCCAGTACTATCTGTGGCCTAACTCCCACGGTCACCTCTCCAGGCAGTCCTGAGGTCCTCTCCTTCATGACCACAACTGTGGGGGCTCCCCGAGGCAGTGTGGGAGTGAGCAGCCTTTTCTACCAAGGCCTGTCCATTGTGGTCTTTCAGGTTTGCTTCCTGGAGGTTCAGGGACAGGTGAGTGGACCCTAAGGGTCTTAGAGAATAGAGGCCTGGTTTAGGCTGAGGGTTAAGAAGACACCTGCCCAGCCATTGCCGTCTCTTTCTGAGGCTGCTCCCCAAACACAATCCTTTCCACCCACAGGCTCAGTGACAGCTTATGCCAGGATCTCCCCAAGTGGGAGAAACCACCCCCACTTAGGGGCATTCTGGCATAATCCAGGCGGGAGGGGGACTGGGCAAGCAGATACCTACACTTTACTCTGGTTTATGGGTGATGGTACAAATGTTTTTCATTGCTGAGGGGAACTGAGTAATTTTTTTTTTTTTTTTTTGCTGAGCTGGGGCTGGTAGGTCAAACAAGAACCTATGGTCTACCCAATATCACTCTGAGGCTCTTCAGGATGACCAGCTCCCTCAGGCCCTTCTCTGCTCTGCCCAAGCAGCAGGCACTTCCTCTTGATGCCCCCTCCTCCCTCTGGGCGCAGCTCTGTTTGGGGTTCCTTTAGGAGGAGGGGGAGGGAGATAGAGGCCCATCCCTTTCTTTTGTGCTTCCTCTCCCTCCCACTTCCGCTCCCCTCGCTGCTCCAGGTGACCTTTCACCCCTCCCTTGGATGTCCCTCAAAGGCAGCTCCTGTGGTTAATAACTTCGGCTGGCAGCCCCACACAAAGCCGGGCCCGGAAACCATTGTCCAGGGGACAATGGTGGAGCGGCCTCATAATGAGGCGGCCACAGTGTTGTCTGACATCCTATGTTGCCCTGGCAAAGGAGGAGGGGCAGTGGGACTCTCCATGTCCTCACCTCCTGGAGCTGAATTATTCCCCTCACATATGGCGGTTCCTCTCTCTGAGCAGGCACCAGGCACCTGCGCCCCCCAGTAGGCTGCAGTTCCCTGTTATTGCACACCGGGTAGATGACACCCAGAGCCCCCTCCTGCCCCACCACTGTCTTGACTCATGTTTTGGCACTTGGGTCCTTGGAATTTGTGTGAGTCAGGGCACCAGGGTGTCAGACAGTAGAGGAAGGACTGTGGGCTGGCTGGCTCTGGTGAGTGGGTCAGGGCAGGGAGGTGTCAGCCTGTCACCTGTTGGAAGACATAGGGTACTCAGGGCAGACCAGGTGCTCTGCAATCAGCAGGCCTGTGGCGGAAGGCCTTCTTCCTTCCCTGCCAACTGTGTGGCTTTTGGAAAATCACGAAACTGCTACAAACCTCTGCTTAGTCATCTGCAAGAACAGGGGTGGGATGAGAGTGGAGTGAAGAGGAGGGAATTCAAAAGTGAGTACCTGGGCCCTCTGGGTGGCTGCCATGCTGCCTGTCTGGGGGCCATTCACCCTTCTAACTGGGGGAGGGGTCTTGTCTCAGCCAGGATTTAACTCCATATCTCAAGTCCCAAGGCGGAGGGTGTTTTTCTTAGAGATGTAGTGTGATCCACTGTGTTAGTCTGGGTACTTTAGAGAAACAAATCCACAGAAACTCATGTATAAGAGAGAGTTTTATATAAAGGGTAAGTGCACATCAAGAAAATATCCCAAGTGCTGTCCAAGCCCACAAATCCAGCATCATCCCATATGTCCAACACCAATCCACAAAGTCCTCCTCCATCTCCCAAAACACATACAATGATGCCGACTGCAGGAGGAAAGCCGACTCAGTGAATGTGTAAGCATCTCAGCCTTGGCAGGGGTCTCCACATGGCTGCTCCAGCACCCAGGGCTGCATCGAGGTAGGTCCATGTGGCTTCTTCTTGAGGATGTCTTGCAGGAAGTCAGCCTTACCAGCTAAAGCAGGGAACTGGCTAAGGCAGCTGCACCCTGGTCTGACCATCAGAAAGCAAAAGACCCAAGAACTCAAAAAGCGAAGTTCACTAAGCCATTTATCCCTCCGCCCTTCAATTAACCCCACATGTGTTTATCGGCCAGGTTGGCACAATAAACTAACTACCTCACCCATGCTGCTCCTCCTCTTTGCCTCTTGTTCTGTGCACAATGCTGGACACACAGGGGCTATGATAAAGCACAAGACCTTCTGCTACCCTCAGGAGTGTTACCTGGGAACTTGACTATTAGCCAGAAACCTTGATGAACTGCGTTATTGTGAAGAGGGTGTGTGTGTGTGTGTGTGTGTGTGTGTGTGTGTGTGTGTGAGAGAGCGAAAGAGAGAGAGAGAGAGAGAGAGAGAGAGAGAGAGAGAGAGAGTGAGAGAGAGAGAGAGGTGGGTTACATTTTAATGTACAAGTAAAAACACAGCAATTTCCACCCTTAGAAAACTTTCTACCTTACATTCTGGGATTTATCCTTGAGCATAGTCCTTCTCTAGAAGAAACAAGTGGATTAACTTGTAAGACATGCTTGATATTCCTTTATTATGTATTTGTTTGTTTTTATCCTTTTTGGTGAAAATATACATTACAAAACACTATTGCCCTGACAGAGTCTGCACCTCCAACTCAGCGACACTGACCACCCTCTTCATGAACGTAGCCCTTCCTGCCCTTAATCTCTAGATGGTTCCATAACTGTTCACCTGACTCCCCAGCTCCTGAGTTAAAACCTCCTGCTTTCTCCACCCCTTCCACTGCTGGGAACCGCTAATCAATATAGGCGTCGAGCTATGTGCTTATTGCAGATAAGTGAGCTCATACAACATTTGTCCTTCTGTGACACAGTATTTGTTTCTGAGGTTCAGCTATTGTGTAGCCTAGTGCAAGTCTTCGCTTCTCTTGTGAGGGACAAGCTCTGCATGGTGTAGCCCCATCTGCAGGACGGGCTTGAAGATCCACTCAAATTCAACTCACTGCCATCAAGTCGACGGTGACTCATAGTGACCCTTTAGGACAGGGTAGAACTGCCCATGTGGGTGTCTGAGACTGAAATGCATAACAGGAAGTAGAAAGCCTCCTCTTTCTCCCACGGAATGGCTGGTTGTTTTGAACTGATGACCTTGAAGTTAGCAGCCAGATGCATAACCCACAAAAACACCAGGGCTCCCTAGTCTTGTATGTAGTGCTCTTTATTACAGCTTTACTGTAAGCAAGGGATTTCAGTTTAGGAATAGCTTTCTTCTCAATGAACATTGCTGAGGTGATAATTCACATGTACTCCAATGCACCATTGGATAGCTACCAGTCCTGTATAGAAACACCCTTGCGATGGGTATGGGGATCTGAATAGCTTCCCAGGTGAGTTCATGATGCTGCAGGGGTTGAGTTCTCTGGAGCGGGCCTGGCGCTCTGCTAGCCTCTGCCTGGAATGGCAGAGGTAAACTGGTTCAGTGTATCTCCCATTTGACCAAGCCTAGCGTTATCTGTGGATCTGGTTGAAGTAGGAACTCAGGCCTGAGATGGGGGCCTAGGACTCTGCATTCCTCAGACCCTCTGCCCGCACTTGGAGGCTGTGGGTGAGGTCCACGGAAGAGGAAATGAAGACGCAAAGCCCATGCGGGTGACTTGCCCAAATGCTTCTGGGCTAATGACGGTGTTATACCCTTTGTCCTAGAACGTGTCTCTGTTTAAAGTCTACTCTCAGCAAGAATCCTCCCCAAATAGGTCTGACCAAGATAACATGCGCCTCCCTTGGTCCCCCTGCACCCTGTCTGCCATTCCGACCCATTCCCACCTCTCCTGTAACGACCTGAACCACCTTTCTGAGTGATCTTCCCATTCTCAATCAACACTAGGTTCCCTGCCCCCTTACTTTCCTCAGGTGCCATTTAATGAGCAAGTGGTTACTCAGCAACTACACTGGCAGGTGGATCCCACTCTTGAAGAGGAAGATAAACCAGAAAAGGTGATTAAGTCGATGGAGAGGACAAGAGATTACAGAATATATGAACTGGAAGAGACCTTAGTGATTACCCAGCTCAACCCCCGTATCCTGCAGATATTGCTGGAGAGAAACGATCTGCCCATAATCCCAGTGAGAAAGCGTATACAAGGCAGAAACCACAGAGGAGACATGACTTTAAAAGAGCTTTTTAAAACTATGGAGAGGCTAGTGAGAAGACAAGGCAGGTTGAGGGTAGGAAGAAGCCACCACTGGTGAAAACTGACCCCGTTCTCACGAAGAGTTGGGAAAGGGCCTGTGAACACAACCGCCCAGATAGCCAATATGTTCTGAAGCCCCTGGAATGGGCATCTACTACGAGAACCTGAGATGAGAGAGTGCCAGTTCTCCCTGAGCGAGTTCTCCGTCGTGAGTACCATATGCGGGCCTTTGACTTCCGGGCATCAGTTAGGTGTGTGCCTGGGGTGTTCTGGAGACCAGGTCCTTCGGATACTGGTACCTGGCAATGTGTAGTCTGAAGAAGAGAAGGTATTTGCTCTGGGGAGCCTGGAAGCTGTACTTAAACACTGGAAAGGTGATCACGTGTAACAAACCCTTGATGATTAAACTGTTTTGGTTCTTGTTATGGAGCTTACAGACAGAAAGGAAGATTCCACTTCAGTTTTGGGAAAAACTGGGTTCTAATATCCCTTCCCCTCCAATGAATCTAATCACCCCAAGAAAAAGGTACTTTCATCTGCAGATGCGGACACTGAGGATGGATGAGGAGAGGCATTTCTCTAAGGCTCTCTATGGCTGCCCTGACCACTCCCTGAAAGTCCACCAGATGGGCCTACTCATGTCGGGAGCTTCTAGTGCATCTTCATGTCTGAGGTGCCACCCACAGCAAGTGCATGTGACCCCAAGACATGTTTCTTTGTCTCCAAGAATCAATGCGCATCTACATTTTAAAGGCAGTCTCAGGTTAGGGAAGAGGTAGACAGTGGGGTCTGGGTTGCATGGGAGGGGTATTGGGACTGCTTTCCAGTGAGCGAGTCCTGAGTCATGGGGACCCCATGTGTTTCCAAGTAGAACTGGGCTCTACAATGTCTTCAGTGGCTGATGTTGCGGAAGGAGGTTGTTAATCATTTCTTGTCAGATGCTTCTGGGTAGATTCAAACCTCCCACTTTTCAGTCATCAGTTGAGCATGTTGATTGTTTATCCCACCCAAGGATGCCTTAGGGTCCTTGGAAAAACAATTAGTCTGGAATTTTCATAAGAGGTTCATGCCGAAGGTTTAGGACCAGGAGTTGAAACAAGGCAATGGAGCTTGGTTAGGAAGATCATGAGGTTCCCAATTAACATAGGCTGAGTGTCTTGCAGGACTTTGAGGAAGATCCACTGTGAGTGGGGTTGAGCTGTCACCGGCGATTTGGATGAGTCTCAGCCACACCCACTGTGTTCGGCTGAGTTGTCTAGAGAAACAAAAATCAGTGACCCTCATCTATGTCTAAGAAAGAGCTTTATATGAAGAAGTCATCTTAGATCAAGATGGTATCCCAGCCCTGTCCAACTCAAGTCCATATTCAAGTCCAGCACTGGCCAGCACCCTCTTCTGATGCACGTAGCTGCAGGCTGATGATGTGGGGATGCAGGGAGGTCACAGGCTGGTGGGTGGACAATCACGTGGTTCCAGAGTCAGTGGAAACATGGCAGGACCCTGATAGCTACCAGATTGGCTCTCAGGGTTGACACCCCACATAGGGCTGCCCCTGGAGGCAGCACAGAGTCACAGTGAACAGGAAAGTGAAGGGGGCAAAAGAAGGCAGAGACATTCTCAATGTCTCTCTTATAAGGCCACCCAGTCCAGGAGGCCCCATCGGACTGTGACCTGATTGACAGGCATGCCCCCACCCCTACCCAAGTCCAAGTTGACATAAAATCTAACCCCTACACCTATCAACTGTGTCTCCTTGTATATACCATGGGTAAATTTTAGCTTCTACCTAGCATCAGGTGGTACTCAAAGTGTTTGATTTCTTATAATTTAGACGTACTGGAATTCAATGGTTTTAGGGATTCAATCCAATTTCCCACCCAGCAGGGGAAAGCTGGGGAATGGCAGGGTCGGTACTCAGCAGGCCAACCATGATTGCATAGGGAAGGAACTGGGGGGGCAGGGGGGTGCATGGCAAGCATTTGAGGCGAGGAAGGAAAAAGTGGATTGTCCCCAGTTCTCTCAGTAACGCATTACGGAGTCTTCTGCTGCCTGCCAATTGTCTGCCAGACAGAGTTGGATCGTCCCCACAGGACCTCCCGGGGTTGCTTGGTCCATGTTCCACAAAGCAGGAACAACTGCTGGTTAATTGCACAGACAGGAGGTGAGGAGCGCCCTGTCTCTGGAGCGAACTCATCAGGGGCGGCTACTTCTTCGGCAATGAAATCCTGGGCCAAATGTGTGGGATGGGAGAATGGCTCCACAGGGCTTCTCTGTCCCAAATGCAGTCCCCTCTGTTCCCCCAAGGCTTCCTCTGTCTCGCCTACCCCATGCCCGTGACTCGCTCTCACCTGAAAAAGGGGTTCTTGCTTCCTTGGCTGGCTCTGTTGTGCAGGGAGGGACGGGACAGAGAGCCTGGCTCCAGCACGTGCATCCGGGCTCTGTCAGGGAGGGAGGGTTCTCTTTCCAGAGCAGTCCGTGGCCTTGGAAACAAGAGGCCAGGCCGTAGTATGAACCCATTCCTTGGGGCCATTAACAAACCGGATTCCCCGGTTTGGGGATCAGTAGGACTAAGTGATCCTGGGGTGCAGTCCCTGAGATGAAAAAGCAAGGCTGCACATATGGCGCATGTGCTGCCACTACCATGCCACCCCAAGGCACACTCCCTCCGGATTTGTCCTCACAATGTATCCCAACGTAGCATCTCAGCCAGGGATGCTGCCACATTTAGGGTTACTTCTGACCATCTTGGGTTTAGCATCACTTCCCAAACTTATTTGGCCTGCGATCTCCTTTGCAGGGATAAAAAAAAAAGCTATTCCGTGCAATTAAAAATGTACCACAGTCCACAATTCAGGACGAAATGTCGATCTCTGCTTTTGCAGACCTCTGAATCATTCCAGGAGCCCTGGCGGGGAGGCGTGGTTACACGTTGGTGGGCACTTTGCAACCACCAGCAGCTCTGCAGGGGCAAGCCTGGGAACTGCTTCGGTCTTGGAAACCCAGAGGGGGGCGGCTATGAGTCAGCAGGGGCTGGAGTTGCAGGGAGGTTGGTTTTTGGTTTGGATCATTTCAGGGTGCCCCCCAACCCCGCGCTCCCCCCAGGGGGGCAGTACCACCCACTTTGGGAAATACTGGTTTAGCGGCTTTAACCCAATGCTACACATGACTTGGGCTCTACTCCGATGTTTCTGTAAGAATCACCTCTTCTGTGGGACAGGAACAGCAGACCTACAACATTTCCAAGGGTGCCGTGGTCACCGTGCTTGCACCAAAGTAATCCTTCAGAAACCGACTACTGACCGCTACTCAGGATCCCTATTTAATTTCCCGAGTTAGAAAATCAAAATGACTCGGGGAAAGCTTTTTGGTTGACAGTCTAGTAAATTGCTTGCTGGTTGTTGTTAGCTGCAGTCGAGCCAGCCCCACCCCATGGTGACCCCAAGCACAATGGAATAAAATGCTGTTTCCCCCCCCCACAACCCCTGCCATCCCGCACCACCCCATGATCAGTGGCGGGTCAGATGCTGTGACTCCTGGGTTTTCACGGAGTGATCTTTAGGGCTAGGTGTCCTAGGCGTTTCTCCCCAGCAACTGCATGTAGCAGGAACGCATCTCAATCACTGACTGCTCTGAAGGAAGAGTGAAGGAAATTAAAGGGCTTCCAGTTGTCCCCACCATCACTGGCGTGCTGTCTTTCTTCCTGAGACCTCCCTGTCACTCTCAAAATCGTTGTCAAGTGAAACGATCTCTCTATCAACGTTAACGTGTTGATGGCGCATTTCACCCCCCACCCCACCCCCTACCCCCCAACCCATCAAAATGTTTTCCGCGCCCGAAAACCAAGTCACATGCCTGCCATGGCAGCATTTCCTGGGAAGCACACCTCTCCTAAAGTGGGGCTCACGAGAATGGGCCGAGCCCTGGGCAGGGAGAGAGCCGGGGCTGCTCTGTCTTCCTGCTTCCCCACGTGTGGCCATGGTACATGGAGATGGCGTGTGTGACGGCTGGCCCTGGGCAGAATTTGCTAGTGATCTTCTGAAGACCTGAATCTATCTTTGTAAACGTTTTTTTTTTTTCTGAACCATCAAGTCTATCCAGCTTTGATGTGCATTTCCTCAACTCGTTCCCAGCACATTTTCTCCCACGTGTTTTCGCTTCCAGTCCTCATGAAGCCAGGGTGCAGCTCCTGAGATGCTTCATAGGGCAAAACAGTTGGGTGTGTCGGGATGCTTAAATGCACTCTCAGCTGGCATATGAACCCTTGCTGCCCTCGGTAGGGACGCAGATTCTCACCTGGCAAGGACTTGGCATTTCAGAAAGCAGCATTCATACCCATCAAAGGGCACCTCAAGAGTTGGTTCCTCATTCCCCAAGGGTGCAAGGGACTCTGGGAAGATCCTGGACTTATGGGCTTGGTGAAGTACTTTTCCCTTCCATTCTGGTCTTAGCCCTGGGCTTTGGGGATTTTCTCTCTCTACGATGGAGAAGGCAAGATGGTGAGCATGATGGGAAAGGTGGAAGAGTAACATTTTCTCTAGAAGGATCTAGGGTTTCTAGAATTCTACAGTGCCTGAGAGGAAAAGGCTTTAGGGCTCACCTAGTTGTGTCTTTGTTTTAAAAAGAAGAAGAAGAAACCAGACCCTAGAGAAGTGACTGGTGATGATAACTGAGGTCATGTTTTAGAAGACGAAGGCTGGAGTCCAGGTCTCCTGACACCCAATGCTCTGCTCGTCCCAGAGGCTTATCTGCATCAGGGTGGACTGTGAATGAGCATTTGAGGGGCCCCTGAGGGCACTGTGATGGTTAATTTCATTGGTCAACTTGCTAGGTTATGGTGCCCAGTTGTGTGTTGTTAGCAAGTAGCTGCATGTGATTCAACCAGGTGGCATTAAGTAAGGCAGATTATCTTGCATAATCATGTGAGTGGGCTTCAACCAAACCACTGAAATCCTTAAGAACAAAATGAACCGCGTGCTCTACCACCACATTATAAATAGACATGTTGCCAGACCTTGTTCACACGTTACCCTTCTCATTGCCTTATCTGTGGATTTGTAATGTAAGCCTGTAGGAATCTCTAGACTATTATTGAATATATGAAATTTGGACCTGCCAGTTCTCATAATTGTGTGAGTCAAGTCCTTAAAAATCTCTCCCTCTTGATCATATACAATAAGATAGATAGATAGCTCTGCTTCTAGTTCTCTAGAAGTCAAGTATCAGCCATCTCTCTATGAAATTCTGAAATCTTACAGCAGTGAAGACCACCCTAGAACCAATGGTATTGGCCTTGGGCAGCATTTTATTTTGACTTGGAGAAAGGCTTATGGAGCAGATCAGTTGTCCATTCGATGATTTATATGCATTTTGTTTCATACCATTGGTTGCAGTCCTACAACAACATGATTCATCCCACATCTCCTCTCGGTTTCCTGTTTTCAAACCTCCTTCTTTCCTAAGCTGTCTGTGACTTGGGGTAAATACTGCCATTTTGATCTCAAAAAGTTGATTATTGTAATGCATGTGCATCTTGCTATTGTTACCCTTTCTCTTTTGGTCTCAAATTGCTGGTTACGCTAAGGTTTGCCCATCAACCTAGTGTTATCATTCTCCTAATAAACCCGCCTGTTGTTTGGCTGAATGGGAGGAATGGGAGGGAGTTCATTTCCAGACCTGAAGGATGATGAAGGGTAATAGTCTCAGGGGTTTCCTCAATCTCAAGCTTGGTCTTTTTTATGATCTTGAGTTTTCTTCCATACGTTTCTCCCACTTCATACGGGACCTTCTAATATGATCCATTTCAGAGCTGTTGGTAATGGCACCATCTAGTTCTACTTTCAGGGCCGTGGGGATGGTGTTTGCATGTTCCCTTAGTTCGTTGATCTAATTTCTTCACTCTTCTTTCCTCTGGAAAGGGAGAGACCAATGGTTTCCATTTCAATGGCGCCCACCAGCTTTGAAGGCCCTAGTTGACAGTAACCAAAGTCGGGAGTAGAACATTGCCTTTGGGACCTGTGCTCTCCCAATTGATTTTGGTGCCTCCGAGATAGGAGACGATGAGGAAGACGCTTTGAGAAAATCAACAACTGCATTGGTGAGAAAAGTGTAACAAGAACACCCCCCCCGCTACCACCCCATCACAACAAGGCAACTGCTCATTCTTCAAGGGTACCAAAGGGTGTCCTATGAAACTTTCTCATCAACCCTATGACCCTAATCTTGCCCCTTCAGATTTCTTTTTGCTATCAAACTCAAGGGAGCTTTGATTAGAGTCCCCCAAGGATGCCCCAAGTTCCATTTTGAAGCGGTGCAAGCGGAGGAGCACAGAATGCCTGGGTGAAGTGTCAGCGAGACGGAGATAGTGCAGTGAGAAGTGCATCGCCTAGATGGAGATATGTCGAGAAACAACAGTTTCACGTTTTGATAGCTTGACAAAGGTCTCCATGACTCTGTAGTGATACATTTTCATTTGCTCTTGTATGAGGACACCAAAACTCAAACAGTCAAACTAAAAGACCAAGCCGACACAGGTTACCAATGACAGACCAATGACAGAAGAGAACCCGACCCAGCAATCTGGCTCGAGTCCCTGTTATCCTCCGATGTCTTGCTCATTTGTCTGAGATCCCCTCTTTCCTGGGAAAAGAAGTTGGATCTGGACATCTTGAAGAAGAAAATAAAATAAAATGGTGAATGAAGTTTGCGATGTGG
The DNA here is from genome assembly GCF_050624435.1 of Tenrec ecaudatus. Lineage (NCBI taxonomy): Eukaryota > Metazoa > Chordata > Mammalia > Afrosoricida > Tenrecidae > Tenrec > Tenrec ecaudatus. Next base: position 66,798,347 of record NC_134540.1, on the reverse strand, counting down.
CTTGCCAGCCTCTAAAGGAGACTCTAGCATAAGGTGCCCTTTCCCGCTCCTCCTAAATGGGGACGGGAGGCAGTTTGAAGGCAGAGGAGAGTTCTTAGATGGGAAGCCATTTGGGAACTGAAATGAGTTTGTGAACAAAGTTGTGGTTCTTCTTCCCTGGGGACCACTACAAATAGGACACGGCAATCATCAGTGGTTCGCTGCTCACCAGAAACCAGGGTGGGCTGATGAAAAATCAGCCAGGGTCAGCTCAGCTGTCCCACTTCTGGCAGGCCTGCTTTGCAATAACACATAGCACATGCTCACGGGCCAGGACAGTAGGGGGGAGGGGGTGGAGAAGGGGGAGGAAGGAGTGGGAGTGGATGGCTGATTATTTAGTCCTCTTGAATTCCTTTGTTCTCCTCAGTGTTCTTTTACCAAGTGACTCTTCCTTAAGATTGGGCCTGATCCATGAACATAACATCTCAGAGCCTGCTTGTCATGTACTGTATGAGGCAGCATGCTTTGCAGGAGGCTGCTCCTCTTCTGCATGGGGTGTGGGACCGACCCCTTTGATGGACCCATTGCCCTAGCATCTGTGGTATGGCTGACTAGGTGCTGGACCTCCAGCCTTCTTCACAGCTCTACCTGATTATTGTACCTAGTAATGCCTGCTCTTACTGCTCACCTTCTCTGGCCTCTTAGCTTGTGATCCATGCTCTGGAGATAACTTCTTCTTCCTCTATGGAGATCCTTGATAGATCTTTCCTATGGCTCTTTTGGGTCTCCCTTCTGTGTATTCCACATTTGCTATTTGGATTTTGTCTGTTCTGGACTGCATAAAATATCCACTCTGGATCAAATGTTTAAATATGTCCACGTTTGGCCCCAGGAGAATGAACGGACAGGAAGTGCAGGGTCTCAGAAGAAAGGGGGCTGTAGGTGTTCTTGACGTCAACTTCCCCATTCAGTTCTCACCATTCAGACGCGAGTCTCCTCATCTGCAAAATGGGAAGGAGCACTTGTTCCTTACTTACTGTGTTTTGGTTTTGTTTGGCCGTGCTTGCCAAAGGTAGGGTATAATTTCTGACTCTGCGGGGGTACATATTAAAGATAGTGGCCATTGCTGCTTCCGGGATTGTTCTTAGCCTTTGACTATAGGTTCCTGGAGGGCTGGGTAAAGAGGAGAGATGGTTAGCTTAGGAAGCTCAGCCCTACCAGATGTTTCCAGGGGAGCTGTGGAGAGGAAATTTCTGGCCTATTGATGGCACTCAGGGTTCTGGGGAATGGGTCTGGGAAGCTTTAGACTGTGTATGGACCAGAGCCTGCAGTTTCATGGGCCAGAGAGAGAGCCTGTAACTCCATCCAGACCAAATGTTTAGGGTACCTGTATGGACCCTAAAGACCTGGCATTTCCAAGCTATTTCCAGCATTCTTGAAATTTGGGTATGCTTATTCCCAACCAAGAAGCCCTGGTGGCATATTGGTTATGCATTGGGCTGTGATCCACAAGGTTGGTAGTTCCAAACCTTACCGGCCCCTCTGTGGGAGAAAAATGGGGCTTTCTACACTGGTAAACAGTTACAATAATGGAAACTCACAGGGACAGTTCTCCCTCTGTAGTCACCATGAGTCAGTATCGACTTGATGACAGTGAATGAGACTCAAATGACCTTTTTCTATGATTAGTGGATTTGTTCCAATTCTTGAAGGGTAGATGGAGGTTACAAAGCAGCTCCAGAATTTTGGCATAGAAATGATACTATACAGTCCTAAGACTTCCTGAATCAGCTTCACTTCTAGGATGAAATGCACCAGATAGAATACTGTTGCTGTACTAGGAATTAAGCAAACCACCTGTAGTTGAATGTGCTAATTTTGCATTTATCCTAAAAGGTGCCCTCTTGAAGGAACAGAGCCCATGAAGAGGTGGACTTCTGTGGGGGCTCTGGGGAAGATCTAGGCATATTTAAGGGCTTGGCTGGTTGGTGACACCATGTCTTCTTGATATCTAATTCTGCTTTCATTTTCATTGATTCAGATGGGTCTCTTGAGCACTTGCTCACATGCAGCCAGGTCAGTTTTAACTCACAAATAAGATAACTGCGGGGAGAAGGGGATAAGGGAAGGCATATGATCAGGGAGAAGAGCAAACAATAAATAAATACTTAAGAGGAAGGAGAGAGACCAAATCAGATTTCTTTAAGGATATTAAGTGACTGCTGACCCAATATACAAAATAGTCTAAGACAGTGTTTCTCTAAGTGGGTGACATCACCCCCTTGGGGGAGGGGGCACTGTGATGATCAGGGGAGGCTGCATAAGCAGATGCCTGCACTTTATCCTGGATTATGGGCTATAGCACAACATTTTTAAATGCCAGGGGCACTGAGTCATTGAAAAAAAAAGTTTGGGAACCGATGGCTTACGACCTTCTCCCGCGCTGTATCCTGAAGGCAAGAAATAAAGAGGAAAGGAGGGCAGCACGTTCTGCGGGGAATGGGAATGAGGAGGCAGTGGAGCAGGAGCATATGGCCGCACCGCTGCCAGACACAGTTGCATTACCAGAACTCAGCCTCACTGACACCCAGTCAATTCCGATGGAATCTTATTTTATTTTTTGAAAAAATATATTTTACACATTTATTTACCATATATACTCGAGCATAAGCCAACCCAAATATCAGCCAAGGTATCCAATTTCACCACAGAAACCACATTAAAAATGTGCTGGAAAAAACTCGGCTTATACACAAGTATAGAGGTAATTTAAAATTAATGTGTTTATTTTAATTGTTTCACCAACATACAAGGAGGTTCCCCACAAACCCTCCAAAAAGAAAAAAAAACAGGGGGAAAAAGCTCCACATCCCCTCCTCACCCCTGAGGATAGAGCACCTTGCTCTAAGTTAGTGCACCCTGTGGCATCACCTGGAAGGCTCACCGTGAATTTCTTTGCAAAAGCAGTTTTTCTTGAACCTCGTTTTTTGGGATGGGTGATTTAAGAGAACAGCGTGTGGCCTGGGAATTTTGTTTCCTGATTGGGAAAAATGCTGCAGAAACTGTTGTGATGTTGAACACAGCTTACAAGGACAGTGCTATGGGAAAAGTTCAAGTGTACGTAGGAGTGTTATTCTCATTTCCTAAAGGGTGAAATGTTGATTGATGACAAACCTCCTTCTGGACGTCCATCAGCTTCCCAACTGGATGAAAATGTTGACTTGTAATGCATTTGGAGTTCATTCCACCAGGTCAGACTGTTAATCAAGCTTTCTATTTAGAGGTCCTGAAAAGATTGCATAACTGTGTGACAAAAAGGCCTGATTTGTGGCAGACAGGGGACTGGTTTTGTCACCAAGGTAGCGCACCTGCTCATGTGGCCATCTCAGTGCACCAGTTTTTGGCAAAAAACCAGCATGCCTTTCTTCCCCCACGCACCTTACTAACCTGGCCTCACTCCATGCGGCTTGCTTTTGTTTCTTCGAATGAAAGGAGAGTGATTTGACGATGTAGAAGAGGTGAAGAATAAAATGAGGGAGTCATTTTAAATAAACTTGAATAAAACTGTCAGCCATTCAAACATGAATTTGAAAAATGTTTCTAAGAATGGAATTGCATATTTGACAAATGCATTAAGTGTAAGGTGATAAGGTTTTTTTTTAATTAAATACATAGCTCTGGGGAAAAAATTCCGTTTTCTGGGGGGACCCTCTCATACATTTCACATACCATATATTTCAATGGTTCAATAACATTCATAAGAGTTGTGTGAACATCACCACTATCAACTACAGCACATTTCTTCTTCCTTGTATTCAATGTTGTTAGCGCCCCCCTTCTCTCCAACCTCCTCTACCATGTCCCTTTGAGATGTATTCATCCAGTTGCTGTCTCTATAGGCTGACCTATCCTGAGTGTCCTATACAGAAAACCATAAAAAGTCAAAACAAAATGCGAACAAATAGCCCAACAATGACAGATGAAATAGAGAAGAATCTCAAAGCAGAAAATCTTTTAAAAATGGAACAATTCTACATCGCATTAAATGGGAGTTCAAATAACAAGGTCCAGCTGTGAGTCCTTCTGGCAGCTGAAAGCTTTCTCTTTTGGAGAGCTTGGTGGGTTCCAACTGCAGACCCAGCTCAACCCATAACCAACGACACCACTGGGGCTTCCGTTTGACATGCAAGGTGCTGCTCTCGTGGGACACGGGGCCAGGTCCATCAGTGGTCAGTGTCAGGTGGCTGGCAAGAAGACGTGCAGTATGTGCAAGGTAGGGGTTTACAGTTTGAGATTATGTTTACTGAAGGTAAGGGTCATGTTTTGGGAAGGCGTAGTGACAGTAAGAGTGAACCTTAAAGGTGATGATCGCTGTTGCTGTTACTTGCGGTGTCCATATCCCATTCTATAGCACCATCTGCCTTACCATACATACGCGCACACAAGCCGAGTTCTTCAGCACATTTTTTGGGTATATTCCTAGGTATTTTGTTCTCTAGATGTTTACCTAATTTTACTTTCAGATTCCTCATTGCTGGTGTATAGAAACCCAATAGATTTTGTTGGTTAGCCTTCTACCTGGTAATGTTGCCAAATTCCACTATTGCTCTATACATTTTCTTGTGGACTCTTTGGGATTTGGTATCAATAGGGTCATCCCATCTATGCTTAGAGAATCTGGTTGATTCTGATCATGCGATACCAGGCCAGAGGTCAGAAGTCCATGGTTAGCCAGTCTTCAGCACATTTTTAATGCAGTTTTTATGGTAAAATTAGGTGCCTCGGCTGATATTCAGGTCGGCTAATACTCCAGTATATATGGTAATTTCGTCCCTTCACCTAGTGCGTATTAATTGCACGATCACTGTGTTCTAGTTGCCTGGATACAGTGATGAGTGAAGAGAAACACAGTCTCTTCTCAGGAGTATTTAGTCCAGCGATGAACCTCAATGAAATAAATCACATAGATACATGCAAACTGGTATCGATGGCAAATACAATGAGATTGAACCTAGAAAGACAGAGAATTTAACCTGGTCCTTTCCACAGTGAGGCATCTCTGAGGAAAAGATGCTGGAATTGACATTTGAAGGAAGACAAGAGCCAAGAGGACTGAGGACCAGAAAAGTAAGCTGAGCTGAGCAGGCAGCAGGGCAGAGGCCATGTGGAGGGAGGCAGCCTGGTGAGGGGGAGCGCCCCAGAAGGCCAGCACAGTGGGTGCGAGGTGGGAATGGGAGTGTGGGAGGCAGAGGGTTGGGAAGTGGGTCCTTTTCAAGAATTACTGATGAAGATGAGACCCAGGAGTTGAAGTCATTTGGGCAGCATCACACAGTTCAGAGGAGCTAGATTGGAATTCATTCTTTGCAGTGTGGCAGCCCCTGTGGGCCTTGGTTAAGACTCCATGTACAGTGGGGCCAAATGGTGCCCAGTCCTTGATGAGTTGCAGGGTTTCATTGGCTGATTTTCTGTCCTAGTCTGTCTTAGTCCAGAAGCCCTGGAACCAGTTGTTTCCTAGCAACCTGCCAGCCTCCACTGACAGGGGTGTGTGGCTGCGTGTGAGGTGGATTGGGCAGGAATCAAACTCGGGTCTCCTACATGGAAGGAGAGAATGCTAACATTGCATCGCTCACGTTGTCACTTTAGAGGGTCTCTAGGCGGTAACTCTGCACATACACTTCACATATTAGCTACTTTATGTATTCAATGGAAGTACTTGGAAAGACCAGCTTATTATTCTTCATTAAACCATTAACAATATTATGTATTGCTAATCAAACATCTACACTATATTAATCTTAAACTAGTGTGGACATTAAATAAACATGTATTTAATAACTAGTTACATCCTTGTTTAACTTCGTAACACACCAATGTTTCTGAACTATTTCTGGCCAATGGTGACTAATAGCTAGAATACCGGCTGCTGGCTGGAGCGGCCAAGAATGCCCACCGTGGAGTGAGTAGACGATCCGAGTGGGAATGTCTGCCACCCTTTGTAGAGCTGTATGGGCTCATCACTTAGGCAACAGACATCTGCCAACCAAACTCATCTCGAAAGTGAACTTGAGGAACTCAGAATCCATAGCTAACTTGCAGTCCCTTCTTCTAGAACTGAGTTTGATGCATTGATATTACATCCATGTCGCCAAATCATTGAGTAGCTCATATTTGCGGATCATTTTTGAGTATCATAACAATTTCGCTATCATCAAGTAAAAAAGATGGGAGGTCTACCGACTGTAGTTCTACGTGTGTATGTTGTCTTTTTAAAAACCGGTAGTTACCATGTAGTTCTATTTCAAATGTTACGTATGGATGGAGTGACTTTGGCTTTCTGTGCTAGGTTGGGAGGCTTCTGGGCAGAGGTGGCTGACACAGGAGAAGGAAGCTGAATGACTGATGTTCAACTTCTCCGTCTGTCCTATCACCTGCATCATCAGCTGTATCCCCCATCCATACTGAACTATCTTCCCCCTGCCTAATGTGCCTTGTGCTAAAAACCCACCTATCGTCGTAGGATGAACCGACCCACAGGTTTCCTTGAAGTGCTTGTTCTCACCTATCCTGTAGTGAACGATGCGCTTATCTGCTCCCCTGCACATCGGCAGTCTTGGAAACGCAAAGGGACAATCCCACTCTCTTGTATCGGGTTGCCATGAGTCAGAATCCATTTGACAGTTTTGAGTTGGGTTTGGCTTGTCTGTGTTTTGTTTTTGTAGTTTGCTTACTGGACAATCCACTCTTGTCTGAGCCTGTCTTCTCTTCTTTTAAACAAGAGGGTTGGCTTCTTCACTTATGATCTCCTTATTGCTACTCCCTCCAAACTCATTGCTCTTTGGCTTGCCACCGAAATGAATGTCACAACTTTCCTTTTTTTTTTTTTTTAGGGAGGCCAGGGTAGAGTTGGTATGGGGAGCTGAATAGGGCACAGGTTTAGATGCTGAAGAAAGTTCTGGAGAACACTGAGCTGGAGGAATTCTGGCTCTATGAATTACCTGTGCATGATCTTAAACTCCCTGAGCCTCACTTTCCTTAACTATAAAATGGTGAGAAACATTTCTCTCTCTCATAGGGATCTTTTAAAGATGCAATGGTATAATGTATATAAATTACCTGGCACAGCCCTTGGCACGCTGTGATCTTTTTGTTAGCTGCAATGGAGTTGGATCCAATTCACAGCAACCTTACATACAGTAGAAAGAAATGGTGCGCGAGTCTGATCCTGCTCACCATCACCGTCATGCTCTCACCTAGGGCCTAGGATGGCTATTGTGACAGGTCCACCTCCCCGAGGGTTCCCCTCTTCCTCGGTGGCCCCATATCTACTTCATTGAGTATGATACCCTTCTCTAGTGATGGATCCCGTCTCATGATGTGTTCAAAGTAAGTGAGATGGACATTGTTCTGTTGCGCTCTATAAAGTTTTCACTGGCTGATTTTCAGAAGCAAATCACCAGTCCGTCTTGGTCTGGCAGCTCCGCTTAATCTGCCCACCAAGGGAAAATGATGGCTTCAGAAATAAAAGCGGCATAGCATCTGGCACCATAGCAACACAAGAGCCATCACAATATGACCAAAGGACAGAGAGTGGTGGCCTTAACACATAGAAGGTTGCTGTTGTTAGGTACTATTTAGTCGGTTCTGACCCATAGCAACTCTCTGAGCAGTAGAACGAAACACTGTCCGGTCCTGCACCATTCTGTACAACTGTCCCTATGCTTGAACCCGTGGTTGTGTCCCCGGTACCAGTCCATCTCATCAGGGGCCTTCCTCTTTTTTGACGCCTCTCTACTTTACCAAGCATGAGGTCCTTTTCCAGGGACTGGTCTCTCCTGCCAACATGTCTCAAGTATAAGACAAAGTCTCCCCACCTTTGCCTCCAAGGGCCACTCTGGCCATATGTCTTCCAAGACAGATTTGTTTGTTCTTTTGGCACTCCGTGGAATTTCAAGATTGCTTTCCAGCACCACAGTCCACATGCATATGTTCTTCTCCTGTCTTCCTTAGTCAGTGTCCAACTTTCACATACATCGGAGGTAGCTAACATTCAAAGCTATTGCTTTGTTTAGACAAGGTGGAAAAGCCCAAGGATGAGCGCTGCATGAACTGAAGAGGTTAACAGAATTCTGTTATGTCACAAGGCAAATGGAGAGTCAGGAATGAAGGATGATCCCCAGAGTTGAAAAGTCGAACAGATACTTAGCAGCTTAAGCTGCTAGAGCAAGGTTGAGCGGCCCTTGTCTCTGATGAGGCTGCGAAGTAAGCCGCAGTGTCTGGCTCACTGACCACGGGCTGCCTGCGTCTTAGAGATGATGGTGGTCATGTTTAAAGACCTAGCAATAGGGAGACAAGAAAACCCTTCTGTGATTGAACAAGTCCTCCCAACTTGAGATTGTTTGATATGCCACTCAGTTTCTCTATCAAGAGTTCATATTTCAGCCCAAATAAATTTGAAGTCTATGTTACTTTGACTAATACGGCGCTGGTGGTAACCTCTGAGCTATTTTGATTTCTCAGGCGGAACTTCCACTTGGCTCATCGGCAGCACTGATCTCAGCCTGTCCTAAGTTTCATGCTATAAAATTGTGATGGTTTTATTGACCAATTAGCATAGGTTAATGATGATTGTTTTTATGAAAGTTGTCGGGTCACCCTCTGGACAGTGGGTTGAGCAAAGTCATCTCAGTCTTAATCATAGATCATAAAATGTTAGAGCTGGGAAGGAGGTCAGAAGTCCTGTGGTCCAACCCTCTTGTTTAAAAGAGGAGGAACCAGGCTCAGACAAGGGGGATTACCCAATAAGCAAACTACAAACCAACACAACAAAACACAAACCAACCAACCGCAGGCCATCAAATCCATTCTGACTCATAACAACCCGGCAGAAGAGAGTAGATTTGCCCCTTTGGGTTTTCCAAGACACTGAATCTTTATGGGAGCCAAAAGCTCATCTTTCTCTCTTAGAAAGGCTGGCCGTTCTGAGCCTTTGACCCCGTGGCCAGTAGCTCAGTGCTGAACCTACTACGCCACCACTAAGCACAGATTTATTTGTGCTTACTTACTAATCTGAAGCGAACCATTTCATATGTTTTTCACAGCACCAAAGATTCTAATTCCAGATACGGCTGGCATCTGTCTCTCTCAACCCCACAGCACTTTCCTACAGAATCAGTCTCTTTTCAAATTTGCAACCTACGGCCGGAACAGAGTATTCAATAAACAAAGCGAACTTGGCCTTATTTGTGCTTACTTAATCTGATATCTGTGCTTATTTAATCTTTTCACCACATGTGTGAAAAACAGGAAACTTCACCACAGATTAGTAAATGAGAACAAGTAAGCCTGTCCTTAGCTTGCTTATTGAGAATCAGCCTCTGAATATTGCTGGGATCTGATTTGTAAGGCTAATCATAAGGAACTGAATATTCTAAAGGCTAAGTGACCTCTAAGATTTCTATCCACCCTGACACTCTAGGACAGACACTGCTTTATAGTAAGAGCACAATAATTTACACAGTCGTTTGCACTTCTGCTTTAATTCTTTCTCCTGGAAGAAACTTCTTAAGGTAGGAGCAGTGTTACTCGGCTTTGTTTCTTCTGTCTCCTTGCATGTAGTGTGTGTTCAGTAAAAGAGCTGCTGAATGAACGCATGGCTACCGAGCTTTCAAATTGCGTGATGAAATAACTAGATGTGACATAGTTGGGTTTCTTGTCAATTTGGAAGGCCCAGCATTCTCCGTGGTTTGCATTTAAGGCCCTGGCGTGACCTAGCACAATGTAATCAACTCCATAGTAGAATCTTCTGTGAGCAGCCAATCAGATTGAAGGGTGGAATGCAACCCCCTTACTCGGGTCACACCCCTGATGCAATTGAAAGGAAGTTCCTGTGGAGGTGTGACCTACTCCCTTGGAATAGACACTGTGGAAAAGCTTATGGGCTTCTTGTCGTATCTGGAGCCCGCAGCTGGCTCATCCACCTCCGTTTTTTTTGGCTTGAGTCAACTGTGTGCTATATTGCCTGCCAAATCCCAGGAGCCATTAGAAGCCTGCCATCAGATCTGTCATGTGACCTGCTGACCTTGGATTCATCTGCTTCTGCAGCCACCAGCCTGTGCAAACCCAACCTACACTTGCCAGCCTCCTCAACTGTGTAAGCCATTTGCTGGATATAACTCTCTCTATATATAGATACACACATATATATATTTTGTTGATAAAAAATTCTTTCTTCCTATATATGCACATACATATATATTATTTTAATATCTATCTATCACTGGTCTTACTTCTTTAGAGAACCCAAACTAACAACGTAGGTATGATGGTCAATTTTATGTGTCAGCTTGTCTTGGCCATGATTTTTCAGTGGTTTGGCCAAACATTACACTAATTGCTCTTTCACAGTGTAGTGTATGTAATATAATACAATGTAATCACTTTCCAAAATGTAATCTAATGTAATATGATCAATCGATTCATTGAAAGGGGAGTTTGCTTAGGGTGTGTTCTGGCTTGTGAAAATAAACAGGTATTTGGGCAGAGGTTATTCTCTCTCCACTCTGCATGTTGTCACCTGATCTTGGAACTCAAGTTTACAGAAGTCTCCTGTCTGCCACCTGACCTTTGGATTTTAAACTTGTCACCTTGTCCAATGATGTGAGCCAAGCCCTTAAAGTAAGTCCCCACCCTTCCTCTCTCATTCTGTTTACATATAAGCATATCATCCAACTCATAACAATCCCATAGGGCAGGGTGGAACTACCCCTGTGTGTTTCCAAGCTGTAACTCTTTAGAGGAGTAGAAAGTCTCATCTTTCTCCCAAGAAGAAGCTGGTGGTTTTGAACTGCTGACCTTGTGGTTAGGACCTCAAATCATGTCAGTGTTCCTGAGTTGGCATAGACTCAATGGCAGTGAGGGAGGGGTGCGTGTGTACCTGGTTCTGTTTCTCTACAGAACCTTGATTCTCTAGAGAATCTTGACTAAGAGGCTGTGTTCTTGGCACAGAGAGCAGTGTTTTAGTGCAACGCAGCTTCTCATTGGCAACATTTGACCAACGATTGGAAGTGTGTGACCTGGGAGGGGGAATTCGTTTTGGAGTTACAAAATGAGAGTTGCAGTCTAAAGGTTTTCTAAACAAAATTTCCCCATCCATGGAAGCTTTATAACTCAAGAAGAGAATGTACGGAGACTGAAGATAAGACTTGGGACCACCTTGAAGGGAAGGCTCATTTTACATGCAGGAACAAAGACAGGCAAATGAATAGCCCAAGGCCGTGCTGCCACCTCACCAAAGCCTTGGCCCTGGAACCTGCGCCTTCTGGCTCAGCCTGCTGCCCTTTCCTGGGCCCTGCTCACGTCAGCATTCTCTACTCCGACAGGCTTTCAAGGTCCCGTGAGAGGCAGGAACGGGAATCTGAGGCCTCCTTCTTCTCATCAAAAGGAAGAGAAACGAGAGAATCAATTTCCACTTGGTTCACACTTCAGTAGACTCGATTTTTCCTTTCCCCCAGTGAGAGGCTCCAAGCCCCTGGACCTTCCAGCCATCACCATGTGTCTGCCATCTGGTGGCTATGTTCTCACCTGGAAGCTTCAATTGTGCCTCAGCCAGAGGACCCTGGCGGCTAGCACTCCCTCCTCCGCCTGGCCACCTCCTGCTCGGAAAGGGAGCTGTTTGCTGATGGATTTCTTTTTATGTTACTGGATCCTGCTCAAGGTTGTTGATCTGAGCAATCTTAATCATCCAAATGAGTTTGCAGCTGTTACTTCTCATCAGAAACTGATTCAGTGCTATCCATAAAGTGTAGGTTTCCACACAGGTGCTGAGGGACAAGGGCTCTATCCCCAGGGTGATGTGAGAAAATTATATCTGCTTCCCCCACCCCACCCCCGGGCCCCTTGTTGGTGCTGAGTAGGAGGGACGAGCCACTAGACTAGCTGAAGGCTTGCCTCTCCCTGTTATTATTAAGAGTATTTATTTCTACCACACAAGAGTCTCTTAATCTTTTCTCCCTTCACGCTCTCCGTCTAGCTCTCTGTCCTTCAGTCCTCCCCTGTCCTTCAGTCCTCCCCCTGTCTCTTCCTTTCTCCCTCTCTCTTTCCCCTTGCAAGAAACATTTGCCGAGACCTCCTAAGAAGGACCAGGCCTCCGGTTAGCTGGGAGGCCGTGGAAAGAAGGAAGGGTACAAAGTTGCTGGAAGGTGGTCTTTGCAGAGGAGTTGCATAATCTACTTCAGAGGGAGAGCAAAGCCACACACAGATACAGCTCTAGGAGATTCCCATACAGAATCCACTGAGTGTCACCAGGCAGGGCTAGACAGAGGGGGAGTTCCCAGAGAAAAGGTCACATGATGGTGGTGGAAAACCAGAGGCGTCACGGTGTAGGACAGGGGACTTGAATCCATCCTGAAGATAAGCAGTATTGCTTTCTCCACGCACACATCTAGGCAGGATGCTTCCTTGCTCTGGTATCCACAGGACGTTGTCTCTCCTCTCTGCCTGTACTGGCATGGCCCTGACTCAGCTCTGTGCTTGCTGCCTTCCCATTCCTGCTGCTTCCCGCCTGCTGGTGGCCCTCCAGGCTTTGATTTCCCGAGCGTCACAGTGAACTGAGGTTTCTGCCTTCTTGGTTTTAAAATGAAGTCCACCCAGCGATGCAGACTTCCATAGTCAAGAACGAGAGAAGAGACAGAGTACATGAAACAACAACAAAAACTGTCTTTGAAATATTAGCCACATAGGATGCTATGTCAAATAAGTATAGCGACTAGGATTCTAGTCCATACATGGCCTGGGTTTTTTAAAAATTGTTTCAACATGTCTGTGCTGATGGTCAGTGGGTGGCTGCTGGCAATTTCCCTCAGCAACACGCTCGTTTTCATCTCATTCGGGTTCCTTCAAACAATGTCCTCTCATAACAACGGTCTCTGAGGGCTTCTGCTTGGTCACTTCAATTCCAGGAAGATAGGTCAGTTTGGAAGGTCATGTGAAGGTTTGGGGCACTGTAAATGGGTCATTTGGATACATTTTCTTGAAGGATATCATGGAAACATATTAAGAAATTTTTTAAATTGAAAACTGCGTGGGTAAGAAAAGGGGCAGAAAAGTTGTGCCAAGGAATTTTTCATTCATCACAACAATATGCCAGTTATTATTCCTTTTTGGTCTGACAACACTTCAATTGGGAACTCTTACCCCATTTACCCTTCAACCCTATTCTTGCCTCTTCAGGCTTCTTTTTCATAGCCCAAATTTCAAGAATATTGAAAAAGAACACATTTGAGCCCAAACCAGGATGCCCAAACTTCTATGTTGACGTGGGGTTAATGGAATGGAAGGGGGAAGGCAATGGAAACACTGCCCGAAGACAGGGGTGAAGACCGATAGAAGATATGCCAAGAAACAAGCTTCACATTTTGATATTTCTGTTTAATCAAAGTTTGTATGATTTGATAGCCATACTGTTTGATATATATCAAAAAGAGATATCGATATCAAAAGGAGATAAAAAATAAGTCCCGCACGGAGTCATCAGTGAAGAATGTGCTGTTTGGGAAGCACCAGGAAGCAACCTTTGATCAATCAGCCAATCTGGAAGAGCTTCATGGAAGAAGCAGTGACTGACAGTTGGGGTCAGGTAGGGAGTTTATTGGGTTCATTGACTGCAGATCTCAAAGGCAAAGATTATTTTCCCACTATCTAAGACCTGGCACATGCACTAATAAACTATGAACAAACTATGTGGACCAATGTTCAAAGGCAGAACCAAACAGCAATAGCCTACCCACCAGGGAGGCTTCCAAGGGCTGAAAAGATCAGTTGAGGCACAGTAGAGACTGAAGGAAGCCAGACTTCATTGGTTCCTTTGCAAAGGACCTTGAAGTGGAGGGTCAAGCTCAATGCAAAGCCAATGCTGGGTTGTGAAGGATTGATTCTGTGTCCTGAAGCCCCCCTCCCCACTCCCCATTGAGATAACCCAAGGAATTCCAAAGTCAGGAAGTGGCTCCGACATTAGTAGCCCTGGAACTTTGGGCAGGTCACTCCCCCCCCCCCCCACCCGCCATCAGCACCTTCCCAATCCTTGGCAGGTTTGCACCTTGGTGATGAGGTCAGACCAGGGTCGAGTGCTGGGTGTCCAGGCCAGGCCGAGGGGCTGTGGGCAGAGTGGAGGGAGGAGGGAGTAATGGTGTGGACGGAGACATCACAGTAAGGACACTGGGACAGCTGTGGAAGAGTCAATCAAGTGCAGCCCAACCCATATAGCAGGAGACACAACACAAGAGTTGCTGGGAATTTCATGTGTGCCTCTGGGTAACAAGTTCATGGAGAGTGTCCGTGATCTTTTAATTCCACTTTTCCACCAACTTTTTGAGACCCCTTGTCCACGGTCTCATCTTACAAGACGGGTGTTAACTGAGTGTGGATGTGGCAGCTGAGGCTCAGAGAGGTAATCTAATTATTTCAGGAAACACAGTAAGTAATGGACTAGAAATTTAGAAAAATCTTTTTTTTTTTTTTTTTTTTGTCTTTCCCTCCTCCCAACTCTAGCCAGAGCGTTCTCTCTCTCTCTCTCTCTCTTAATCTGCTTTTCTCATGAGACCGTTCTGGGGTGTTGGGTGATGTCACCCCATAGTCATAGGCTGGGAGGTCTCGGGGCTCCTTGGGGGTTCACAGTCTACAGTCAAAGCCCGGGCTGGCAGAGCAGGGTGTTAGGCAGCGAGGTGTCTGTTCTCCGGATGAGGCAGAGAAGAGCCCTTCATCTTTGTAAAGTGATTTCACAGCTTTTGCCTTGATCAATTCTGACGCCAGCTGTGGGAGTTAGGCATGGATTAGTCTTTACGTCCCCCTTTCCCCGGGGAGGACCCGGAGGCCTGGGGAGGTGGAAGGAACTGCCAGGGTGACCAGGCTGGAAAAGGAAACGGCCAGAGAGCAGAACCCGGTCTTTTTCATTGCCCTGCCCCTTGTCCGTCTCCGACACGGGCTCTCTAAAGAGTGCTTGCCTTGCTGATGACCCACGGATAGAAACAAACAGGCACAACCTGGGTCTTAGCAGCCGAGATGAGAAAGATGGGAGGCCATCCTCAAAGTCCCAAGCAGGGCAGAGGATGGGGGCAAAGGATCTGTCTGAGAGCCTGATGCCTAGACCTGACAGGACCCCAGGTGGCAAGGACCCAAGAAATGAATGAGCTATTTCAGACAGAGTCCCCTGTGGTACTCCAGTATTTGGAGATAAGAAGGTGGGGTAAAAAACTGCAGTTTGGGTCTGGGCCATCCCTAACCTCTCAATGCCTTGGACATCTGGAGAGCCAGGTCAACCACGGCTGTGCAGAGTCCTGCTGATGGGTAGGATGCTCCAGGAGACTAAGGGTTAATTTGCAGACAGAATGCTCGGGCTTCAAAGTCCAGCCCTGGTGATGTTACAACTCCATTGTCCTTTCCATAAAACGGAACAATAAGAGCCTCTTTACAGTCATCAGGAGCTGTGAGTAAGTGGATGCATGTTCCAGAGACAAGCTCATTTCATACATTTCACAACCACTGTGGGCGAGGGTGTTCTCCGTGCCGGAGAAAGTCCTGAAACTCACACAGACAAGGCTCCTGGTACACACGCAATTGCCATCAGGGCCTCCACTAGTGGGTTTCACCAGCACCACTCCCTCTATCTCCTTCTCTCATCTCTAAAGGTCACCACCTTGCTAGAAGTCCTGGAGCGGAAGGAGCAGAAAACACAACCTTTCCTTTACTTTCTAATTCTTGAGTGAGAGGTGGGAGGGATGGGGCTCGGGTTGGGGCTGAGGAGTGACGTGGAGCATTGGCACCTCCACGGTCCTTCTTATCTGCCTGTCCTTGTCCCAGAAGCCCAGTGAACTTGACAATGCTGATCTCACTCATGTTCAAAGCTTCCTGGGAGAGACCAAAGGCAACGCAGAAAGCAGTGGAGTGTGCTTGCGTTGACAGCTGATGGATCAGAGTGCCTGGCTCAGGATCACAGGCTGCGGGGGTGGTGGAGCCGGCCATAGATCCTGAAGGTTCCTAGGGCTGCTGTCTTAATCCTCGCCCTGTGTCCCCAGGCCAAGTTCACTGACCCCAGAAACCAAGGGGGCACACGTTTTACCCATGCCCAGTCTGCACTGGGTGCTAGATGCTTTTCTCTTTGGTTCAGTTCTCCCAAACCTGGGGGAAGGGGGTTACTATCCCCATTGTCTAGATGAGGAAACTGAGGCTCAAAGGCATGAAGTAGCTTGCAAAAACTACCCAGCTTCTTTGTAAGATTTGAGATGCAGCCCCTTCCCCTGCCTCTACACACACACACACACACGCACACACACACACACCCACACACACACACACACACACACACACACACACACACACACACCCCTTTCTCTGGAGGTTGGCCAACACAGGCCCTGATGACTCATCCTATCTGTGCTGTGGGAGCAAGAGGACCAGGAGGCAGGTCCACAGGTTCCCCAGTAGCTGAGGGCCCAGCAGGAGGTGGGAGAGGGGAGCACAGCACAGCACCCGCTCCCTGCCCACCAACCTTTTCCCTACAGCTCTCTCTGCTTCTTCCTTCCCCACTGGCTCTCTGCCCCAGCATTTGACTCTCCTCTCTCCACCAGCGCGCTCCCACCGCGGTCTGCTCTTCTCCACCTGGTCACCTTCCCTCGCCCCGCTCTTCTACAGACTCCTCCCTGGCTTAGCCTCCCGGGCCTTCTCTTTGTCTTTTCTCCCCAGCCTTCCCTTTCTGTTTGCTTTTCTTCCCCGCGTGCCCCTCTCCCAGCCCCCTTCTCACCCCCTCCTGCTTGGTCGCCTCCATCTGTGCCTCCAGCCCTCCCTCTACCCGCTCCGTCCGGCCCTCCCCTCTCTCAGCCGCTCCCCCCACCCACAGCAGCCCCCCCCCCCCACCCCCGCGCTCAGCTCTCTGTGATTTATTACTTGCCCTGCTGCTTCTGACAAACTATTTGTAGGAAAATGAGATTTGGTCCGCGCTGGATGGCTCCTCTGGGAGGCAGGCGTGGGGGTCGGGTGTCGGAGCCCCGTGCGGCCCCCCCACCAAAGCCCACGGCGCTTACGGAGCTCTTTAAGATAAATGAGCAAAATTAAGAGACTCACTGGGGGAAGAAAACACTGGATGGCAGTGAACGAACGCCGACGGTACATGGTTTCCTCCCAGAAATTCATCCACGTGCGCCCCACTGGGGCCTCCCCCATCTGCCGCAGACTCCAGGGAACTCCCTCCCCTGGAGGAGAACTTCCAGCCCCGGCGCGCCGCTTTCTTCCCGGGGAGGAGGCGCTGCCAAGGGCGGCCGTCTTTCTGGAGGCAGCACGAGCAACAGATTGGGGTGCAGCAGCAGGTCTCTGCGGAGGTGGCAGAGCCAGAGGGGCAAGGCAGTGGCTTGAGAAGGTGGCTGCGGCAGAGGGGTGTGTGTGCGGGGGGGGGGGGGGGGGGCAGGGGAGACGTGATGGGGGGTCGTAGGGAAGCAGCTCCAAGAGCTCTCTGAGGTCCAGATTGTTCCAGCCAGACCACAGCCCACTGACCACTGGGGAAACAGGGGATGCTGTGTAGAAGGCTCAGGCCCCACCACAGGGCAGGGCCTGGATGTAGCCAGGGGCTCCCGCTTAACCCTTGGGGGCATAGAAGCCCCCAGAGACTCTTGTCAACGGCAAGCCTCCAGGTCTCAGGAGTTCACACTCTGCTTGTCTGAGTATCCAGCCTCTAAGCGCCCCAGGGGAGGTGGGGTGTCTAGTTGTCTAGCCCCAGCCCCTGGCTGGTTCACCATTAGTAAACAAGCACCCGCCATTGCACCTAGTTCCGGTGGCAGCCATTCTGACCTGTGGCAGCTAGGTGAAAGAGTGATTTTTAGGAAGTCGATCCATCCCCAAGCCTTTGGTTCTAGGGGCCAATGAGAGGATTCAAACCTCCAACCTCTTGGTTAGCGGCCTGGCATGATGACCAGTTGTGCCATTCAGGGATTCCTGGATCATTACCGGCCGTCAGAATGATTTGTGGAGTTAGTGAATGTACGGTGCAAGAATGTACGCTCAAGGTTCCATGTTCAATTCCAGTAGGATATGCATAGCACCAAGTTCCTTTCCCCATTTATGTCCCCCCCCACCCCCAGCCTGGGTGGCACAGTGATTACTGCAAGGAAGGTCAGCAGTTCAAACCCACCAACTGCTCCACAGGACAGAGATGGAGCTTTCTACTGGAGTAAAGTCACAGTCACAGAATCTCACAGAGGCAGTTCTACCCTTATCCTATAGGGTCACCATGAGGTGGAATCAACTCAATGGGAGCGAGTTTGGTCCTTTTAAAGCAATCTCTTTTCTGTCAAAGAAAATAGAGATAAGTACAGAGAAGAAAAAAATTTTAAAAATCACTTCTTATTCTCTTACTGACAAATTCATAAGGATCCTAGTTTTAAAACTATATGTAGTAAAAATAGAATCATATTATAAATATGTATTACCTGTCTTACCCATTTGAAATAGTTAAGGTTTATTGTGCCAACCTGGCACATAAACAATGTGGGATTAATTGAAGGGCGTAGAGATAAATGGCTTGGTGAGCCTCGCTTTTCCAGTTTTCAGGTCTCTTGCTTTGTGTTGGTCGGACCAGGGTGCAGCTGCCTTAGCCAGTTCCCTGCTTCACCTTGCAAGGAAGGTTCACTTTCTGTGAGACATCCCTGGGGAGAAGTCACACAAACCTACCTTGATGCAGTCCTGGGTGCTGCAGCACCCGTGTGGAGACCCCTGCCAGCGCTGAGATGCTTACATGCTCACTGATTTGGCTTTCCTCCTGCAGTTGGCATCATTGCATATGTTTTGTGAGATTGAGGAAGACTTTGTAGATTGGTGTTGGACGTATTGGCTAATGTTGGACTTAGGGGCTTGGAGAGCACTGGGTTTGGATGCTTTCTTAATGTGCACTTACCCTTTATATAAAACTCTCTCTTATATACATAGGGGTTTCTGTTGATTTGTTTCCCTAGTTTACCCAGACTAGCATACCATTCAATATTATATCTGTGAAAACTATTATGCTATTAAATATTCTTTTAAATATAGTATTAAACAGATGCAGAGTGTTTTATTCTATGTTTGTGTGTGTCTGTGCTTTAAATGATGCACCTATTTTCACTGTTCATTAATTTCTGCTATTATAAAGATATGTTAACTTAGGTGTTACCTATATGGTACATTTTCATCACTTTAATGAAAGCAGAGCTTTCTGTCCTCCCCGGCCTCCTAAGAATGTCGTTACTGTTGTTGCTCCGTGCTATTGAGTCAGTTCCAATTCAGAGAGAACTGATGTACAATAGAAAACACACACTGTGCAGTTCTACACCGGGCTCACCATTACTGTGGTTTGAGCCCGTTGTTGCAGCCACTATGTCATTCCATCTTGTTGAGGGCCTTCCTCCTTTTTTCCGGCCCTCTAGTTTACCAAGCATGAGGTCCTTTTTTAAGGTCTGGTCTCTGTTGTAACATGTCCAAAGCATGTAAGACAAAGTCTCTCCGTCCTCACTTTTAAGCAGCATTCTGCCTGTGATTTCTCCAAGACAGCTTTCCCTGTTCTTCCGGCAGTCCGTGGTCACTTCAGTGCTCTTGGACAACACCCTTACTGAAATGGATGCATTCTCTGGCCATCAGGAGAGAATGTGATCTACTCCAAACAATGACAGCTCTGCTGAGTCTAGTCTGAACTCTCAGCCAGCATCAAAGACCACCTCAAACTGAAAACCAGGGTGACCTAAGGATGTTTTATGAGCGAGGGAGATGAATAAGGTATCAGTTGATATAAGAGACAGGAAACAAATGATATTGGGGAGGGGCCATAGGGGAAGGGCTACTCATCTTAAATCTCGATAAGACATTTAGAAAGAAGATGTATGTCCAATGATAATATTGGGAGGAGTTACCCCTGGCTCCTGGAAAGTATATTGTTTGGCAATTGTAAAACTTGACAATGGTGACGCTATCCTGAGAGTGCAGAATAAGAAGTGTTTGGAAGCATGTAACTGCCAAGAAAAGAAAAAAAAGGATTGTGTAGTGTATAAAGTTGGAGAAAAAATAAAAAATTGAGTAGAAACTCTTTCAAGTCCCAGGGCTCCTGTGAGGTGGAGGTTTACCTCCTTCCCGTGGGGAGCATGTACTAGTAGCAGGAGGGGTCAGGGGTGCACCTCTTTGTGTTCGTCTGCTGTGTATGGTTGCCAGGTATGCTCAAAGAGGCTACAAAACCATTTAGTCATTTTTTTCTTTGGGTCTGTACTGCCCTGCCCCAACTCCAGCACTTCCATTGTAAACTTAATACAAAATGTTCCTACATTATATTGGGATTTCTGTGGACATGAACCCTTTCTTCAGGGTTTTTAGGACACTTTATATGACGTATTCTAAACTCTGTTGTCCTGGGTCCCCAAATAGCTCTCTGAGGTACTAATTGGTGGGGATGGTTGGGTCCATGAATTCTTCTTACTGTTCTAAAAGAACAGGTGTACACTCAATAAAATGTCTCAGGCTAATAAAATCTTAAGTTTCATTGCTTTGGATTGATTTATATCAAGTCCATTTGGGCATACTTAGTCACTCAAAGGGATAGTTTTGGCTGGCATTTTAATAGATATCTGATTTAAAAAAGAGAACCCGTTGTTTAGTAAGCACAATATGTTATTTTTTTTCTCCCCTAACATGTAGGAGGTCAAGGATGAGCCATAAAGGCGCTCTTGGATGAGCAGAGCGCCTCAGGTGGTGTAGATGACTCAATGAAATGGCGGGAGGTTGAGATCAACCCCGGGCTGCCCTGGAAGAAAGGTCTGGAGAGGTCCTCCTGACCCACCTGGCACTGCACACCTTCCGGAGCGAACCCTCCTCCGACCCACACGCATTGAGGTGGACTTGTTCACAGCTGTTTGTTGTTTTATGAGCACACGCTCAGAGAGCAAGTTTGTGATGTTCACCCACAGTCTCTACCTGTCCAACTGCCATGGAGACAAAGCCTACCCAAACCAGAACAAGCCTCTCAAAGCAGACATTTGGGATTTCTAGACCATCCATCCAAATATCCTCCCAGCCCTGGTCACAGAGGATCGGTGTCATGGATGGGCGGTGGGATGGGGAACAGGATGGCTGGGAAGAGGCTCGCACATGACAACAGAGCCTGGATCGAGCAGATGATTCAGAGATCACTCAACAGGGAGTGATAGAGTAGCCCCCGCCCAACTTCATTTTATTAGAAAAGATGTGGTGGTGGGCGTGGGGGGGCAGGGAGAGAAAAGAAATTAAAACCCCACGATTGCTTTAATACGGTCCAAGATTTACTCTGCATAATCCAGTCATATTTCTGATAGGAAATTCATGGCTCCTCTGTCCCCAGTAACAGAACGGTGATCTTTATGGGGTTGGCGTGAGGAAGCTGGCGGGCACAGCCCCCGTCGCATTAAACTGTCTCAGTGAAGAGGCAATTTGTTTGATATTAAGAGTTATAAAAATATCAGCACTGAGCGGTTATGCAGGGGATATTGAACAAGCCAATCTGAATTTTAATGTAGTGTGAGCAATAAGCACCGTATTCACTGGGCCCAGGCCACGCTCCCTCTCTGCAAATATTTGAAGAGAAAAAAATAGAGGCTTGGAGTGTCTTGCTCTTTTCCACTTCTACCTCATGAGGCTCTTAGGGTGTAAGGGCTGCCAAGGAGTCCGGGGCTGGGGAGGGGAATTTTCAGGAAGCTTCCTAGGGGAACCAATGGAAGTCTTGACATGGTGAGGTCAGAGAGTTGAAAACACAGCCACACAGGTGGGCCTCCTGCCATGGGCCTGTTCACTTCTCTCACGGAGGCAGGCAGCCATCCTGGCAGTAGCATCTCAGGATTTCCCTATGTCATTTGTGTGTGTGTGTGTGTGTGTGTGTGTGTGTGTGTTTTAATCCCAAGGAATGCCATTTCCCTCCGCATCCCACTACTCATCAGTCTTCTCATCCTGAAATGCCCTCTTACCTCCTCATCACACCCCAACCCCATGACAGCTCTTTGTCTCACTCTGTGGTCTCTGCGTGCACACTTTAACCTCTCCCCCAGTCTCTTTCTATCAGTTTTCTCATTACTTCCATTTATTGTCATACCCCACCCCCCTTCACCTCCCAGTCACCTCTTCCCAACCTCTTTGCCCATAAATATCCATTCAACTTTACAGATAGATCTTTCTGAAACATGCTGACCAATTAATTTCCCTTCCACAAGGTGCCTACTCTGTGTCAGGAATTGGGTTCATGGATGAAGGTGACACAACATGAATAAGACGTGTGGTTCCTCTTCTTCAGAGACACACACTTCGCTTGGGTGTGTGTGTGTGTGTGGCAGTGGTGGTGAAACTGCTGGGGTGAGGAAACAGCACAGCATTCATTTTAACCCAGGTTCACGTGAGACAAGAACCCCAAGAGAAGTCGACAGACCGACATTGGAGATAAGGAGAAGGGGGCCATTGTTTGGGGGAAATCAGAAGGGTGTGGCTTAGTGGCTTGACCTCCACGCACAGGTCGACCTGAGAGATGACATTTGGAGAATGGGGAGGACAAAAATGTATATTTCAAACAAATTAAAGGAAGGACCGATAGAAATACGCGCAGTGCCTTTGTAAGGACTAGTGAGTTATCCAGCTTGGCTGAAGAGGATCGGAGAATTTCAGAGACTTGCCCAACACCATGAAAGGGAGGGGCAGAATGATGGGCACCCAGGCTGGCTGCTGACACGACACCAGCCACTCTGAAAGGATTGTCTGGGACTTCTGGGTTCTGACCCCAGTTTAGGAGTGCTGTCTGGTCAATGGCATCTCTGGGTAGTGAACACGGTTAACACACTAGGAAGCTAACAGAAAGGACGGAGGTTCAAGGCCTCCTAGGAGCTCCTCAGAAGTAAATCTTGGAGGTCTACTGTATATGCTCGAGTATAAGCTGGGTTTTCAGCACGTGTTAATGCATTTTTTGGTGGTAAAATTAGGTGCCTCGCCATCTAGCCCAGAAGCAACAAAGTCCACATAGAAGCAGCACACCAACATGTGTGATCATGAAGGGCCGAGGGGACCAGGTTTCAAGCACCAAAGGCCATGGGGTGGGGGGTGGGAATCATATAATCATGAATGAGGGGAGCGTGTGATGGGGACCCAATGCCCATCTGTGGACAACTGGACATCCCTTGCAGAGGGGTAGTGGGGAGGAAATGAGTTACTCAGGGTTCAGTGTAGCAACAATTAAACTCACAACCTTCCTCTAGTTCTTAAATGCTTCCTTCCCACCAACTATCATGATCCCAATTCTACCTTGCAAACCTGGTTAGACCAGAGGATGCACAGCGGTACAGAGGGGAACTGGAAACACAGGGAATCTAGGACAGATGAACCCCTCAGGATGAGCGGTGAGAGTGGTGATACTGGGAGGGAAGTGTGGGGTAGAAAGGGGGAACCGATCACAAGGATCTACATATAGCCTCCTCTCTGGGGGATGGGCAACAGAAAGGTGGGTGAAGGGAGATGCCAGGCAGTGTATGATAAAGTAAAAATTTATAAATTATTAAGGGTTCATGAGGGGGGGGGGAGTGGGGAGGGACGGGGAGGGAAAAAAGGAAAATGAGGAACTAATTCCAGGAACCCAAGTGGAAAGTGAATTTTGAGAATGATGAGGGCAATGAATGTATAGGCGTGCTTTACACAATTGGTGTGTGTATGGATTGTGATGAGGTGTATGAGCCCCAATAAAATGATTTTAAAACAATCAAACAAAAAATTAGGTGCCTCGGCTGATATTAGGGTGGACTTATACTCAAGTATATACTGTATGTGGTTAGTCATTGAAACCCTGTGGAGCCCACTTCTGCTCTGACCCCCATGAGGTTTCCCTGAGTCAGTGTCAGCTCCATGGCCCCTGGTGAGGGCGACGCTGTTTGCCATTCTCATTCCCTTAGGAGTGTCCCAGGGGGCTTTCTGCTACCTGAATACCTACATGACCTCCTGACACACTTTCCCCTCAGCAAATGACCAATGTACGAGAGAAGTGTCCCTTCAAGGTACAGGAGAGAGCAATACTTTTTTAAAGTAAGAGAGCACCCAAACCGATAGGGTTTCAGATTCCACATTGCAATGAGTTTTTGAGAAACTAACATTTGTTGAATTTTGAGATAGTGTCCAAGAAGAAAGGAGACCTGTTGGTGCAACTTATTTTCCGTATAACATATTATCTGTGCTAACATCAATATGATTTATCTTGGGATAATCACCGACTTTTATTCTACTGGTATTGTTAGCTGCCCTTGAGTTGACTCTGACTCATGGGGACCCTATGGGTGCAGAGAAGAGCAGCTCCAGAGGTTTTTTTTTTCCATGAATGTGACCTTGAGGAACCAGCTTCCCAGGCCTATTTTCTGAGTTACCTCTGAATTGGTTTAAACTGCCACTCTTTGGTTAATAAGGGCATTATGTCCTTAACTAGTTATGTTACTCAGTCTTTATCTATCTATCTATTTATTTAAGACTGGGATTTTTTTTAACAGTTTTATTGGCACATAATTTCCAAATCATACAATTGAGTAGTTCAATTGTTCAACCATGTCAAGGGGAATTAAGAAATGCCTATTCTAAAAGCAATCGTAGTTTAAATTTGTGAGATGATACATGCTGTTAGATATATGGTGCTAGGGCTGTCCATTCACTTTTTAAAAATGTGACAAGGTCCTGAGATTAAGGGGTTGAGAGCTGCTGGACCAGTGTCTCTAGAGATCACTGGTTATACATCTATTGGCTTGATCATCTCCAGCTGAGAGACGACAGGCCTACTCTGGTGCCCACTTCTCTCTTGTGCTCACTCCCAAGTCACACAGCCATGTCCCTGAAACACATGTTTTGCATTTAAAGGGAGAACTTTAAAGTCATAATCGGTGAAGTGGCTATGAGAACTGTGTGGGTTTATGTCGGTGGAATTGTGCCTTTGACTTCTTGTATTTGATGAAATGCCTGCTGCCACCCCAGAAACTGGAAAGGCTGGTCTTGAGAAAGTGTACCCCCCTTTTAGACCTCTTTCTTACTCACCCAGGGAAAGTACTGGACCAGTGTGGACTGGCTGGATGCAAATGACTAGCCGATTCCTCCTCTCTTCATCTCCTGCTCCAATCTTGGCCAAACAAAACCCTGTCTCTCAGCTTTCTCAGATAAGCTCAATGCTTTGGCAGCCTGCTGTTTTGTTTGTTTTTTTCTTTTCTCCCTACCTTATTATTTGGACTTGCTTGTTGCACGTTGAAATCGAGGTGCCCCTATGTATTCTGAATGCCCTTGACCTCAAACCCTATGGCTACATGTGGTCACCATGGTCTGTGTTCTTGACTCCCTCCTGATACCAGAGTGGCTGCTGCTGGCAGGATGAAGCCATCACTACCACTTTCCCCCAAGTCCACCACCCCCTTTATGGGTCCTCCTACCATCTCTGAAGTGCTTACTCTGTGACATCTGTAGATGTCACTTGTTTCTTGGCATTCCACTTGAAAAATGGCCACCACCATTTGTTATGGACAATTATAGTGAAAAATCCTTAAAGTGAGAGGGGGAAAGCTTCTTCTTCATGCTCTTGGGGCCCATTGGTAGCACAAATATTTTCGTATTGGGCACCTAACTATAAAGGTTGGTGGTTCAAACCCACTTCAGAATTACCCAGCAATCTTCCCTGCAGATGTCACAGCTTTGGAAACTATGGAGCACAATTCTCTTCTGGCAAGCATGAGGCCCTCAGGAGTGGGACCAAATGTAATGGGAACAGTTTTGGCTTGCTTTGTCTGAGGTTCACTCCTTTGCAGAGTTGCTTGGGCCTCACTATGTTCCTGTTCGTACTACCTGTGCATCATCTTTTCTCTTGAGTGGCAGCCAGCCATTAGGATCCCTGGGTTTAGTGAGCCCCGGTGGTATTTGCTTGCTGTACAAAGAACTGTTTCTCTGAACTGCTCAGGTTCTGGGCTGAGATCGCTTCATAATGGTGGCTTGTGTTTCCCTTGGGATCTATGTCCTGAAGGTCCTCACCAAAATTCAGGTTCCATGACGCCAGATGCCATCATGCCACCAGGCATGATAATCTATGTTCAAATCCCAAGCAATCCTCCAGGTTGTTTTCTCAGGAGGCTTCCTAGGCTTTGATGAGTCATAATACACAGACTCCGAGGGTGGAGGGCCTGGGGACTCACATCATGGAAAAGTGGGCAAGCAACCTCTTCTTTATTCATTATGGGAAAAAGACTCTTCGGTACTTGTGGTAGTCACCTAATCTGGTGTCAATTTAAGGATCAAGAGTGTAAGGGTGGAGTCCAGGCTGTCAATCTGGAGATAGCCAGTGAGACTTCTGTGTGGGCATGGCCTTCTGAGAATTCTGGGAAATCTGGTACTTCCTCCTTGGAGGCAGAAGACACCTCTCTCTCTCTGCTACGCCCTGGGAGACATGGCAGAAGACAAGCCACATGGATATAACCAGACCTCGGAAGCTGGAGAAACTACAGAGAGACCCCTGCCAGTGCTGAGATGTTTCCAATGACACTGGATCCAAGACTCTTTATCCACTGATCTGTGATTGTCCTATATTTGGCATCGTTGCGTGTGCTCTGTGAGTCTGAAGAGGACTTTATAGATTGATATCAGAAATATGGGAGAATATCAGACTTGTGGACTTGATGTGGACTGGGCTGAGATGTTTTCTCCATGTTCAATTGCTCTTGGATATAAATCTCTTTCTTATACACATGTGTGTGTCCATGGATTTATTTTAGTCCACCCAGACTAACACAGTACTCTTGGAGTTGGGTTTGGAATGCAGGGAGATGGTGAAGAACATGGCTGGACTTTGTTTATGTGAAGAAGTTTCTGTTTTGGTATTTATCCATTTATTAGGAAGACAGTACCATTGGGTAAACATTGATGAAGCAGGGATCTTCAAATCCCTCTCTTGACAGTTGTGAGTAACACACTTCAAGATGCCCAGAAGCCAGGAGAAGCAGACACAGATTTAGAGGCAGACCATGGAACTCATCAGAGGTTCTCACATATGGTACCTGAACCAATGGTTCATGGATGAAGGGAGTGGCTCAGGATTAGGAGAAAAGGGCAACGCATGAACAATGGGAAGGGAGGAGAAGGGGGGAAAGTTTGCAGATTCCTTTGAGCATGAAGTAAACTTGATAAGTTAACATGGGCCTCCAGTCAGTCCTTGGATTTACTTTACTAACTATGGAAAATACAACAGACACCAGTGACCTTCTTGAGGAGAAACCACATGCAGTCATCCTTCCTTCCTTGCCTTAACCTACCCTCCATCACTGAGGGCTCTTTGCAAGTGTCCACAACTCAGTTTTCAGCAGGCTGTACTGAGCAAGAAAAAAATGGATGCACTTGACTGGTGCCAGTGGTGAGCACAGCACAGAGAAAGACAGATCCTGGGAGACCGGGCTGAGACAGACCAGGCTGGATCCAAAGAGGGAGTAAATGCCAAGAAACGAGAAAGATGAAGAGCTATGACTGTGCGGTCCTAAGGCTAATTGTGCTGCTAGCGGTAACAGGGAAGTTGGGAAGGGGCCCTGGTTTGGGAGGAAAGATAACAAGCTCAGCTTTAGACAAGTTTTGTTCCAGGGGTTGGAAGGTCGACCAAATAGCGATCTGCCATAGACAATAAGAAATATGAGAGAGAAGAGGGCAAGAGGTCAGAGTTGGAGATATAGAGTGAACCATCATTGAAAAATGGGACCAATGCAGTACTGGAAAGCTCTCTCATGTGTTTATTTGAGAAATGTTCATATTGTGCCAACTGGGTGCCATGCATGGATCTGAAGGGTCACTGTGATGAATCGGACAAGGCTGGCATCGGAAGTAGTTTTGCGTAAAGGAAGAGCATATGTGCTCTTAAGTCATGAGGAGAAAGCATCAGACTGACGGGTTAGAGACTGGGGACTGGGAGAAAAATGGTGCATTTGTTAGGGCCTGAGTTCGGCTGGGCAGAACAGGAAACCGAAACTGCAGTGGCCTAAGTCAGAGAGGGGTTTCTTAATATCTCACAAACCAAGAAATGGAGACTGGTGCAGGTATCCCCCGAAGTTCACGAAGGCCCCCACATAACCTACTTCTCCAGAGCTCTCTTGACAATTGCCTCTGTCATTGGAGCTGAGGGTCAACCAGAGGGTCCTGCCTTCTAGACCAAAGCCCTGCATTTCTTCCAAATGGGTTTCAGGTTGGGCTTTCTTCAAAGTGTGTTCTGTGGAGCCCTAAGAAAGTATGAAGGTATCTCAGGGGTGGCTGAAGAAGGACAAGGACTGACCCAAAGGGTCTGGTCCTGGGTACACTTGGGCCCATTTGACAAAAGGATCTATACTTCTCTGAGAGTAGATGAAAAGCATTGTACAATAGGGGCCTATGAGTGGAAGCTTAGGTAGGTATGCAGGCAGAACAAATATGGTATGAAAAGGGGGAGTTTATCCTTGACTGACTATATAAAGCAACACCAAGGGACCGTTGCATATGTGTATTTCTCTCTGCTGTCCATATATCCATACATGTGATGGAGCTTACAGGAAGCAAAATTACGACTACATCTTAGACATAATAGAACTTCTTAAGAGAATGAGTTTCTGCTCTTAAGGGATCGGGGCCATAGCTGTGAGGAAACCAAGGTCTCTCCACATCACGTCGTTCACAGAGACATTTATGAACCAAGTCCCACTGGGGTGAGTAGTGACTAGGGATGTAAATGCTTGTGGGCAGACACCTCTGATGCAGTCATTAGTCTCTGTCCATCTGAAGGACAGAATAGTGATGAGAATTGGAAGCCATATGGAAATCACTGGTCCAATGGACTAGCAGACGCCACACCAGTCTCTGCAACCTTGAGAACCCCTCCCCCCAAAAAAGATGGTGTGGGGGCTACCACTACAATCTTCTCTGAAAAGAATCACCTTAAAAGGCCCTGGATAGAGTGGGAGAAGAATGTGGAACAGAACTCAAAATCATAAAAGAGACCAGGCGATCCAATTGGAAAGAGATGGGACCCCAAGACTATGGCTCTTCAGGTCTGGAGCTGAGCACCCTGTGGGCGAATAATCAACCATTGAAGAGCAAAAGGGCCCCATTTACCCAAGGACAAAGTCCAGAGGGTTTGGAAAAGAGGGAAGGAAACAGGAAATGCAGAGAAGAAGTGAGATATGGGATAGGACATTGGGGTGGGGGGTGTAGCTGATGAGTTAACATGAAATGTATAGGAACGGTTACCAGATGATTGGTTCTGTAAAACCTCACCTAATTAACAATACAAAAGAGAGAAAAGTAGTATTTCAACAAAATCATACAAACCCTTATTAAACAAAAGTATCAAAGTGGGAAGTTGGGACAATGACCTGCTTTGGTCATTGAAAAAGAGGAATACCCTCTGTGAGATGCACTGACCCTGTGGCTGCAACAATAGGCTCAAACCTAGCAACAATTTTGAGGATGGAGCTGGACTGTGCAGTGTTTTGTTCTATAGCTGATTGTTTCTCAACAGATTCGTTATCTAGCCTATGTACTTCTGATGGTGGTGCTTCCTTCTCTCTAACCTTTTCCTGAAAGAATTTTGTGCTCTTGGATTGAGGCCACAGCCAACGGGCAATTTGGTCGTCACTGATAGACTCCATTTATATTCCATGTCAATGGTCTTTGAGTTTAGGGAACAAAGTATGGAAGGGCAAGATCACTGTTGGAGGGTGGAAAGTACAAGGTTTCCCAAGGAAGTTCTCACATGGCAGCCCTTGGTTGTCCTGGAGAAGGAGCAGGTGTGCCATTGTGTCAATTCTGACTCATAGCAACCCGGTGGAAACAGGACGAAACACTGCCTGCTTCCGCTTCATCCTCCCTGGGATCCTTGCGTGGCAGCTGCCCACTGTTGCTGCGACGGTGTCCCTCATCTCATCAAGGGCCTTCCTCCGTTTCATGGCCCCTCAACTCTACCAAGCATGATGTCCTTCTCCAGGGACTGGTCTCTCTTGACAACATGTCCAAAGTATGGAACATTAAGTCTCACATCCTTGCTTCTGAGGAGCATTCTGGCTGTACTTCTAAGACAGATTGGTTTGTCTTTTGGCAGTCCATGATACTTTCAATATTCTTGGTCAGCACCATCATTGAAACACATCGATTCTTCTTTAGTCTTCTGTATTCAATGTCCAACTTCCTCATGCGTATGAGGCGATGGAAAATACCATGGCTGAGGTCAGGCATACTTCAGTTCTCAAAGCAAACTTTCTGCTTTTTAACATTTTAAAGTGGTCTTGTGCAGCAGATTTACCCAGTGCAATGTCATTTGACCCTCCTCCTTTATTTTTAAATAAATGGTTTTATCGAGGGGTCATACAGCTCTTATAACAATCCATAACATCAATTGTATCAAGCACATTTGTACATAGGTTGCCATTATTCCGTCCCAAACATTTTTCTTTCTACTTGAGCCCTTGGTTTCAGCTCTTTTTTCCCTCCCCTACCCTTGTGGACCTTTGATAAAGTATTATTGGTTTCATATCTTACACCATTCACCGTCTCCCTTCACCCACATTTATCTTGTTCGTTGCCTTCAGAGGAGGGTATACACTGATCCTTGCAATTGGTTCCCCCTTCTCACCCTTTTTCGCCCATCCTCCCCCACCCCTTATAGTATCACTGCTCCAATTGCTGTTCCTGATTCCGCGTGTTGAGAACTGTTATCTGTACCGTGCACATGCTCCAGTCTAGCTGGGTTTGTGTGGTAGAAATGGCAGAAGCATTAAAGAACTAGAGGAATGTTGTGTGTTTTGTCGGTGCTATACTGCACTCTGACTGAATTGTCTCTTCCTTGTGACTCTTCTGTGAGATGTCCAGTTGTCTACAGATTGGCTTTGGGTCTCCACTTATACCCCACTTGTTCACATTGGTATGGTTGTTTTGGGTCTTCTGATGCCTGATCCTGTCAACACCTCGTGATCACATGGGTTGGTGTGCTTCTTCCATGTGGGCTTGTTGCTTCCCTGCTAGATGGTCGCTTGCTTAACTTCAAGCCTTTAAGACCCCAGATGCTATATCTTTTGATAGCTAGGCCTCATCAGCTTTCATGACCACATTTGCTAATGCTCCCATTTTGTCTTCAGCAATCGTGTTAAGAAAGTGAGTGTAACAGGATGCCAGGTTGTTAGAACAAAGCGCTCTTGTGTTAAGGGAGTACTTGAGTAGAGGGCCAATGTCTGTCTGCTTCCTTAATACTTAACACCTAAATATATGTACAGAGGCCTCTACCCTATAGCGTTCCTGTCCTTTTTTCTCATTGATGCAGCTTCCAGGCTTCTTCAAATTTCTTCCGAAGCCCCTGTGATTGTCTCTGAGAAAATCTGTCAGAATTATCCTTGGGGATCCCCCAAAACAGTCATCATAACCTTCTGAGCCTACCTTCCTGCTTTGAATTAAATTGGCCCAGGAGATTGCCTGGAAGCCACTGTTTGGATCGGGCCTTATCTTTGAGACAGCATCCCAGTGAGACTAAGACGAGGCATTACTGAGAGCACTTGTGTGTAGCAGTCACTGAGTGCTGTGATAGATTTCACCACGTTTTATATGGAATAAACCTGTGCATGTATGAGCTAGAATTCTAGAAGCAATACCTCTTTGACTGACCCTCATGTGGTTCATCTATGACTAGATATGTTATAGTCGAGAAGTACTTTTCAGAAGACCCCCTGAAAAAGAACGAAAGTTTCCTGGAAGAACAGCTTTTCTTTAGACAGAGCAGGGCTCATATTCTGAGACATCTGCTGCCAGAGGTAAGTGTGTGTGCTTTATTTACATGCATATTCACTTGTGTTCCACAGGTAAGTGTGTGTTGTACATGTGTGTCCACTTGCATTCCAGAGGTAAGTGTGTGTGCTGTACATGTGTGTCCATTTGTGTTCTAGAGGGGTGTGTGCTGTTCATGTGTGTCCACGTGTGTTCCAGAGGTAAGGGTGTGTGCTGTACACGTGTGTTCACTTGTGTGCATGTTCACCTGTGTGCTTCTCAGTGCTGCGAGTCTTCTGCCACCTCTATAATGGAACCTGTTTTCTCTCTAAAGACCTCAGCATCCTATTACCCTAAAGAATTCCTTACACATTTCCAACCTGAAGTCTTTGCTTTGGTTCTTCTCTGAAAGCCTGGCACCATGTTTTAAGTACATTTAGGACTTGCAGCTATGAGTCATTCGAGGTGGAGAGAGAGGAGAAGAAAGAGGAAGGAAGAAGAGAAGAGTCATAGGGTGGCCAGGCATGTTTGTCTCCAGAGAGGAAGCCTAGCATGGCGGAACTATAGCTGCAGGGCTGTGGTCTTGGGTCCTGATTAGTGCTATCTCTCTGGGGGAGTTAGAAGGGTCTTTAGATTTATTGGAAGGGTCTATTTTGTGCCCAACATTGTCCTGGGGACTTTCCTATGATCGCTTAATCTTCCTACCCATGCTGCAAGGCAGGTTTTTGTAGATTCATTTTATGGATGAGGAAACATTACTCTGTATATTAAGGCTACTGTGAAAGTCAAAAGCAAGCACATATGAGAAAAAGTTACAAACTGTGCGGTATTGTCCGCATACCTGTATTGTTATCCTGGACTAACTTTCCAGTTGAGTCATGGGGTCCCCTAGTGCCCAAGGAAACTCATTCACACTCTGTCTAGTCCAGTCTGTAAATTAGGAGATGGAATCTGTGGAGGGGAGGAGTCCTCAGGAGTTCTCTGCCTCACAAAGAGGTCAGATATAGCCCATTGTCTTAAAAACTCCTGGAGAGACCGTGCACAATCACAGAACGTGGATTCGACTTACAGATGTTTTCTATAGCCTCTGGCTTGTCATTTACCTCTCAGTTTCTTCATCTGTGTGATGGACTGTGTGCTACGTCCTGCCTCACGGTGCTGTTGAGAGGATTAGATAAGTGAAGGCATGTGAAGGACTTTCCAGCGTCTGTCACATAGACGACGCACTGCATCTGTCAGCCTTGGGTACGATAGTTGTCAAGTGGGACACTGAGGCACAATTTCTCCATGTCCCAATCTAGAAAACTTTTGATTCCTCAGACTTCTGTCTGAGAACCTTGAAGTTCATACGGCAGCCTCCCCTCCTTCCTTGTCAGGCTACACTCTGGACCCAGTTCCACGACCCCTGCTGTTATTTACATGCACTGTGTGGGGAGTGTTCATGTGGGAGGGAGTGTGGCTGAGTCTACGACCTGAAGAGGGATTGGAGTAATGTTTCCAGGGGGATCTGATTTCCTAGTCCCACAAGGTTGGTTTCACACCCCAGTGGTCTCGGTGAGTTTTTTACGCAGGCTGCGTGTCCACTCTAGGCTGTGAGAGCAACAGCTGAGAAGGTGCATCAATAGTCTAGAGTGCTCGTCATCTGTAACTGCCTCACCGGGATGAAGTTCCTCTCTTATTCAGATACAGATCCAAGATGGGATTTCCTGAAGTTTGAAAAAAAAAAAATCCATGGGCCCATCTTAGAAGCAGGGAAGCATGAATGATGGAATAGTAAGATTTAAAAATTAAGGGTGGGGGGAATGGGAAGAAGGAAGAAAGGAAGGGAGGAAACATGCACATTTCCAGTGTATTAGTACATCCCATTAATCAGACCACTATGAATTTGAGATAGTCCCTATACGCTTGATGATAGGTCTCAAGGGGGTGACTCTCTCAGAGCAGTGAGGCTGACTGGGAACTGAGAGCGCCCAGTAGGAAGTACTACAAGTATGGGGTGGGTGAAGCTGTGTCATGCATGGCACACTAGACTCCAGACTCCCGGTAGTTTGGTCATTGGACTTTCCATCGAACTGCAATAAGATTTCCCCAGGAGATTCCTAATAGGAATGATTTCAGTGGGAATCGATGGCCCTCGTGATTTGAAAAGGTGTCAATGGAAGAGCGCCCATGCAATCACTCTGTTGTTCGATGGACGACATCGAGTTGGTTCCAACGCATAATTCTCCTGGGTACAGCACAACAAAACTGCCTGCTCATGCCCAATCCTCACAATTGTTATGCTCGAACCCATTGCTGCAGTTGCTGTGCCAATACTAGTTGAGGGTTGTCTTCTTTTCCAACGATCCTCCATTTTACTAAGCATGATGTTCTTTTCCAGAGACGGATCTCTCCTGGTGACATGTCCAAAGTAGGTGAGACAAAGTCTTAACATCATGGCTTCTAAGGAATATCTTGGTTGTACTTCTTCCAATCCAGGTGAGTTTGCTCTTCTGGCAGTCTACGGCACTTTCAATATGCTTTGCCAACATCATTATGCAAATGCATCGTATTTTCTGCAGGCTTCCTTACCCAGTGCCAACTTTCACATATATATGAGGTGATGGAAAATACCATGGCTTCAGTGATGCACACTCTCGTCCTCAAAGTGACATCTTTGCTCTTCAACACCTTTAAAGGTCTTGTGTCGCAGATTCAGCCAACAAAATACCTCCTTTGATTTTTTGACTGCTATTTCCATGAGCATTAATTTTGGATCCAAGCATAATGAAATCCTTGTCGGCTTTAATCTTTTCTCAAGTTATCATGATGCTATCTATTGGTCCAGTTGGAAGCATTTTCAATTTCTTCCCATTGAGATGTAATCCATACTGAAGAGTGAAAGTCCTTGGTTTTCATCAGCAAGTGCTACTTGTCTCCCTGTGCTTTAGCCAGGTTGTGCCATCGGCATCTCACAGGTTGATAATATTAACATTTAGACCCAAAGGAGTTTATCTGAGGACTTCCAGAGTTAGAGGATTCGGGAAATTAGATCCTGTGACCAGGATTTGCATGAAGAGATGGGCCAAAGGAGGAGAGCAAGGTCCGAGCCCCGTGTGCCAGGATGGGCGACACTGGTGATCTGATGGCTTGAGAGAGGGATGCTAAACAGAGAGAAGCACAAACATTCGATGTACAGATTATGTCTAATCTTCACGTTCTTCTGGGGAGTCCTGTGATTTCAAGACTGAGGGCTGGAGCTAGAGAGGAATGGAATGTGGATGATCAAATGGAGGTGGGTTGGACTGTATAGTGGGATAAATTAGAATATTATGCAAAAGGCAGTGTGCTAAGGGGTCACCTCTAGAAGTGATCATCTGAAGAACTTGATATATAATGGGGATATAAAAGTATGTAGAAAATACCACAAAGACAAATAAATGTGGGCTGTATCTAAGCCATAGAAATGGGTGCTCAAATAAATAGACCAATGAAATGTTAACCAGGACTCTTGGCTGGACAGACAGGTGACAAGGTGACTGCTTTCTTTGGGTTATGTTGAAATCACTGTCTTTTGATGCCCAGGAGCCTACAAGGAGAAAGAACCCGTTTGATATCCTGATGGCAGTGTTGAGTTCAGCCTTTCATTCACATCAGCCCACCCATAGGAGCACTCCGGCTGTCTTCAGCACAGACCACTTTCAAGATTAAATTTAGAGTTCCCAGGTCAAGCCTTTTGTCTTTAGGAGATTCCATGTTCCACTCAACTTCAATTATCTCAATTTCAAGAATGTGTCTGTAGATTCATAACTTGTTCCAAAGTATAAATCTCCCTCAGGGTTGTTTTATTTTCTGTTCTCCCTGAAGGATCATCCTCTGTACTTTAACCAAGTTCTTATAGATTCAGTTCAGGAATTCCCCAGGGGAATCTTAGCTCTGTCATAATTATGAATTTGAGTAGATTCTTGGGAGAGGTCTTTCCCAGTTCTACCCACTGGATTGCCCCCATGCACTGGCCCCGTGGCAAACTCTGTTTCTCCAAAAGGTAGCATTAACAGACATGGAGCCCAAGGCCAGAGCTTTGCTAAGGACCAACTCTATAGAGAACTGACTCCAAGGCACATTACTCCAACTTATCCAGGCACCCAGGGGACTCCGACGTCCCACACCACAGACTGAATAAACAACAGTTGCAGGGCCAGCCATTCCCCCCACACCCTGAGCCAAGTTGTTCCATCAATCAACATCTCCAGCTTTGTAGGAATAGCCATGCTTTTCTTTTGGAGACACCAAGGGCCACCGAGAAGCCAGAAGGGAAAAAGAAATCTTTGAGTAATATGGAGCATAATTCAAAGAATCTGTAGCCTTGATATCAATCTGTCCAGAACATGGATATTCCTGAAAGATGACAGAGATCTGCTTCTCAGA
Source organism: Tenrec ecaudatus (assembly GCF_050624435.1). NCBI lineage: Eukaryota > Metazoa > Chordata > Mammalia > Afrosoricida > Tenrecidae > Tenrec > Tenrec ecaudatus. The sequence continues at coordinate 66,762,185 of NC_134540.1, read as the reverse complement.
CCCATGAAGTCTTACTTCTGCCTTCTTTGCCACTTACTACCAAGTGAGCCTGTTTCTTTGGGTTCTTGTCATAACCTCCCACACCACCCCCTATTGTCTTCTTTCCTGCTCTCCCTACCTTTCTTCCTATTAAGTTCCCTCTTTTCCTCCATCTCTTCCTTTCCATTTTCTATTACAGATTGTTTTGTGGCCCCCAGTAAGAGTTGAAGTTCTGAGCCCCATATCTATGGCTATGATCCTTTTGGGGAATAAAACTTCAAACCAGACACCAATGAGGGCATATGAATGTATTATGACAATCATCTATGAGATATAAAAGAAGCAGCTTCACCACTGAGGGGAAGATGCCAAGTGCAGGTCAGTCTAACGAGAATGATAGCGAGGCAGAGATACAGGCCTTCCCCAAGATAGAACAGTCTTCCCCTCGAGTTGGTGCCCTGAATCCAAATGCCTAGCCTTCTAACCTGCGAGAAAAGAATAGTCAGTTCTCTAAAGCATTCCACGTGTGACATTTCTATTACAGCAGCATTTAGACACAGAGACACATTTCTTCTCTGTTCTTTTCTTCTCTGTTAGTTAGGTACTATATGTCTCCTTCTGCTGGCTACTGAGAAATGAGAGGTGTAAGACATTGTTCTTGCCCTTGAAAGGCAAGTACATCCTACAGGTGGAAGGCAGATTGACACATAATTCACTATAATAAAATACAGCAGAGGATATATTAAAAAGTATCTGGGGGTGGTGTGTGTCCTCTCTGACTTCCTAAGAGGGAGAGAGAATTCCCAGCAGCAGCAACTGCCCACGGACAATTCTCATGAGCTTGAGATTGGGTCTGTCTTGACGCCCCCATCAAGTCACCCATTTTGCTCAGCTGAGTTTGATAGTTCTTCACAATAGCCACACAGGACATCCAGACAATATCCATGATTGTGGACTCATGTGGGAAGTTAACACACTACAATTCAGGATCGGAACTGCTCAGGATGCAGTGCTTTGGTCAGGCAGCCTCTTCCTAATCATGCCTACAAACAGACCTCTATCTGGTCCTCAGCCTCACAGCCACAGGGCCCCTTGGCCTCTATCCTTCTTGGGTAACGGTACACAGTTCTTTTGAGGCTGACAATAAATGCCCAAAGGAGATGCCACTCCATCATAAACTGAAGCCTGAAGGGGCTCAGCTCTAGCTCCCTGTGGCAAGCAAACCTAGCACTGTCACTTAAGTGTGGGGAGGTACCTCATCCACAAATGAGCTTCCTGCCCAAAGGCACTCAGCTTTGTTAACTCTGTGGGTTTTTGTCTCATGTCCTGGCTTTGCTGCTGTCACTCCTCCGCCACTCCTCTAGTGTCAAAGCTTTCTGTCCCCTGAGTCTAGGAGGTTCACTGTGCAGGGATCTCAGAGCCAAAAGGATTATACTCCACTCCTGGACCTTCTCTCTTGATGCTAGTATAATCCCCACTTGCTGCTTCTGAGATGGCAAACGTTATATCCAGCAGGGTGACAAAACGGACAAATCTCTTGTTCCAATGCTAAGATTTTACCATTGCAACTGAGCCTGCTAACAATTCACCCATAACTGAATCAAAGAATCCTACCAGCAGCCCCTGCCATCCACTTTCTCTTACCCAGACCCATGGAGAACGCAGCAGTACACCCCACTGTTTGGTGGCGATTACGAAGACTGTGGAGAGGAAAGCCACCTGAAGTCAAACATGGCGCTCACTGTGTGTAGAATGGAGATCTGCCCTGAGTGTCATGGCAGTGCAGAAAAGGAAGGAAGAGCTGACTGAGAGGCCACCAAGGTGGGCTCCCCTGAGAAGATGATTGCCAAGTTGCCTTTTGAAGAGGATATGGGCATTTTGCAGATGAGTTGAGATGGGAAGGGCATTCCAGACTCGAGGCGCAGGAGGAGCGGTGCCTGGCGTGGGGTCTGACTTGGCGGGGCACAGCAGGTGAGATAGTTGTGAATGATGCAGCGGTGTCTGAAAGGGTGGGGCCTGACATTTGTTCAGTAGGAGGCTGAGTATCATAGCACAGAAGCTCTCTTCTGGCAACCTTACTTGGCCAGCAAGGCTAGCAGAATAATACTCAAGGTGAGCAGGGAACCTGTGTTCTGTTTAGTCTACAAACTGATCCAATGGTTATTAGTGGCCAGGATGGGCCAGGATCTCTGTTAGGTACTGAGACTCCAGGGAAAGCATCATGATTCATAGATTATAGACCATCAGAATCTCTAACGCTCAGAAAAAAATAAGGGGAAAAGGGAGTACAACACAAGATCTTGTGGCTGAATTGCAGTAAATCAAAGGTAGGAGCAAGCTGAGAAACCCGAGCAGACTTCCTGGAGGAGATGGGTTTGATCAGGGATAGGCCATTCATCATAGGGAAACCATACAAGCGAAGACTCCCATTAAGTGTCTACAGATAGTGAAGATTAGATGCTGACAAAGAAGATGCCTTCAGAGGGAGGTCAGACGAAGGAGTGGAACATCACAGGACCTCTGGGCGGGCAGAAATTTTAAAGCCCTTCTAGGAAAACTCTTCTTGCCTCATCAATCCCATTCACGGTGTCTAATATCATATCCTAACAGAGGGTTATTAATCTTTGTGAGAACATACAGAGAGACAGGAGCAGCTAGTTTCATCTCCAGATGTCTCTGATTGTTGGAAAGTTCCGCTAAAACCTAGCATATCTCTTGTGAATATTGCTTTCAGATATAGCTCCGCGTCCCTCAGCATCTTTTGTCTGTGTGCAGAATAGCTCTACAGAGAGTTGAACTACGTCCCCAAACTTTCTATGCACCCCACCCCCCGACCTTTTGAGGGTTAAAAATCAGGAGGTCTGTCCCTGGACCTTGAATTCCTTTGAGGTATAAAGCCCATGGCTGGGCTTTTCTCTGCCTGGACACAATTCAGCAGGGGTGATCGGCCAGTGTCACGTGGCATGCTGCAAACGGTGATTTGTGAAAGTAAAGCAGGTATCCTTATTCGGCATGGATTGGCATGGTTAGACGGCAGGTGCACAGGAAACATGAGGGACCTTGGCACGAAGCCAAATATTTGGATTAGATTGCAGTCACGCTGGGTCAGTGAATGGTTCGGAAGAATGGAAGCTAAGAAATATTTTAACATTGGGATGAAAGTGAAAGAGTGACAATGACTCCGTTTTCCAGACTAAGAGACTGAGCACATGGCAAGTCTCTGAGGGAGAAGGGAGGTGGGCTGCAGGGAGGGGTATGCAATTTGCCCTAGGACCAGAGCAGCTCTTCTGAGGTGCTCTGCCTAAAACCCAAACCTGTTGCCATATAGCCAACTCTGACTCGTGATGGTAATAATTTGCAAGGTAGCGCTGAACTCCATCAGACTTTGGGGACCTTCATCTTTATGGAAGCAAAGCGCTGGACTTTTCTTCTCTCGTGTCACTGGACGGGTTCAAACGGCCTTGTGCTCTGGAAACCATTTGGCCCACCAGGTGCCCTGCGAGACCTTGCAAATGTGACACAAGACAGAAGCGCGTGGCTAGATTATAGATACTGACTCGAGAGTCATGAAAGAGTGAACCAATCTAGCCAACCCCCAACTCCACAGCCAATGAGTTGACTTTGACCCATAAAAACGCGCTGCCATTGAGTTCATGCTGACTCACAGAAAGCCCTGTGTAAGTGTTTGAGGCTGTCACTGTTCAGGAGAGTAGAAAGCCCACTCTTTCTCCTGAAGAGCTGGTGGTGGTTTCGAACTGCTGACCAGGAGGATTGCAGCCCAACATGTAACCACCAAGCCACCAGGCTTCCCATTTTGACCCACAGTGACCCTCTAACTCAGCACTCACCGCCCGATAGTCCATGTCAGGTCTGGACACAGCGATCTCTAGGTCAGGGTAGACCTGCCCTGGTGAGTTCCCGAGACTATATGTCTCCACCAGAGTAGAAAGCCCTATTTTTTTTTTTTTTTTTTGCTGAGCAACTCTATGACAGAGTCAGACCACTCCTTCGGGTTTCTGAGGCTGTCAATATTTCAAGGATCATCTTTCTCCCTCAGAGTGGCCGGTGGGTTTGGACTGCTGACCTTGCCCTTGTGGTTAGCAGTCCAACACGAGGGCACAACACCCCCAGGACTGGCCACCAATATGGAGAACGAAATACACGATGGGAAAGAAAATACATAGGCGAAAGGGTCCTGCGGGCAAGTCAGCCCCGTGCATCTGGAGGGATGAGGGAGACGGCCGGAGCACTCTCGGAAGTAGAGCGATGTACTCTACCTTCCCCAAGATGGACGGACGAACGGAAGGACAAGTTCTTGTTGTGGACAAGTCAGCTACCTTGAGTTAGTGGTCACTCTGGGTGGCAAGGCGGCTAGGTCCTTTTTCCCAGAGGAGGTTGCTTGGATACTGGATGGGGCTTTTTCCAGGTGCAGGGGGTGGGGGTGGGAGAATGGGGGGCAGCAAGCCACTTTGCGTCCTTTCCCTCCCCCCCTCATCTCTCCCAGACAGCAGCATGACCGGACATAGAAGCCTGGCTGGCGCAGCAGAGGGACGAAGGTGTGGCTCTGGCAATGACAACCTTGCAGGTCTCCGGGGAAGCCGCTCCACGGCCTACATTTATTTTGTTTGACATCTGAATGTTGTAGCTTCCAGAGGGCAGGGGGCAATTGCACAGGGGCGCCACCTCCACCTTTTCTTGGAAGGGTGGGTCTTTCCCCACCAGGGCCCTCCAACCTCACCCTGCCCCCTTCCGGTCCTTGTACCTCATCCCCTTGGTGCGGCCCATTACCTGCCCCCCCACTCTCCCTCTGCCCCCCATCTCTCTCAGCTCCTGGCCAGTGACCACCCCTTCCCCCCTTTCTATCAGCTTCTTACAATGCAGCCCACCCCAGGCTATGCTAGATGCAAGTACATCTGGGGAGGTCTGAGCACTGTTTTGAAGCTTCCTCGGCAGAGACCCCAGAATTCTAGCAACAAGGGAGACAGGTTATGCCAACCCTGCTTCTCCCAGGATGCACTGGGAGCCTGGGAACCAGAAGGGAGGGAGGAGGCTCAGCTGAGGAGCTCAGGATTTAATTCTATGCATCATTAAGTAGTCCTCTGAAAGTAGTGTCCCCCTATACATCTTCCATGCTTAGTAAACAGCACGCTGACATTACATTAGCGGCTGGAAATGAATTTTCTCTTTTATAGGGAAATTGAGAATCCGCCAAGAAGAAAGAAAGAAAGAAGGAAAAAAAAAAACCCTCAAAACCAATTATCTAGGCATTTATGAGTTCCACCCTGGTCCCTCTCTCTCTCTTCTCTCACTCAGATGCAAAGAAGCATTTAATATTTAATATATTAAGAAAAGAAAGAAACTTTGATAGATTATGTGGAATCTGGCATTAATTCCTTTGGCCCCTCCTTACTTCTTCATTCTCCCCTCCCGGAAAGCCCGCGCCTGGTTCTAGCTGACACTTAAATGGATTAAGGTGTTCAGATTTCCTTAATAGTGTTGACATTTTGGAAATATTTCTGGCTTTTTTTTCCCTCTCCCTTTGCTCCTCGAAATAATAATAATAAATAAATATCGGAATAGATCCCCCCCCCCCCCTCCACTCGACAGACAGGCTCCAGCTCTGTCCTACTCTCCAGAGCTGACGTGATTTCCATTTTCCATTCTCATTTACAAGATTAAGGACTCCGGAGAAGTCCAAGTCTTCCTCACCAAGACCAGACAGTGTGAGGGGGGGGGGGATGTCACAAGGCCTCCAGCAGAGATGATCCTCCCCCAAATCCTTCTCCTGCCCTCCCTTCCTGGCCCCATGACTCTTCCTTCCTGTAAAGGCATTGTCCTTCCTCTACTTAGACATATGGCGCATGGCTAATGAGCAGACCTGCCCTGCAGTAAGAGGACCGTCCCTTGCTTGCCAGAGACAATCCTGGCCGTGTAGTCCAAGGTGAAGACAGAACAAGGAGAATGGATTGGGTTCTGCCTGCCCACTGTTGAAACCTGAGGGTGGAGTGGTGGAGCATTTGGCTGCTAACTGAAAGGTGGGTGGTTTGCAGGAGAATGATGTGGCAGTCTGCTTCCATAAAAGCGTACAGCTTTGGAAATCCCATGGGGCAGATTTCTCACATCCCATAGGGTTGCTATGAGCCAGGATCAACTGCACAGCAGTGGATGTAGGTGTTTCGGACCTGGTACCACTCTTGGGTAAGCACTGCACTACTATCACAAGGTTGGTGGTTCAAATCTACCAGTCACTCCGTGGGAGAAGGAGGAAGCTGTCTAGTCCATGCAGATTCACAGCCCGGGAAACCCATCTAGAGTGGCGAGCAGTCAGAATCGACGCAGTAGCAGCAGTGGTGGAGAGTCACCCTAGCGTTTGAGCGACCTTTCTTACACTGTGTTGTGATGGCTTCCCCTGCTGGAGGCCAAGGCCCCCGACAGTTGAGGCCCATGCCTTCTTTACCTCTGTATCCCAGCGCCTAGCCCGGCGCCTGGCACAGAGTGAAAGAGCAGTTGGGTTGACTCAACCCTAGGAGACCTCAAGCATGTCAGAGTAGAGCTGTGCTCCAAGAGGGTCTTCAATGACTAATATTTCAGACTAACATTCATGGTCTGCCCATAAGTCTGTCTTGGAAGAAATACGGCCAGAGTGCTCCTCAGAGGCATGGATGGCAGGACTTCATCTTACCTGCTTTGGACATGTGGTCAGCAGAGACCAGTCCCTGGAGAAGGACGTCATGCTTGGTCAAGCAGAGGGGCAGCGAGGAGGAAGATCCTCGACAAGATGGGTGACGCAGTGGCTGCAACAGTGGGCTCCAACATCAGAACCAGGGTGAGGGTGGCACTGGGCTGGGCAGTGTTTCCTTTTGTTGTAACAGAGCTGCAGGGAGCCAGAACCAACTCCACGGCACTTTCAGAACCACCACCACAACCACAACAAGAACAGCAACAGTCACTTTTCAGAAGTGGATCTCCAGGCCTTCTTTTTGAAGTGCTTAGTACCGCCAACCTTTTGATTAGCGAACTGCTTGCAATCTGCAGACACTGGGCACATAGTACAAAGACCCCGAGCCATTGCCCTCGGGTCCATTCTGATGGACAGCACCCCTCTGTGGGGCTTCTGAGGCGGCGCTTGTTATGGAGGGAGGCAGCCTCGTTTCTCTCTCTGGCAGTAGCAGCAGTTTGGAACTGGTGACTTTGCAATCAGTAAGCCAGTGCTCATTCACAGTGCTGCTGGTAACTGTGTATTTACTGGAAAGAAGAAAGGAAGGCAGGCAGACTGAAGGACAGGGGGAAGGGAGAAAGAGGAAAAAGAAAGAGGAATGGCAATTGGAAGTCTCTATTGGTTGACAAGCTCAATCTCCCAATGCTTTGTTCAGCACGGAGACAAAATTCAATGAGGACACTTTGAATTGCATGTCCAGACTGGTGCTAGCTCTTTCTCACGAGTTCTCCATGTTAATGTTTTATGCCCTTTCAGTATTGGAAGGGATCTTTGTGGATAGACATAGCTGCCCAGATTTGTAGATGGTCCAGGGTTCTTTAGAGATGGTCTTTGTCAATATCCACTACCCCCAACACCAAACCCACTGCCATGGAGTCTATACTCACATTCAGCAGTCCTATATAGGGTTGGCAAGGCTGTAAAATTGTATAGGGGTAAATACCTTCAACTTTATCCTGTAGATCAAGTAACAGGTGGATTTGAACCATCGACCTTGCAGTAGCAGTCTGAAATACAACCACTAGGGTCACCATGACTCCTTGACTAGAATATTAAATCAAACATAAAGTCCAGGAGAAAACCATTTCTCTATCATTTATTGACTAATTTATCTGTCAAGATGCATTTTCTCATAAATCACAACCTACCTAGTGGGTTAATGCATTGGAATCTGAGGTAGTTAGTTTATTGTGCCTACCTGGCCAATAAACACATGTGGGGTTCATTGAAGGGACGAGGGATAAATGGCTCAGTGAGTCTTGGCTTTCAAGTTCTTGGGTCTCTTGCTTTCTGATGGTCAGACCAGGGTGCAGCTGCCTTAGCAGTTCCCTGCTTTAGCTGGCAAGGCTCATTTCCTGCAAGACATCCCCGAGGAGAAGCCACATGAACCTACTGCGATGCAGTCCTGAGTTCCCGAGCACCCGTGTGGAGACCCCTGTCAGCGCTGAGTTGCTTACACATTCATTTACCCAGCTTTCCTCCTGCAGTCAACATCATTGCGTCTGTTCTGTGAGATGGAGGAGGACTTTGTGGATTGGTGTTGGACATATGGGTTAATGTTGAACTTGTGGACTTGGGCAGCACTGGGTTGGGATGTTTTCTTGATGTGCACTTAACCTTTCTATAAAACTCTCTCTCAGACATGAGTTTCTGTGGATTTGTTTCTCTAGAGTCCCCCGACTGACACAGAGTCTTTGTGGTAGGGTCGTTAGCACTCTGCTGCTAGCCAGACACTCAGAGATTTAACTCACTAAGGACTCCCTAGGAGAAGAGGTTGCGATATAGATTTATAGCCTTAAAGGCCTGTCTTGCTATTAGTGGGACCTGACTCACCAGTAGTGGGCTTTGTGTGGGGGTGGGGTGGGGTTAGTTAGCACATACTGTTGTTGGGGATTTGAGCCCAGTAGATGAATGATAAAGGTTTTTGCCCACCAGGCTAAATCAGCCAAGAAGTGAGACTGTTTCTTGAAGGAAGGAGAAGAGGAATCATCCAAACTAGGTGAGTTCTAACCTGACCTCTTCCTCCAGTCCTGCTTTTATATTGGGATGCAAAGAAGCATGTAGCGTTTAAACAAAACCAAATAACTGAGACTTTTAGAATGGGATTTTGCAGCTCTTCCTTTAAAGCATTTTTTTTACTGCTGTAAGACTATAGATCACACAGCATTCGCCAGTTCAATATGTTTTTGATGTGTACAGTTCAGTGAGATCTATCACACCCATCATGGTGCCTGCGTCTGCTAGAAGAGTTGCAACTTAGTTTGGGCCCTCACACCAGCATTAGTCTACGATCAATGCATCCAGCGACCCGGCCAATCAAAGAGGTGGTTAATTCTCTGTTCCCACTTCTCTATGGCTGAATTGCCACCCTTCACATTTACCTCTTGGTATCTCTGCACTTCTTGATGGCCTCGCCACCTGCTTGCCCTTTCAGGACGCACTGATGTATTTTTGAGGGATAAATACCAAGGAAAATGTTCATCTGGAATGTACTTCCATCGATTCTCACAAAGCTGACTTTTATTTAGTCTTCAACAGATCTCTCAGCCCACACTTCATGGGACCACACTCCTCCGGGCTGTGTGTGTGGCCTGGTTGTTGTCTTATGTGTGTCTGACTTGCTTGGCTTCGCAGGAGCCGCAGCAAGACTTCAGGGCTTTAAATTTAAATTGCTTTTTCCATTTTATATCTTAGCCATCATCAGCCTAGTGTGCATTTTGTATTTTTGTCCTTTTAAAAAACTTTTTTGAGGTCCCTAGGTTGCTAAGCTACTAATACTTGCCCTCTTCAGTCATGGACTTTAGAGTCATCGCTTGTTAATTGTGTGAGTCTCAGTGTCTGTTCGCTTCAAAAGAAGTCTATGTCCAGCGCGTACTGTAATAGACACAGGATTAACAGATGGAGAGAACACAGTTCATTTCATCACGCCCTAAAAGGCCATCAAGCATCTAAACGTGTTAGCAGTGCATCGAAGGCATCTTATCAACAAAGAAGAGAGAGCAGAAGCCAGGGCATGTCTTGAGCGAGTGACGTGAGAAGAGCCAATGCTGGGGAGAGTGGGAGGAGGTTCTGCGGAATGAACATACCCACGCTCTTCTTCCAGTTACTCAACGAGGAGTGAGTCAGGCTTATTTGAACTTCCACGGCCCTCATGTAATCTGATCGACTGTATTGATGAGAGAGGAGGCAGGGAGCTCCGCTGCAGACCTCAAGTCATGCCCGTTTGCTTCCTCGCCTCAGCTCTCCAGAGCCCCCGTGGGCTGGCTTTGCAGGCTCAGGCTGTGCACTGACCGCACCATTCAGCCATCACTGTTCGTCCCTCATCGAGCACTCACTGCACGTTCAGAATGGGCTAGCCGCTGTACCAGGCATGACGGAGAGAGAGGGAGTCTACGGGGACTGTCGCGCCCTTGAGGAGCTATGAGTGGTAGGGCTGGATCAGGATGTGTCCTGAGTACTCGAGGACTTCTCTAGAATTGCAAACACTTATTTCCATGCCTGAATCCTCTACCAATCTTCACATGCAAATAGCCTGTAAACCACCTATAAGGTGTCTTGAATTGCTTAATGAACACCAGTAGAAACACCATCCAACTTAAGATACAGGACTCACTTGTAAAATAATTAGTACCTCACATGTTCCAACCTCCCACCAGGGATGGCCACTGTCCTGCATTCTGGAATTAATAGTCTTCTATTTTTATTTATTATAGCAAAAGGATGCAAATAAAGAGACATATAGGTGGAGTCTGGGGCATTTTCTAATATGGAACATGCGTGCTTCCACATGTATCCATGTCTATAACCACCAGGAAATGCCCTTCACAATTCTTTGTAATAGTATTCATATATGTGGATTCCAAAGAATAGGTTTTCATTATTGCAGACATGCAATACTTATTTGTTTTCTTGTATAACTTTGTTTCAGCCATTTTGTTCCAGTTTATGTCTGTGAGCTTCCTCTGTGTTTGCGTTTACTTGTATCCTTTTTCATGGCTGTGTGGTTAATAGATAAATGACATATGTAGGAATATGTCACATGTTATCTATACGTTTTCTTATTGCTGAGCATACACTTTGATCATCTGTGTCCAGTGCATTTTCTTCTATTACAGAAATGCCATTGTGAATATTCTCTCATTGTGAATATTCAATCTCTCTTGGTTCCCAGGCCAAGTATTTGTTTATTTATTTGGGGGTAGGTATCTAGAAGAATAAGTCTCTATGAAATACAGGTGGTTTGGTGGTAGAATCCATGCTTCCTGCGTGGGAAGTTGGGGTACGGGGAGCCCCTCTTGTGAATCACACCACTCATGTGTCAGGAACAACATGGATGGTGCCATTGTGCTGAAGAGACTTCTGTGGAACTTCCAGATGAAGATGAACGAGGATGAAAAGCTGCTTCAAAGCCAGTCAGTAACCTCCCCCCCCCCCCCCCAGATCACAATAGAACACTGTTGATCCACAACTGATGGTCAGGATGGCTCAGAACAGGGGAGCATCTTGTTTTAATGAGCAGGGTGCCGATTCAAAGATAGCTAATGACAACATTTTGGATTCCAGCTGCAGATCCCTAGGGTGTTCATGTCTTCAGATGTGCTAGATAATGTTGAATTGTTCTCCAGTGGGGTTTGATCCGTTTACATTCTCATCGCTACGAAAGTTTGTTTGTTCTACTTCTTCACCACTTCTTGGTATCTTCAGACCTCAAAAGATTTGCCAGACTGGTGAGTGTGAAATTGTGGTTTTAATTTTAATTTTTTTCCAGTTACCAAGGGGGTTGAGTAGATTTTTTTATATGTTTATTGGCAACTTGTGTTTTCTCTTCTGTGAAATGACTATTTGGGGGGAGGAGTGTTGTTTGTCATGTTCTTATTAATTTTAAACAAATCGCTATACATTTTATATATTTCAGATCCCCTATATATTTTTTCTTGAGTTCTTAATGCTATCCTCTGCTTTTACATTCTTAAGCCACTTAGATTGATTTGTACGTATGCTATGACAGAGAAGTTCAGTTTCATTTTTTTCTTTTGGTTAACCACGTATCCCAGCAAGATGGATTAAATAGTGTCTTCTTTCCTTATTGATCAGTGATGCTGGTTGAGTATGTAGCAACTATCTGTCCAGACATGGATCTGTCTCTTGGGACTTTAGTCCATTTCACTGGATAACATGTTCATAACAGGGAAGATGGATGGAGCTTGATTACTAAGACATCGAGATTGAAGATATTCATTGATGGTTTATAGAATTCTATGAAACTCTTGAGTTAAAATATTGTTGGAAGGAGCCGAAAATAATTACCTTGTTTCATAGATTCTTTTCTTCATAGGGATTGTACAGCAGAAAGAACATTGGACATGAAGAAAAATATTCAAATCTTAGCTCTGACATTTATTGGTGTAACTTTGGAGATATTAGTCAACTTTTCTGAACCTCAGTCTTCTTATATGTTAAATGGAAATATTAATTCCAACCTCAGCAGATACTATGAAGATTAGGATACTGTGACAGTTACACAATCTTTTGCCAACTTGAGCGAAGGGTGGAGTCTATCCTGTCAATCAGGTCATAGCCAATGAGGCCTCTGTGTGGGCATGGCCTTCTCCTGAGCATTCTGGGAACTCCTGAAGTTCCCAAGTGGGACGCACTCTCTGTTTCACATTCCTGATAATAAGCCAGATGGAGTTACACTGATGGAGTCAGAGCCCTGGAGCTGGAGCAACCACATGGAGACCCACGCCAGCACTGAGATGCTTCTACCACCATTGAATTCACAAGACTTTCCACCCACTGGACTGTGATCTTCCTGCATTTAGCGTCATTGCATGTGTTGTGTGAGTCTGAAGAGGAATTTATAGATTGGTTTCGGACATATGGGCGAATATAGGTCTTATGGACTTGATCTGGACTGGGTTGGGATGTTTTCTCCATATACAATTGCTCTTTGATATGAAGTTCTCTCTTACACAAACACGAGTGTCACTGGATTTCTTTCTCTAACACAGATGCATATGTGGATTCCCCATTGGGCTGCCAGCGTCAGGATCAGCATTTCTGCTTCTGTAGAGATTAACAGCCTTGGAAACCAGTTTTACCATCTCCTATAGGGTTGCTATGAGTTGGTATCAACTTGGTGGCAGTGCACTGGATTTTTTGAAGCCCTTAGTGTTTGGCATACTGGTGTTGGGACAACAGTGAGATTAAATCAAACCCTACTTACAGACCAAGGTAGCACCACAGACTGGGAGATCTAGGCCAGGTTTCGAGATCTTAATTATATAGATTGGGTCTCCAGGTACCTGATCCTACTCTGGCATCACTTTAGGAACAGAATCTAGAAGCAAAGTGAGTGTTCTGAAAGAATTCTGGGTCCTTGAGGATTTCCTTGTTAATAGGCATTAGTGGGTTTTCAAACAATTCCTGAAGCTTTCTGATGTTGCCTATTGAGGACATGTGTTCCCGACTTGAATAACTCAGGGTCCTTTCTCTACGAGGCCTCTAGTGGGTCCTCCCACCACAGGCCACTCTTTGTACACAGAAATACTTTTCTCCACCCCCAGATACTGAATCCAGAAACACTAAGGACTACCTTATCATATATGTTTTGATGCCTTCGGCTCTTTTTTTCTTTTTGACAGCATCTCTCATGATTACCCCTTTTTAATTAAAATACATCTTTTTACCACACTAGGGAATAGTTCTAAGACTCCTTCTTCTCCCCCTCACTATCACTCAAGTCTCAAGCCTCAGACTATGGTCTGTATCTTGGTGCCTACATTTATGGAGGTATCCTTGTTAATGACTACTAAATGTTTGTCACTTCGAACTGTCTAATGATGATAACTTTTGTCTGTGCATTTACAGATAGACATGCTCAATGCATTGCCCCTGTGAGCTCTTAACCTTTTCCCCACCCCCTAAAAATTGCGACCCTTCCCACTTTTCTTTAAATGTTAATGTTGCAATCATTTATTGATCAAGGGTCATCTTTGGCTCTTCTCTTTGCCTTTATTCTCTATGTCTTAGTAATTGTGCTCTGTCTGTCCTCCCTGTTAGACTTTACCTTCAATACTCCCAGCACTCTTGTTCAGTCTTCCAGAATCATATTTCAGTAGCCTTCTGACTTGATTTTCTATGGGTCATTGCAACGTTCTATTGACTCAACATGCTTTTTATCCATGTCAAATTTTGTAAAGGCTTCAGGATGAGAGACATATTGACAACCTGCAATATGCAGATGACACAAGACCCCTTGCTAACTGAGAGCAAAGAGGACTTACACACTGACGAAATCTGGGTTAAATCTCAACATAAAATTTTAAAATCCTCAAAAGTGGAAAAACAAGCAACATCATAATAAATGCAGGAAATATTGAGATGGTTAAGAATTTCATTTTACTTAATGGACAACCAACCCCCAATGGCAGCAGGAAACAATGTATTCCATTGGGAAAATCTGCTGCAAAAGACCTCTTTACAGTATTAAAGAGCAAAAGTGGGGCCAAATTCAACCCAGTGTATTTCAATAGCCTCATCTTTAGGAAGCCTGGAGAAGACTCAATGCCTTTGCATTGTGGTGTTGGTGAAGAGTGCTGAAAGCCCCGTGGCTATCAGAAGACCAAGGGAAGCTGTCTTGGAGGAAGTGCAGGGAGAAGGCTCCTTAAGGGCTCAGACAGAAAGGAAGTGCTTAGGAAAGAAAGATGCCAAGCTTTGTGCAAATATGCCGGACACAGCCGCTGTGTGGATTCTTATAAGAGCTGCAAGAGTCCCCAGTATAATGATCTTAAAAAAGTGATCATGGTAGGATTTTTGTCTTACTTACTTTGGACCCGTTATGAAGAGGGACCAGTTCCTGGAGAGGGCCATCATACTTGGTAAAAGAGAAGGAGTGTGGGAGAAAGGGTCTCCATGAGCTGTGGTGGCACAGTAGCTGCAGCAGCAGTCTCCCACACAGGGATTGTGAGGGTGCGGGGGGAGCGGGCAATGTTTTGTCCAAGTAAACGTAGGGTCTAACAATCAGAACACCGCCACCAGCACGGACAAGAACGACGACGACAATATCCTCTTCCCACTCCTGATTTTTATCCTGGACTTGAGTCAACCACACTAATTCACACCAAATTGTCCAAAATCAGCATGCTTGTATGTGTATGTTTTTTCCGAACAGAGCACTCTGCAGGGGTCTTCGGACTCTGCAGGATCTCCTGATTACCCACTTCCACGAGACCCTTCCGTTTCCCATGAGTGCGTGAGCCACTTCCCTTTTGGTCACATCCGCCCTGCATTGCCAGGGCCCTGATTCGTATGTCTTGCACTTTCTCCTATGCCTCAGGCCACACCAAACCCAATGGCCCGGGTCACCCACTGTTCCTTTGACGCACTCTTTGATACTTATTACAGTTGATGGAATAAAGCGAAAGGCAGTTACCAGAAGGCAGGGAATTGGAGCTGGGCTTCTCTGAATGAGAGCAAATGTATGCTGTTTCTTTCCACGCTTGCAATGGACAAATGTTTTTGTTAATTTCCCATTGGCCCAATTTCTACTACTGTAGGATCAATATTCTCAACCCCATCCCCTCTCAACAGTCGCTTCTTTCACCTCACTTTTTGGGATATTACTGAGTCCCCGGTGCAATGGCACAATAGATTGCAGTTACTGTGGCTGGATGAAGAGACTAGCCGTTATGCATGTGGATTAGGGAAAGTCGCTTGCCTTCTTTGACCCTCTGCGCTTTCACATGTCAAGTGGCAGTGGTAAGACCACCTTCCAGGGTTGGTATCTGCTTCCAGTGAGATAATGAGCACACGCAAGCTTTGTACGCCACGACGTACCACGTGAACGTATGAACCCCTTTTAAGTACTTTTGAAAATAGTTGTATTGGCATATAATTCACAAATCCTGCCTTCAATAGTCCAATCATATTAAGAAGAATTGCACAACCATCACTGCCACACTCCTTCAGTTCTTTCGGCATTTCTATCTCTACACCCCAAATGCTTTCCACCATGTCACCTACTCCCCCCATTTTGTACTGGGTCCAGCAACTTGATTATATATATATTAATACACTCTTTCCTGCCTATTGACAAGCACACTATATGATACACTAGGACGGCCATAACAATATGACAAAGGACACAAATAGAATAATACGCAGTCGCCCCACCAGCTCACTGCCTGCTCTTCCCGTAACTCCTGAGTTTCTTTCCCAAGCGCACACGTCCACTACGCTCTTCCCAGTCACAGCCTCTTCAGGCTCTCCGTGAAATCGAGCATTGCTTACTACCCCTGGCTTCTTGAACCTCTCGCTCACCTTCATTTTCCTGACACTTCAAATTTTCACTTCAAGTGCACTCTTCCTTTAGCCCCCCTGGCTGTTTATCAACTCATTGCTTTTCTGTTTACTTTTACAACTCGATATCTTTCTTTTTCTCTTAGAAGAAAGCTGTCCCCAACGCTGGGTCTTCTGCCATGCGCACCACCACACCGAGAAAGCCTCACTTCGTCTTACTTTGTGCTGGTGGAGCTGCCGCACCTGAAGGATTGTGTTTATGTCTGTGTCTCACCTCCTCTGGAATGATTATAGACTCAGACATATCCCACAGACGGTGACCAAGATGAGGGAGCTGAAACATTTTATCTTAGGGAAGAGTGAAGGGACTATTTGACCAACAGAAGAGAACGCAGAGGAAACACACTCCGATGCTTTGAAACAGTTGAGAAGATATCAAACGCATCTCCAGCTACTGGCTTGGAGCCATACGGACAATGAAATGAGGAATCACAGGCAGCTGTATCTGGAATCACTTTGGGGCAGAACTGCCTAGTCTTTTAAAGGTTTTAAGAGAACAGGCTCTTTAGTTGGGTGACAGGGGATCACATGTCAGTGCTGTCTCTTTTTAGCCATTTCATTCCTCTGCACCTTTGTGCCATCATTTGTAAAGAGAGCATAGATAACACAGAACTTATCGTATAGACCTGCTGTAAGGATTAAATGAGATCATGCCACTAGAGTGCCTAGCAGGTGACGAGCGCAAAGAATTGCTCGGCAGACGCCAGCTATTGTCTCCTCTTCATCTACATGCTATGCACCTATCATTACCATCATCACCATTTATAGCTGCCCAGTAAGGGAGTCAACCCCTCACAACACAATAGACTCTCCACTGAAGATGTCAGGGGCATGTTCACACTGAGTTGTGTAGAAGACACACGGGAACTTCTGGCGCTGTGAGAATGGTAGGTCTAGAGCATTCAAAATCCCCATCCTATGTTTGTTTTCCACCGGAGCATTTCATATTCTGGTTCCTTGGGCATGTCAGTAGTCATAAGTGGTCTCTGGCCATCTCTCCAATTCTGTAGCCCTTGCCTAAGAGAATTCACCAGGAAGGACAGCAGAGAGTCTCCCTGAAGGAAAAGTCCAGATCAAAGGAGCACATTTTCACAAGCTTCCAGGCCCACCCCGGGTCTCATGCCTTTCTCGACACTAATGCATCTTGCCTCTTGACCCTCAAATGTTTGGCAGAGCTTGTGGAACTTTCTGGACGTCTGAGTGTAATCAAGTTTCTAACTCTTTGTTCGTGGGATAGCTCCTGTTAGTCTGCATTCAGGTGCTGGTTTTGACTCCAGTGAACAGAGATCTTGCCTCAAGGTTACCCAGGTTGGTGGAAAAGTTAAACATTCATCCCTTTAGTCGTTAATCAGAGCCTGGGATTCTGCCATGGTCTTGACTCCCACATTCATGTGGTTATTTCTGTTTGCTGAGTTACCATTCTCACGAAGGCCCCAAATTCTTAGCTCCTCCATTCCACAGCGCACTAACATTTCTATCTGCAATACCAACCCATTTCCCCAATTTCTCCCTCCCTCAAATGTTTCAACACGTCCGCAGCCAATGATAGAAAGTATAAACACCTGAAAGTGTATCCAGAGTCCCTCTTAATCTGATGACATTGTCCAAGACTTCTTGAGGTATCATTTCATGTAGTAAAATCCACCTGTTGTAAGTGTGTGATTGGATTAATTTTGGGATGTGTGCACATCTGTGCAACTATCACTGGGAGCAAGTGTTAGGACATTTCCATAGCTTAACAAAATTCCCTTGCTCTCCTTTGAAGTGACTTCCTGCATCTCCAAGTCATCTGCCAGCACCGGTAGCCCTAGGCGACCATTATTCTACTTCCGGGTCACTATCTACTTACGTTTTCTAGACAGTCATGAGATGGACAATACATGGTCTTTTGTGCCTGGTTTCTTAGCCCAGTGACTATATGATTCGTGCATGTCATTGTATATATTAGTAGTTCATTTCTTTTTATTGTTGAGTCCTATTCCTCAGCATGGATGGGGAGATCTGATTTGTTTCAAGGTTTCAGCTACTTTGAGCAAGATATCCAGGAACATTCATGTACAGGTTTTTGTATAAATGTGTGTTTTCATTTCTTTGGGCTAATTGTTTAGGGGTGCCATTTCTGAGTCATAAAATTATCAGATGCATTTTTTTGGGGTAATTCCTTTCTCTTACCTTATACTAGCAAAGCAAATCCCTCAAACATTCCTTGAGTCCTGACCTCCTTGATTCTCTCTGTATCACAATGAATCCCTGAAATATCCACTATCTGCCTTTCTCTATATTCAAGTCACTGTAATAAAGACAGATTCCTCCGTGTGCTAGGCATTGAGTAGGGGGACAAAGATAAATAAGACACAATCATCATCCTATGGGAACTGGCACTTGAGGGGGAGAGACGGATGCACCTGTGGATAATTCGCATACAAAGCAGATCACTTCCATGGAGGAACCCAACGTGATTGACAAAGAAGAGAGAAAGCTGACCGAGGAGATCAGGGACGATAACTTCGAGGAGACCCATGCAACATGAGTAAAAGCAGAGGGGGGTGAGAGGAGGCACAACTTGTCTGAACACTGGTGAATACACACATCACATCCTAACTCACTGGGGACATGATTAAGATGAAGGCTTCCTAGAGCCCTTTGTCAGGGCACACCTCAGGCTCCCACCATCTTTTCTGGTCAGGAAAGGGGATTCATCCAGGCCAATCTGCAAGAGGTCATCAGCCACAGAATCGAGTATTGCATCCAAGGGATAGATGACAGAGTCATGAGTGTGGCTTAAGGAGAGGGTCTCAAAACCAAGCTCACTGCCACCAAGTCAATGCCCTCTCAGGATGGAACTATAGGACAGGGTGGAAACCCCTGTGGGCTTCCAAGACTGTGACTCTTGATGGGAGTAGAAAGCCCCCTCCTTCTCCCTCTGAACGGCTGGTGGTTTCGAACTGCTAACCTAGAGGACTGCAGCCCAACTCATAACCACTGCTCTCTACCATCAGGAAGTCAGACAAAGAGAAGGCGGAGTCCAGCCAGAGGTCTTCTTGACCTAGTAGCTGCAGGCCATGGGTATATCCCAGACGGTTGGAGTACACAAGTACTGATATTCCTTATGGTCAGTGTCCAAGGGAAAGCGGTGCATTTCAGTGGGATAAACGAATGACTGTTGGACACTTAGTATGCGCTTGTATATGCGAGAGCATCTTATTTCATATAACCTGGGTTAATCAGAGGTTCAGTCACTTGAACAACTTACAGTTTCCACGTGCTGCTTTTTCTGGTTAACTGCCCAGAAATCCATATACAGACTTGAATGACTAAGAAAATAATTTCTTTGCGTTCCGATGCTGTAAAATATTGTTTGGATTAAAAGGGCAGGGACAAATTGATGGATCTGACATTTTTTTTCTTTTGCCTTAGAGATGACAGGGCAATCCATCAGACAACTTCCTTGGCTCCCTGTGACATTTCAAGCTCAAATGTTATAGCTTTCTTATTTTTTCTTTTCTCTTTTTTTGTTCACCCCCTAGCTCTCTATTGAACTGTGTACCTCCAGGAAATGTATCCACAGACGTGGCTCCCGTGACACATGCCCTACAGCAGGCGCTCCATTGAGGCTTGTTGAATGATGGCATGGCATACCCACAGCAGTTTGTCAGGTTGTGCCCAAGATGAGGTGAGTCCTCCCGTGAGGCTGCCCTGCTGGGGACTAGAGCAGTGAACAGGTCCTTCTTGCAGAAACAGAGAAGACCCTGGACATGGTTAGTGATGCGGCTGGGCCATCTGAGCAGCTAGAGAGTGTTGTAAAGAGGAATTACTGAATGCCAGAATGCTTGGCTTCTTCACTTAGCTTGACCGCAATGTGGACTGGGAGAAACTACTTAATTTCTCTAGGATTCTGTTTCTCAACCTCTCGGGCAGAGAATCAGTTAAGTATAAGAATGAAACGAGGTGACGACCATGGTGCCTTGCGGGGGACGTGAGACTTAACGTGAAGTGTGCTCTCTGTGTTAGTTGACACTTCTCAGCAACATGTGCTCCCAGCTCAATGAGTCGAACCCTCACGTTTTTATCATCTCATGAGTTTGGGGTCAGGGACCGAGTGTGGCTTCCCTTGGGCATTCTGACTTACTCCCTGAAGACATTGCCCGGGGCCACAGTCACTGGCAGGACTGGCCCGAGCTGAGCGGGAGGACCTGATTTCAGAGTGCTCATTCACAGGGCAGTTTGCGGCAGACATCGTTCCTTGCTAAGCAGGGACTCTCCACTCCTTATCCAACAGGCCACTCCGTAGGACTCCTGAAGTGTCTTCATGATGTGGCCGCTGGCTTCCCTCGGAAGGAACGAGGTGAGAGCACGGGCAGGCGCCATAGGCGTTCCTGAGTGACCCTCCGAAGGCAGAGACACAGGAATTGGTTATACCAGCCAATCCTTTTCAATAAGGGCATCCATTGCGTGAAGTGGGGCTCTGAAGATCTCTAAAGTCGTCACTCTGTGCCCACATCACTGCTTTCTCCAAGCAAATTTCCCTCAGTGCTGTCATGGCGTGGACTCCCTCTCCCATCCAGCTGGAAATTGCTGGCATTATGGACAACTCACTTTTCTACCCCCAAAATCAGTTTCAGTCTCTAGCAGAGCTCTGTGCACACGGCTGCCTGTTAGACCGCAGGACGATCCCTGGTGCTGTTCTGTTACCAGGTTGGCTGCAGTGGTTGCCCAGTCTTTGCCCAGAGGCAGGCCGTTCCGGTGTAGATGGTCCACCTCACCCTCGCTTCCTGGGAGATGGAGTGCGTGCTTTGAGGGTGAACATGGCGGTGGTGACCCGAGTGGGGAGTGAGAGAGGAGAGGAGTCAAGGACACTGTGCTGGAAAGCTCCCTTGCATTTTGTTTTTCAAAACGATGCTGCTGCTCGGTCTGCATTGGATAACGTTGGGTCTGCAAAGTACCCCGAGCTGAGACTGTCCCCTCCAGTTTTGTGGGCTGGAAAACCGGGACTGAGACAGGGCGGTGATCTCTCTCATTCCTACCCGGGCCGCTTTCTAGACTAGGGAGAGACTCTGCTGAGGAGTTCTGTGTGGAATTTGGCTTTAAGCATCTTGAGTCTGAAGTACCTGCGGCATATTAAGTAGAGTTAATGGGTAACCTTGAAGAGGGCTTCCAGATGGTTAACTGGACTTGGAATGGGATCTAATATCCTGATTATTTTGTTTATCTGCAAATCTTGTCACTCCTCCAAGTTGTCGTACTGTTTTCTGCTTTCTTTGTCCCAGATGTCCTGCGTTGGCTTCCTCTACATGATCATCCTTCCTCTTATTGACCTCACTGGCCTGGCTTCACAGTTTGTCTGTTGTTGGTTTTATTTGAGGGCCCTGCAGATGCACAGGGAGTGTTCTGAGAGAGAGGCTGCATGCATTGGTGCTGGAAGAGGCTGCGACAGAATGGGCTTCGCCACCCTCCAGCGAGGGCAGGATCTTCCCAAATACAGCCTGTGTTCACAGACCTCCGATTTCTGTTTTTGCACAGTCCTAGCCTCTACCACTTCTTCTCACCCACCTTCCAGTTGATCCCCACTCTCAGTGTTTGTACTGACAACAGACTGGAACGTTGCCTGCTCCTGCGTCATCCTCACAACAAGTAAGGGGATCGGGTCCTTCATGCCAGCTGCTTGTGCCAGCCCACCTCCCCAAGGGCCTCCCTGACCAACCCCCTCCCCTCCCCCACCGCATGCCACTCCCAACTCTCTCCTTCACCAAACACGACGTCTCCGTCCAGTGATTGAGCCCTCCTGATCAGGTGTTCAAAGAGAACCAGTCCGACCATGTTCTCTTGCGATCCCTAAGGTGTTCACTGACTAATCTTCAGAAAAGAAGGTCCTGGGTGGTGTAAATGCTTAATGGCACTAAAGGTGGGCCCTTCAAATCCACCCAGCGGCCCCTTGGAAGAGGGACCACAGCCTTAAAGAATATATATATATATATATACGAAGTGTTTCTAACACAACAAAAATCTTCAGAAGTAGATGGTCAGCCTTTCTTTCTTATCTGTCGTAGCTGGAAACGCTGCTGAAATTGTCCACCATGGGAGACCTTGCGTCCCCTCCAACATCACAGCCACCTGCATGCCAGCACGATGCCATACGCTGACGGCAGTGAAGAAGGACCAACCCTCCCAGCCCTGGCATCCACTCGCCACCGTGGACCAGACCCCACAGGGCTTCCCTTCCGGCTCCAGCTTCTACCGCAGACGTGCGTGAACTCCCTCCGCCCTCCTGCCCCAGCCCTTGGGAGGGAAGATCACCCCAGGTAGGGTTCCCTGAGAGCCGGGCGCCCGTAGGTCCAGCCCCACGGGCCATTTGAGCAGCTGTTTCTCCAACCTTATCTTCCTTTTGCCTCCACAGAAACTTGAGAAAGACGGAAAGGGGGAAGTGGTATGGTTTCCCAACACAAATAACCCCGCAGAGCTTTCTCAGCGGTGACCCTTAGCCTGTTGTGTCAGCCTCAGGCTGAGGGAGGAAGGAAATAGACCTTCTATTGAGTATTTTTCTTCCCCTGTCAAGAAGATCAGAGGAACTGGACGGGAAAGAAAGGGAGTCAAAAGCACCTTGCTGCCTTCTCCCGCGGGATTTGTGTTGCTTCCCGGCTCCCCTCTTGAACTCTAAGAAAACAAACTCCCCAGCCAAGGCGGGCCCAGGCCCAACCCCAAACAGGTCATAAATAAGGGCCCTTCAGGCTTTCCCTGCAGAGGGCACTTCTGAGGGGAACATTTGATAGCAGGGAGCGGCTGGGGGGAGAGTGCTCGTGTTAATTGAATCCCAATTTCCTTCTCCCAGGCCTGCTCTTATCTTTTTAATTATACAAGGCCTTTAATCTTCCCAAGGACTTGTCTCTGTCATTAATGCGTGATCCCTATTAGAGATAGGGGTGTGCTCAGGGGGTAATGGGAGCCCCGCAAGGAGAGCCTTTGGAAACTCTAGTGTCTTTTAGAACACCCAGAGGAACCCAGGGGCCAAGGCCCGGGGAGTCTGGCAGACATGTTGGGCTCCTCTGGCTGCTGCCCGAGTTGTCGTGTTTGAGATGTGTGACTCCAATTAGGTACAAGAGCCTCTTCTAGCCATCTCTGTCCTCCCTTGTGGCCCAGAAACCGCCGGGCGGCTCACCCAGCAGCAGGGTGGGCAGTGCAGCCAGGGGCAGGGAGCTGTGCACAAGTTCGTCTCGGGTCACACGGGCAAAGCAGCCCCGTCGGACTCCGGCACGCGAGGCAGGTGCGGCCTGAGGGCGCCAGCGAGTGTCAGGGTGTCCCTTGGGTGCTTGAGAAGGGCCACTTACTTGGTTCCCATTGCAGGGGCTCATTTGCTCCCGGTGACAAGGGCCAGAATACAACAGGCTACATTTCTCCTCCCCCCTGCCCTCTCAGCTGCCCTGTCACACAGCCAGTGAGCTGTAAACAATACGGAGGGGTGCGAAAGGCACATCCTACCTAACGGGTCCGGACTCATGTGAGAGGTGCAATACATGTTTGCGAAACAACTTTTTCAGCAACAATTCTGAGATCCATTCCAGTGAAAGCCTGGATTCTCCAGTGTATATCGAGCAGTTGTCGCTCCTCATTAATGACCTTGAAGTTCGAATGGGCTTTGGTTTCCTGGGATGGACGGCTGACTTCAGGGTCACTCTTTTCAACCAGGCCGTCGGATGCGTCATGTGCCACGCCAGCGCCTGGAGTCCAGAGAGGAGCCTGTGCACAGGTGGCAAACAAAATACATTTTGCTAGTTTTAAATATGTTTTTGTGAATACATACATATATGTAATATATTTGTATAAATTTACATACCATATTAGGCACAAGTGTATCTCTATATACATATATTATAAGTAGATATATTATGTAATCTCATCTAATTTGATATATTGTATACATGTAAACATAAATACTTATATTTTAATCTAATATAAATATAATTAAAGTATAAATAAGTCTATATCTAATTATGTACAGTCATATTATGTAGATGTACACTTACATGTGACACATTTATATGTGTGTGTGTGTCAATGTGAGCATCAATAGAAATAAATAAGTGAAGAACGGGTGGTTGAGTGGTAGAACTCTCACTTCCAATGTGGGAGAGCCGGTTTCTATTTCCAGAACCTCATGGTTAGCCAGTGCACACCTGCTTGTTGCTACGGTGCCACGGCGCTTTCAGGCTAAATAGATGAGAAAGAAAGGTTTGGCAATCAACATCCATCGTCAGCCAGTGGAAACCGTACAGCTCTCATGAGTTGATCCACAACAGATCAGACCAGGCCACGTTCCTTCCATTGTCCACGGGACCTTAGGAGCTGCGGCTGACTTAGCAATAGCAGCTCACCACAGTACACACACGCACACACACACACGCACAAATGTATTATATATACATTTAGTGATCAGGTACATGCGCCTCACATCTCTATCCATGTCCCTGTCCCATCTCCATCTCTATCTCTACCTGCCTCTACATCTGTCTAATCTGAAAGTCCACACACAGAAGATATCGACAAACGATACATCTTTACTGTACGTTCATGCAGGGACTGCCCTGATCGCAAGGATGTGCCATGTCTTCTCGGCCCAATACATACAACCTTACCTTCGAGGTAACAGAGGTGCCAAGTGGGTGTGACTTAATGGAGGTCACATAACCAGCAGGTGCAAGATTCAGGTTTCCAACCCAGGTCTGATCACACCACTCAGCCCTCAGCCACTGAACCCCACTGCCAAAACGGTGCTTGCTTGCAACTATCATTGGCTTCTGAAAACATGCAGTTCTGGTCACAGGCTCCTGAAGAAGGCATAATGAACCTGGACGTGGTCCAGAGAAGAGCAGTTAAGGAGGCGGGAGAGGCTCCCGTTTGAGGACAGAGTTTTAAAAAAAGTAACAGTGCAACCCTGGAAAGAGCAAAGGCGGGCAGTGATGTGACAGAAGTCTACAGATCAGTGAGGGGAATGGAGAGGGAAGAGACGACTGGGTCTGCCAACGGGGCACTCACTGAAGCTTAGAAGCAACCATTTCAGGACAATGAGAAGGAAGTTCTACTTACCACGTTCCATAAGTTTGCTACCTGCTGTGTGATCCCCAGAAT
The DNA here is from genome assembly GCF_050624435.1 of Tenrec ecaudatus. Lineage (NCBI taxonomy): Eukaryota > Metazoa > Chordata > Mammalia > Afrosoricida > Tenrecidae > Tenrec > Tenrec ecaudatus. The sequence continues at coordinate 66,737,008 of NC_134540.1, read as the reverse complement.
TACCACAGGCTGAAAATAGAAATAGATGCCTGGCCTCGGAGTGTAGAATCCCTGGGCTCTCATGGTCTAATTCAAGTTACCTCTGCTCCGAATGGTCCAGACCAGGAGTCAGAAAACTTCTACCGTAAACTTTTACTGTAAGATGTAGCGAATCATTTGGGCTTTGTGTTCAACTACTCAGCTCCGCAAAAGCAGCTGTAGGGAAGATGTACACAGATGGATGGGACTCTGTTCTGATAAACCTTTAGTTACAGAACCAGGTGGTGGTCCCACTTGACTAAGAAAGAGGTTATCCTATGCCAGTTCCTTTGTCTACCCCAGGTGCCCAAACTTACTTGATCTGCCACTCTCTTTTCAGAAAAAAAACAACCCAAAAACAAAACCTTAACACCCCCATATAGCCCATAATCCAAGATGAAGTGAAGGTATCTGCTCTTGCGGGAACCACCGCCCCCCCCCGCCCCCCCCACACACACATCATTTCACTCTCCCAGGTTTGGTATTGCTTCATTTTGGAAATGTTAGTGTAGACTGATTCACAACCAGTGGAATCATACAATTTTAAAATGAGAGGCATCTCAGTGATCACATCCTCATTTTATAGCAAGAAAACGAGGGACGTTAAAAGAGCCCCCAAGATCCCAGCCTGTAGTGAGCTATTAGGGTTGTCCAGGGGGAGGTTTAGATCCCCTGAGCAGGGTGCTGTGGAAGACGATGATGAAGTGTTTCTTCCTTGAGGCCCCAGTCTGTGCTGAGTGAAGTGGCCCAAGGTGGCCTTTTTAATGCTCCTAAGTGTGTGCTGATGGCCAGAGATGGCCTTCTCTCAGGAACTATTCTGGGTCGGTAGGGAGGCTTGGAGAATGTCTCTGACCTGAAGAAATGAAATGCGATCATACCACACGGCACCTGGAAAAAGACCAAGACCGGCACGGTCCCTGTAGACCCTCCCTACCCAGTCATGAGATGAGAGAAAAATCTGTGCTTTTCCTTATGGTGAATTGGGTGGAGGTTTCTTGAGAAAATGTGTTTACCATCCAATGATTCACATACAGTTTATTTCATCTTATTTCATGTTCTACCATGTATCCCACTTCCTCCCAGGACTTCCTGTTTCCATTCCACCTCCGTCCCTACTGGGCCTTCTGAATTTGGTCTTTGGGCAAATGCTGCCTTTCTGAGCACAAGTTGTGGTTTATTCTAAAGTGTCTGAGCCTCATCCTTGTTTTTGTTCTCCCCACAGACCTGTCTATTGTTTGGCTGAAGATTAAGCCATGGGCGTGTGGTCAATTCCAGGCTGGAAAGGCGGCTGAGGTCTGCAGACTCTAGGGTTCCACCAGTCTCTCTCTGACCAGCAATCCTGCTCTCTTTATGCTTTAGAGCAGGGGTTCTCAACCTTCCTGATGCTGTGACCCTTTAACACCGTTCCTCATGTGGTGGTGACCCCCACCCAACCAGAAAACGTTGCCACGTCCTAACTGCAACTTTACTACTGTTAATGAATCATAATGTAAATATCTGATCTGCAGGATGTGTTTTCATTGTTACAAACCGAACATAATTAAAGCATAGTGTTTAATCATACAAACAATATGTAATTATATATTGTGAAATATTTCTTTCTAATGACAAATAAATGAAATGTTGTCTTGAAGCATGGTGTAGCATGGGTAACAGTCTTCACCCTGGGTACTCATATGTGGGCATGGCTGCATGTGGGCAGACCCACCTGGAGACAGATAGAGGAGTGGTGTCTCAGTTTCTAAGACCATTGGAAATAAGTGTTTTCTGATGGTCTTAGGTGACCCCTGTGAAAGGGTCGTTCGACCCCCAAAGGTGTTGCGGACCACAGGTTGAGAACCGCTGCTTTAGCGTTTTGTTCCACATTTTTCTGCCACTCTCTCTAGGATCTTCTCGTGGATGTGGCACCATCTTATTGTTCTGGTCTTAGGGTCCTGGAGGCCAAGGTTTGCAAGGTCTGTTAGTCTCCTGGGCTCATTGTTTCTAGACACACTTGATTGTCTTTGCCTTCGCTTGATACAGATGGGGAGAGACCCCTGGTCACACCTCAGTCCACTAAATGATATGTATCCCTGGCCAAGGATATTGGCTACATGTGTGTCTACATATGCGCTCCACCAGGCTGCAAACACCCCCAGGAATGCAGTAGAGCACAAGAGAGGGTGTGAGGTTCTGGAGACGTCTTCCTCATAACCAAGCACGCTGACGGAACCAGTCACTGGGCCTGGAGGCCCACGACCACAGTCTTGCGGGGACACCTTGATCAGATGGCAGAGCACAGTCCACAAAGATAATGTTCTGCATCCGACATTGGTGAGGGATGTCCAAAGGAGGATTTTATGAATTTGTACAAATATATTTCTTGATAGACGCTGTCAATAACCTATCTTCAGCGTAAGTTCCTTGAGGACCTGAAGTCTGTCATCTCAGGTTGTACAACTTTCCCTTATGGGTCAACAGGAGATGCTCTGGGTAGAGCTTGTCTTCCAAGGCCATTCCTCACCACCTGGGAGCACAATTCTCTGGAGCACACGTCCTGTCTCTGGGCTTCACCGGCTAGAGCAGGGTCCTGTTCATATGAGCTGTAGCTCAGCACCTGTCCCAGAAAAGATGTGTGTGGAGGTGCGTGTGCATGTGTTGAGTAAGGGAGGGAGGGAGGGAGGGCGAGGAGCACAAGTCAGGAGGACTCTGCTCAGAGGCTTTGGAGAACTAGGATGTTGTTTGCTTTGGTTTTCTTTTCTGGACCCAGTGAAGGGCACTCATGACAATACGAACGAAGCCTCTCAAGTCGCCCTGTCGTCCAGAAGCTCCAGGTGAGGCAGCCGTAGCAGGGTTCTACGTTTGTGGATGCCACCCCCGATCACGCCCTGCCTTGTGGTAGGATCATCTTTGAAAGGAAACTGGGCTGCAGGTCCTTTCACAGCTCAGCAAGATAACGGCCGCAAGGGAGACAGCACAGGCCAGAGGAGGAGGTCTGAGAGGATGAGGAGGCTTCACAAAGGCTCATAGGCAGAGGGCACTCCAAGATGAGAGACATTTTCCATAGGAGTTATGACTCTGGCTTTTGCTTGGATATTGGATTTTCCCCTGGGTGTAATGTTAGGCTTCAGGGATAGGCATAGGGCTCTGTTCTCCAGGTTTAAGGTGGAGTCCCGTGAGCTGAAGTTTTGACCCACGTGACAGGTGGTCTGAAGGTGCTTGGCGGCAAGAGGAGCCTGAAGTCTGAGAATCCGGTGCATTGCAGTCACTCCCCAAAGCAACTCCTTGCCCAGCGTGGGCTTCACTCTAAGGTCTCAAAGTCTGCCGGGAGGAAAAGCTCTGTAACAAATTGCAAGTGTTTCTGTCTCCCTCTTGATCCCGAGTGAAGAGGCAAGGTGGGCACAGAAGCAGTCATGGCCGCAGGCCTGGCTCCTGCAGAAGTGGAAGAGTTTCAGACTTGAGCCTTACACTCGAAAGACTTGGGTTCAGTACCAGCTCCAACTTGTGTTAGGCCCTGAGAGGACAATTTCAACTCGATGTCTCAGATACATAGCAGAGAGATTGGACTCTTGATAAGTTAGCTATGTTCTCTTTTCTTCCAGAGATTGCCACAGTTAGCCGCCCTCCAATCCACCAACCAGCGTAGACCTGGGTGTTCTAGATGACAGGGAGACCCAGCTTTTTGGGAAGCCGTTGTTGAGTAGCGCCAGGGGTCTTTATCTTTGAGCCTAGGGCCTATTCAGCACAGAGCTATTCTTCCATATTTCCTCAGATTATGAAAATCACAAAGGTTACCCACTGGAGAAAAATGCTAAAACACAGAAGAATGGAAGTGAGAAAAATCATCGATATATCTATAACATGATGTATAAGCGCTGTGAACCTTTTTCTTTATATTTGTCCATATAAATGCTTTACAAAATTGGGACCATATTGATGACACGTGTTATATTTAATTGGCTCTTTTCAATGACCTTCTGAACCTTTTCCATATCTTTAAATAATCCTTGAAGACATATTCTTGGGGGCGGGGACAGTGGGTGGGTGTTGGAGCAGACCTGAAGACAAAGTTTCCACGGCGCAGACACTCCCTGTTCCCCCCATTCCCTTATGAGGACATATGGGCTGTTTCTAATCTTTCACTATTACAGATAACACTACAGTGAACATTATTGGAGGAAACTCTTTACCACATTCTGATTGTTTCTTTGATATAAATTCCTAGCACTAACATTCCTGGACCAAAGGAAGGTGGCTTTTCATGGTGTGATGTAGAGGACGACGCTGTTCGATAAAGGCAGTGTTAATCCCTCATCGTGGCTGTGGTTGTTAGCACCCGCTTTAATATCCAAGTTGTAAAGTTGTCCAAGTTGTGGGACAAATTCTCACATACCACTCATTTAAATAGTTGAAGGTAGCTCTCAAATTTCTAGGATCCCTATCTTTTCTGTGCTAAGAATTCTCACTGCCATCAAGTCAATGCTGACTCACAGCAACCCCACAGGGCAGGTTAAAATTACCTCGATGGGTTTCTGAGACTGAATTCTTCATGGGTGTAGAGAGCCTCGTCTTTCTTCTTAGAACCAGCCAGTGGTTTCGAACTGCTGACCTAGCACATGACCCAGCAAGTACCCATTATATTACCAGGGCTCCTAGGCTAAGCATTAAGCATCTTTAAAACTCATCAAGGGCTACTTCCCAAGCTCCTCAGCATTATATTCTACTCATTAGAAGACATTCTAGTTTGTAATTATGTTTTTTTAATGGGGTATTTAAGATAGAACACAATAAACGAGTGGTGGCCTGACCCATTTACAACATCTCCCTTGTTCTGAATGCTATACTTCTGTTAGTGCAATTGAGTGCTGTATCAGTTGTGTTTTCTTCATGTTAAAGAGCCAGTTGGCGCCATATAAGGTTGTGGCATGCTGACATGGCATTTTCACAGATCTGGTTAATTGAGACCCCTTCCATTATTTTCTGACTCCATTTTGGATCATGAATGCAAGAGTTACATGTGGCCAGTCAGGACTAGTTCAGTGTGCCAACCTCTTCCAATGCCGGAGATGGCGATGGCCGTAGGTCCTTGGTGTCTCAGGCCGATTTCCAAACCACATTGCCCAGTGGGCTCCACCTGGGCTTCTGCCTCACCTGTCCCTGTACAGGGGTCAGAGGAAGGTGATGGAGTTGTTGAGGGCTTCCTGGCGCCACCCTGGCCAGCTGGCCACTTAAGGGAGTTCTCAAGAGTGACTGGGATCTTGGCTTGAAACAACTCTGGAGCAGAGTGGAGCTGACCTTCTTAGAAGGGCTCTTCAGTAATGTTGGACAACTCTACTCACAGGGCTGGGTCTCCCTGGGGGTTGTGAAGTCTAAGTACACACCTGGCTGAAGTCCTCAGGCTAGACGGAGGTCCATCTTGAGACTTTACCAAGAACTCTGGTTTGCTTTGTTTCTCCTTAGCCACTTTCCACTACAAACAGAATGCAGTTCCTTTGTGACGCTGGCACTTCAGCCAGCTTTGTAGGTCCAAACCAAAGATCCTCGCACTACCACCATCAAGCCTCCCCAGACTCCTCACAACCCTATGGAGAGTATAGACCTGCTCCTGTGAGTTTTCAAGGCTGAGCATCTTTCCAGAAGTAGACCCTCTGACCTTTCTCCGATGGAGGGCTGGTGCATTCCAACTGTGGCCCTTGCAGTTCGCAAGCCGCCACAGAGTGCACTACCACACCAGGACTGTTTCCTAGGCAGGGCTGAGTATTTTCCGAATGTTTGGCAAGAGAACAAGTCAAGGTGTGAGTCATATCCTACCTTCCCACCTCCCGTTCTGACCAGAACTCCGAGGGGCTTTGCACAAAGGACATGCAAGCTCTGTCCCATCCACTCCCAACTCTGATCATTCGAAGCCATGGACGTAGACGTCTGCACAGAGAGATCACTACTGAACCCAGTTGGATCCCGCAAATGTCTCCTTTCATGGGAAGAATAAGGGCTTAGAAGGCCAGAGGTGAACTCAAGAAGTCAGAAGGGCCTAGACCACGGCTTCTGCTTGTCTTGGGGACCTTAGTGATGGTGCTCAGGGCCATCAACACCATCAGTGGCTATTGAATCACTTCCAGCACCTGGTGACACTCATGTATGTCACAGTAGAAATATGCTCTGAAAGGTTTCCAATGGCTAATTTTTCAAAAGTAGATACCAGACCTTTCACTAATGCGCCATTATGTAGATTTGAACCCATGACCTTTTGGTTAACCACGCTGCCACCAAAATCAAACTCACTGCTATTGAGTCAATGCTGACTCACAACAACCTTATAGGATAGGGTAGAACTGCCTTTGTGAGTTTCCAAGAGTTTCTATTCTTTATAGGAGTAGAAAACCCGGCTTTCTCCCTCAGAGAAGCTGGTGGTTCTGAACTGCTGACCTTGCAATCATAGCCCAATTTGTAAACACTACAGCACCAGGGCACCTAAAGATCTAGTGAGTTAGTTAGCTGCTTCTACCACTCAAGGACTCCTGCTCACGGACAAACTTCATTAAGTGCATCTTTCAATCTTTGTAGATGAATCTGCCCGTGGGAATGATGGGGTGGATGCCTGGAAGGAGAGGCCAGATGAGCAGAGATGGAACCGATATAAACATGAGGTGAACCAACCTAAGTGTATCATTCTGTACTTGTACAGGATGTACATGGGAACATGGTCAGATGTAGAAAAGGCATTGGCTGAGCCTCATTCTGAGTTCTGATCACTGACTGCTCTGACCATAGGCCCCAAGGCATTTTGGCCAGCCAGGTGTGGAAGAACCTGCCTCCGGATGGTCCTTTGAAGAGGAACACACCCTGTTCACGGCCATCTCACACCTGCGTTCTCTATCACCGCTGCCCCCACTTCCCCACGGTCAAGGAGAGCATGCACGTTCACGTTTGAACTCACCCAGCCCCACATTAATTCAGTGTTCGGTTACCATGAGAGGGAATTGTGACACTTTTATTTAATTCAAGTCAGCTCAATTCCTACACATTCAATGATCTTCCGTCATCTTCATCTCGGTCTTTTAAGGCAATCCTCAGTTGCGATTTATATCCCGTTTTTTTTTGAAGGAGATAAAGCAGAGGAGATAAACATGCGTTGAAAAGAACCTCCTCCCCCCGCCTTATCTTTCATAGCTTCCAAGTACATTCACACGAAGTATTTCGTTCCAGACTCAAGAAATAGGCACTCCGATATGCCGAACCCAATGGTGCCCATGCGAAGCCCTGCTCACACTCCACAGCCTGACGTCCGACAAACCCAGGCAGCCAGGTCCTGGCCCGTATGCCGGGCTAGTGCAATGCTCGGTGAATCTTCCTCTCAAGGGAAACTCTCCTTTATTTTTCAGTATTTTCTTCCCATACTTATACTTCATGCTGTTGCTTAGGATGAGAACCCTAAAGTACCAGAGATGCAAGCGGCTCTTGCCTTCAGGAAGACCAGTGTTTCTCCCGTGTGGCTCTGCCCCGCCCAGGGACAATACGAGCATTGCACAGTCTCAAGTCCCACCCTGACTGGCTGAATTAGAAGCTGGGGTTGTCCAGGAACCAGTGTTTTAACCAGCCCTCCAGGAGACCCTCATGCTCACCCAAACTTGAGAACCACCGACAGAGGCTGAATTCCAAGTTTCACACTGAGACCACGTGGGCAAGACGTTGTCATAGGGTTTTTGGCAAGAGTATGGGCAGCTCCAGGGCCCAAATGAGAAGCTGGTTCCTAGACTTTGGTCTTGAACCCTTTCTTCTGCCCTTACACTCCCTCCACTGACCTCTGTGTTGTCTCAGACACAGAGTGGTCTGCGAGCAGGCATTCTGTCCCACAGCTGAGTCCACAGAAGACAAATGTCCCACTGACTGTGGGTCCTGCTGCCTTCCGAAATACAGATGGCAAGACCCACCACAGGAATGTGTGGATGGCAATGGACTTGGGTGTTACGAACTCTAAGAACACACAGATTACGTCCTTCCCTCCTGTGTTAGCCTGGGTACTTCAGAGAAACAAATCCACAGAAACTCGTGTATAAGAGAGAGATTTATATAAAGGTTAAGTACACATCAAGAAAACATTCCAACTCAGTGCTGCCCAAGCCCACAAGTCCAACATTAACCCATATGTCCAACACCAATCCACAAAGTCCTCCTCCATCTCACAAAACAGATGCCATGATGCCGACTGCAGGAGGAAAACTAAGTCAGTGAATGTGTAAACATCTCAGCACTGGCAGGGGTCTCCACATGGGTACTCCAGCACCCAGGGTTGCACTGGGGTAGGTCCATGTGGCTTCTCCTCAGGGATGTTTTGCAGGAAGTCGACCTTGCCAGCTAAAGCAGGGAACTTGCTAAGGCAGCTGTACCCTGGCCCGACCATCAGAAAGCAAGAGATCCAAGAACAAGAAAGGCGAAGCTCACTGAGCCATTTATCCCTCTGCCCTTCAATTAACCCCACATGTGTTTATTGGCCAGGTTGGCACAATAAACTAACTACCTCACCTTCTCATGCTCAGGATGCAGTTAATACATTTTCTTCAAAAGAAATCTGTCAACTGAACCAGCCCACAGTCTCCCCTTTGCACAAGCCTTTGCAGAACTGTGACCAGAGTCAGCAGGGTGAGTCTCCCCTCTCCTCATGGATTAAGATGCTATCCACTTAAAATGTTAGAACTCTAATATCTATATCTGATATTGCTATCCTGTTTACATATAGAATTTGCTTTATAATGATTACTAGATCATACATGGGTAGCACAGGTCTTCAATCAACTCCCTCTGAGTTATCAAAAAATAAGATAAGACAGGCATGCACACACACAGAGCGGGGATGCAGGTGCCAAGTGAGGACTACCGTCAAGCAAAAGAACAGCAAGCATTGCTGGAAACAACAGGAATGCAGAGAAAACCCCACTGAGGAATAGGCAGCGCCAAGGCTGGGCTAAGTATTTTAGTCTCTAGCTGCTCCGCAGGAGAAAGAGGGGGCTTTCTGCACTCATCAAGAGTTACAGACTCACAAACCCACAGAGCAGTCCTGCCCCACCCGACGAGTCAGCATTGACTCCGTGGCGGTGGCTTTTATGAGCGCCGGGAGGAAATTAATATCCGTCTGAAGCTGTGCACTTGTGGTGTCTGTGTTGCAACAACACTAGATATCCAAGACAGGGAATAAAGGTGGGCAAATATGTGGGCAGCTTGATCCTGGGCACCAACGTTCTGGCAGCAGTTTTGGAAAAGGATAAGCATGCTATTTAAAGTCAACACTGGACACTGACTGAGTGTGCCATGGCTGGGGAGCCATCAGGGCCACATCAAGCACATATCTGTTCCCATCATGCCATGCATCCTCCTCCCGGCTGCTTCTCCTCTCTCACTGCCCTCGCTGCCCAGCTGCACCTGCGGTCTGGGAAGGTCTCCTGGCTGGAGGAAGTATCATCTCCAGAGACCTGACCCAGAATAGAGGCCCAGAGCTTTAATAGAAGAGCAATTGTGTATTGAGAAAACATCCCAGCCAAGTCCAGATCAAGTGCATAGATCCAATATTAGCCCACATGTCTGATAACAGTCTACAAATTCCTCTTTAGATTCATGCAACACATGCAATGATGCCAAATGCAAAGATCACAGGCCACTGGATGGAAAGTCTTGTGGATCCAGTGGTGGTAGAAGCATCTCAGTGCTGGCATGGGTCTTCACGTGGCTCCTCCAGCTCCAGGGCTCTGCTTCCATCACTGTAGCTCCATGTGTCCTGTCAGCAGGAAGACAAAGCAGAGAATGGGGTCTGGCCTCCGGTGAGCTATTTTTCTCTGTAATGCCTCCGAATGAGGTCATCAAGCTGAGACCCGATTGACAGGTTAAACTCCACCTCTTCACTCTTCATCGTCTCAGGTTGACACCAGGTTATGTAAGTACCACACCTGGTAACATCAGAGAGCCGATAGGTGGGTGTTAGGGAGCAGGAAAGGAAGAAGGAGAGTGTAGTTAAAGAGGGGGAGCTGCTGGTTCCAGGACTCTCCGAACCCCCAGACCAACCCAAAACTCACTGCCATCCAGCTATTCTGACTCATAGCGCCCCTCTGGGATGGCGTAGAACTGTTCCCTTGTGTTTCCAAGACTGAAAACCTCTTCAGAAGCAGGCAGCTTCATCTCTCTCCCACTCAACAAACAGTATCCCAAGTATTAAAGTTAGTCAAGAAAATAACTGTAGCAGAAATACTATTTTTTTGAATCGTAGGCCCTGTGAAAACTGGTGGCATTCGAAAACAAACAAACAAACAAACAAACAAGTTTTTCCAAATGATATCTAGCACCTGGGATAGACCTGCTCCTCGCTAAGGTCCTTCCAGATTCACACCTTTATGGAGCTCTGTGGGACACACATCAAGAGCCTCGTGTGGAAGCCAGGGGAGGACAGTGTTTCCTGACTTGCCAGAGGCATGTAACTAGCAAGGGGTCATGCTGGCTCTAGAACTTGAGTCTTCTCGTTTGAAGGCTACTGCCCTTTGGAAACGACTGCACCTGCTCTCCAAGTTTAAAGACACGTGTGAGATGAGGAACAGAAGAACCTGAGACAGGATACCACAGGGCCCCCAGCCCTCCTGGCCCGCTCAAAGCCAGGCAGCAAAAGAGACAACAGCAAAGGGCTGGCCCTTGTCTGACAATGCACCAGGCAGCACACCGTCCTGTTCTCCCATACCCTGCACTCGGGCATGTCATGACGGGAAGCTCATGCACCTTCTCCTCAGGGCAGTCTTGTGCCTCCAGGGCAGTCTTGTGTGTTTACTGTGGGTAACAACATGTGCTGAGGTTAATTTCCAGAATCGAAATGAGATTCCCAAGTGAAAGAGGCGCTCCAAGGATGTTGTTGAACTTCATTGGAATGATAGCAGCTTCTAGTCGTTCATCAGCAGGTATCTATAGGGAACGTATAGGGTCATCGTGCGAGGTGTGGGGAGGTGGCAGTGACAGCTCAGGTGTAAGTGCTGGTGACATTACAGTAACGACTACAGGGTGATGAGTGTTGGAGCTCCTAACGCCCTCAAGCCGTTGTTACTCTTGGGGTCTCCCCCATCTCTTAGTCCCAGCCCACACCAGCTGCAGTATCTGACCTTGACCCTTGTGTCTGGTGATCAATACGACCCGAGTGCTTCTGTTGAGCACTGGAAAGGATGGCAACCAATGGGAAGTAGTCTTAGGGGGACCTTTCCCGCAGCCTCTTAACGTAACCTTTTAAAATAAAAGATGTGTGGACGAAACCCCCCGATTGAAGCTCCTTTCTGGAGCTTTCTATGGCTCCTCCTGTTTGCCTTTTATAATAAGACTTCCCATGTGTAAAAGGGCTTGGTTACCATCCAATCTATAAGGGGAGTGAGGCGGTGAATTCTGCGCCCGTTGGCAACTCCAGGCAAGTAGAGGAGAAAGATGTTCTGAGAAGACCCGTTCTTCCTTCGTTCTCATGATTCATGATAAAGCTGCCAGGCTCAGCTTGGTTTTGGTTTGGATCCTCCTTGTGTCCTGGTTTCCCCAAGAAAGATGTCCATTCTGGTCTCATCTTCTCCTCCTTAGGCCTCCTGGGACCCTGGTTGGATTCCCTAGCAGTGGCAGGATGGGACTTGAGTCAGAAAATATACTGACCATGCCCTTGAGCAAGACAATTAAATCTCTGCATCTGAGTTTATTCACTTGTGAAATGACAGTAACGGTGTCTACTCAGTCTACAGCAGAATTTAACTCACGTCAGCAGCACCACCATCACCTCGACTGCCATCACGCCCCACGCTCCCACTCAAGTGAGCCTTGACTGTGTATGCTGCATTGAGTCAAGCACTTAACACGCCTCACCCCATTGAATCCTCACGACAATTCCCTAACACAGAGGCTATTAGGGGTTTTACCTTACAGGTAAGGAAATGAATCACAAAATGCTGAAATAACGTGTCCAAAGACGTGCAGTTAGGACGTGATGAAGCAGAAATTGGAACTCAGGCAGGCTGACTCCGGGGTCTGAACTCTTAAACTCTGCAGTTGCTGCCTCTGGTGCAGGTTCCTCCCGGGTCTCAGTCTCCGGAGCACCTGCTCACTCTCTCCTCTCCTGCCAACGCTTCTGTCTTCCACGAAGAGGCCCAGGTTCACCTTTGATCCTTGACTGGGATTTGGAGAAACAAGGGCTCATCTCTTCCGTGAATCAACGCAGCTCATTCCCAGAAAACTCCTTGTATTTTCCATGTAAATAAAGATAGCCATGGGGCCACAGCCAAGTTGGTCGGTACCTGGCTCTTTGAACGATCTAGTTAGGGTCACGGCTGGGCCTGAGAACATGAGACAGTGGCTCCGGGAATGAGTTCCACTGTGCACTTTCTCAGGATGTGGGGGAGGCAGACACAGCGACTTGTTGCTTGGGAAATGCTGATGGGTGACCTGGTATCTTGGGAATGTGCTAAGACAACCAGGGGATGTTTTTCCAACCTCTCCTTCTCCTCCCCATTCCTGAGATGGTACTTTGGACTCTCACCACTGTTCCCAGGCACAAAGGAGAGACATCCGATGCTTTTAGTACTAATTGAATATCAACAAAGCTCTGTGTGTCGGGATGCTCCTGATTCCATGCTAGATATGGAAACGATCGCGTTTACCCCCTGCAATCCCACGAGGATGTTAATGTCAGGCTATTATTATTAGGATGAGGAGGTTGAGATTCGGAGACCTCAAGGGACTTTCCCAGGGTAATCAGGTAGAAATGGGGGACCCAGGATCAGGCATGCCTAGCCACTCATTGTGTTACATCTCTGACTTTAGGTCATTTTCCTGCATTTCCTTGGTGCAGAGTGTACCACCCTGGGTGGATCCACCGTTGGGTTTTTTTTTCGTATTGAGTGTGGTTGAGTTTGTATTGAGTGTGGTATACACAGTTCTGTCACCTTAGTGTCTGTCCAGGAACCATTGCTTGGAATCTGTCCAGGTGCAGAGCCCATGGTCATGATACCAATATACAAATCAAAAGAGGGTTATGAAATATACTCTCAACTCACAAGACATTCGTTGGGTTCCTACCAGTTGTGAGTGCTTAATATGGGAGCAGGGGTGCTGCAGGTGCACACTCTGGCCCCCAGGGGACTGTAGCACGTAGTGGAATTCATGGAGTTCCTATTAATAATTGGTGCTTAACACCGGAGCACGGTGTGTCTTAGGGACAGACTCGTGACCCCCAGGGGATTATAGCACATGGTGGCTGTCAGCGAGACATTCCCAGCGCTGATACTAAGTAGGCTATGTAAAAAGTTCTTAGGAGAGGTGGAGGAGAAGGTAATTCTAACTGAGGTCCTGGGGAATGAATTCCCCCCCCCCTCTTTATGTCCTCCCTCTCTCTACCCTACTTCCCTCATGAACCTTTAATAAATTACATATTATTACTTTTTTCATATCTCACTCCATCCGATGTATATCTTCACCCACTGTTATGTTATTCGGGGGTGGTGGGGTGGTGGGGTGGTGGTGGGGGGTTGGTGGGGGGTTGGTGGGGGGTGGTGGGGTGGTGGTGGGGTGGCGGGGGGATGGTGGGGTGGTGGTGGTGGTGGTGGTGGTGGTGGTGGGGTGGCAGGGGGTGGTGGGGTGGTGGGGGGGTGTGGTGGTGGGGGGTGTGGTGGGGTGGTGGGGTGGTGGTGGGGGGTGTGGTGGTTGGGGGTTGGTGGGGTGGTAGGGGGTGGTGGGGTGGTGGTGGGGTGGTGGGGTGGTGGGGGGGATGGGGGTGGTGGTGGTGGGGTGGTGGTGAGGGGGTGGAGTGGTAGTGGGGTGGGGGTGGTGGGGGGTTGGGGTGGTGGTGGGGGGTGGTGGGGTGGTGGTGGGGGTGTGGTGGGGTGGTGGTGGTTATACACCATCATTGCTATCTGTTCCCCTATGGGGAATGGTTTTAGGGAGTGTAGTCTGAGTGGGAACTTTGAAAGACTTTGACAGGCAGATGGCACTTCCAGACAACCAGGCTGAGGTAGAACGTGGAGTACAGATCCCCCAAGGGGAGAACTATGCATGTGAGGGAGTCCTGGGTGGATAGAGAAAACTAATCTAAGTTTCTTTTCTTGCCCACTGCTCCAGTAGCTAATCCTTGGAAAGGACCAACCATCGCCGGCAACAATCTTACTAAAAAGCCAGAAACTGGTGAGTTTCCCAGAGAGCAAAGAGGGTGGGACTCCTTCTGTGAGAGAAGAGCCTTGATTGGCTGTTGGAGGGACGGAAGGTGGGCAGTGTTGGGGCCATGTAATGAACCAGGCAAGAGGCGACGAGGGCCTGAACTCAGGCAATCCCGAAGGGAATGGAGACGCAAGGGCCACAGAGATGCTAAGCGAGAAGAATGAACAAGGTCTGGTCAAAGCAAAGGAGGCAATGTACTGACGGGGACCATCCTCACCTCTCTCTGCTGCACACAGCCAGCTTGAAAGAGACTCCAGCAGAGGGCTGTTGATATCTTCCTCTATTTGCTTGTCCTTTATCTTTGCTCAGAGCTACAGAGTCCCTCGTCCCTTTGCCTTGCTGCATTGAGATGATTTCCTCATAATGATTGCCATAGTCATAACTATAATAATTATAGAGACCATAATAAGATTCTGAGTGGATTGAAGACTCTCTTCCGAGGACACTAATACGTGTGCGGCGGGACTGGAGGGGGTGCTCGCAAAAATAAGATTAGATTCAATTTGGTGGGAAATAACTCTGGGGCCTGTGGAAAGGGCCTTGTCCCAAGGAAAGGCTTTCTGGCCTGGGGTTTTGTTCCCCAAGTTAGAAACACACACCTCTGCCCTCGGCAAGGGCAAGAGAGGACGAACGTGCCAGTTTTCGTGAGGAGCGAGGAGGTCCCAATTGGCCTGCAGTCATCTGGGTCTCCCTCTTCATCTCCAAGGAGTCGTTCACAGGGTCTCCAGTGAACCCTGGCCCCTCCATCGCTTCTTCGGGTGTTCTGGGTGTTAGATGACATGATCCGCCTGTAATAGTCCATAAGGCAGCTGTTCTCAATCTGTGGGTCACGACCACTGTGGAAGTCCAACGACCCTTTCACAGGGGTCGCCTAATTCATAACAGTAGCAAAATTACAGTTATGAAGTAGCAACTGTGGTAGTCACCTAATCTGGTGTCAATTTAAGGATTAAGAGTGTAGGGGTGGAGTCCAGGCTGTCAATCTGGAGATAGCCAATGAGACTTCTGTGGGCATGGCCTTCTCCTGAGAATTCTGGTACTTCCTCCTTGGTGTTGGAAGACACCTTGCTTCCTCTCTCTGCTACTTCCTGGGGAGACATTGCAGATGACAAGCCACATGGATGCAACCAGTTCTTGGAAGCCTGAGAAGCCACAGAGAGACTCCTGCCAGCGCTGAGATGTTTCCAAAGACACTGGATCCAAAGACTTTCTACCCACTGGCCTGTGACCGTCTGCATTTGGCATCATTGCACGTGTTTTGTGAGTCTGAAGAGGACTTTATAGATTGATATCAGAAATATGGGCTAACATCGGACTTATGGACTTGATCTGGACTGGGCTGATTTTTCAATGTTCAATTGCTCTCGTATATAAGTGTCTTTCTTATACACATATGTGTGTCCATGGATTTGTTTCTCTAGTTTACCCAGACTAACATAGCAACGGAAATAAGTTTAGGGCTGGGGGGTCACCACAACATGAGGAACTGTCTTAAAGGGTCGCGGCATTAGGAAGGCTGAGGTACCTTATTGCCATAAGGTATCACAGCACTTGATGAATTACAAAGACCCCTTGAATTCACTTTGCTGTTCAATCCACACAGCCACCAAGGCTAGCTTCATAAGCCCAGGCCCACTTTACAAACGAATCCCTTTACTCTGCCAGCACAAATCAAACCCTGCCTCGAGCTGAAACCAGGGTCTCAGAGGTCAAGTGACTCCGACCCCAAGCAGGACTGACCCCAGGGCCTCTTTCTCCAAGCCGTTTGTTCCTTACCACTCAGTTTTTAGCTGGAAACATTACCGAATCTTAGCACTTGGTTGCTGTAGGCTCATATACTTCTGTTGTCTTCCCAAACACATGGGAAAAGTACGTAAAACAGGACGGGCTTGTCAGTAGTAATTGATTGTTGCTATAATTGTTCTTACAGCCATTATTTGTGGCAATGCCTGTGTGACCTTTGTTCCCCATTCCTAATTAAATCTAGCAACATGGCAAGACGTAGTAACTGATCAATAAAGTCACCCACTCTCAACCAGCCAATGCTGACTCAAAGTGACCGGTGTCTGAGCCGGTAACTGCTGAAGGGAGTTGAAAGCCCAGTTTCTCTCCCACGGAGCTGCTGGTGGGTTTGAATTGGTTTATGCGCATCTCCGCCCCAGTCTTAACCTCCACCAGTAAAATCAGGGACAGATGTCTTAACACTCCAGCCCTACCCTACTTCCTCTCCAAGCTTCGCCTCTATCCTCCCCTCCCCGAAGTCAAGTCTCCAAGGATTTTAGAGCATTTGACATCTTTCCTTTTTAATTGTTTCAGAGCCGTTTTTAAGCGGTGCCTAGTATTTTGAAAGACTATTCGTGTGTGTGTGCGTGCGTGTGCGTAGTTTCTTTTCAGACAGCTATGGAAAGATGGAAAGCTCCCACCTCGTGACTTATGGCTGGACAATTCCTCCAAGTCCTTGCTTCCTCAGTGGGCAGGTGACAGGCCACGCCCAGTGCCTCGGGTTGGCTGGACGCGTGCTGCCATCGAGTGGTAGAAGTTGATATGGTCCCATCTTCCTCCGATTTCCGCTTCTCACTCCAGGCAAGTCCACCCCAAAGCAGCCTGTTGCCTCCGAGGGGATTTGATTCGCAGTCCGTGCAAGCGCTGTGTGTCCGAAGGAAACTGCGCTCCACGGGATTTTCGGTGGATGACTTCCCGAAGGGGATCCCCAAGGCTTCCCCTCTGAGGCATTCCGGACGGACGCACGCAGGCCTCCACCTTGCAGGCCCGCGCCCCCGGGATGGCTCCAGGCGGCCCGAGGTCCTCCTGGACGCGCCAGGATGAGGACCCGGAGCCCAGAGAAAACGCAGACTCTGTCCTCTGAGGGCGGGCTCGGCGGGCTCTGTGTGTCCCGGGATGGGGGAGCAGATGGCAAAAACACGCGGGCACGTCCCACGGGGCTGAATGCTATGGAAACACATAGGAAGAGGCAGCGGATAGGCCGGCTTAGTCAGGGAAAGTCTCTCTGAGGAGGGGCTGTGGACGCGAGGAGGTGGAGGCAGGCCAGGGAAGGGAACTCCCCAGGCAGAGGGAAGGGTAGGGTCCCTGGAGCCGCGGGGAAGGCGCACCCCAGCAGAGGGCTTTCGGGGGCCAAGTGTCCCAGGGCCTTCTAACCTATTCCACGGGCACTGCAACCCCGCAACTGCTGACACGGTGAACTGGGGCATCCCTCTGCCGGGATGGAAATGCCGCGTGAACCCCTCTTCTTAAAAAGAACTCTTTATGGTGAGTTATGTGAAGACTTACAGAGTAGGCCGTCATCTTTCCCTGAATAACTCCTGAAACCTCTCTGGGTCGTGCCCCGTGTCCATCTTTTTTGGGGGCCAACTCCCCTCGGTTGGCCATTGTCGTTCCCTTCACTCACGCTAGCAGAGGTCTTTGATGTGGTCTCCTACAGGCTCCTTCCTTCCACCCCTGGAAACCATCGAGGCCTGCTTCTCAGTGCGGGGGGGAAAACCTCCTTTTGTAGGTGTCTGACTTTGGGCAAGTGGGTGGGAAGGGCCAGGTGGACAACATGCCCAGAAATCGGGACCATTGGAACCCCCTGGGGAATTTTACAAAATGTTGTTGGCCAGGGCTCACCTGTGAGCAATTAACTCAGAAGCGCTGCCCATGGGGTGCAGGTGTTGCCAGTTCGCACCACCTTCTCCAGCGACTCTCCAGCGCCATTAGAGAAGAAAGTCCCTATGCCCCGGGGCACCTCAGCCACGGGTGAAGGGGATCTACAAGAACCTGGCCATCGAGCGTCTGCGGAGTCCCGAGACAATGGACTTGTGCACGAGCTGACCCGGTACCCACACACTCAGGGCTGCGGACGGAGGCAAGGAAGAAAGCAGATCACAGAACTCGGGGTGTTGAGGAAAAGCCGGGCTGAGTGTGGACTGGACTTGACAGCACAGGAAAAACAGATTTACAAAAAGCACAGCTTGCAATGGAAGTGCAGCACGCATAGGCTCAGAGGCTGGGATGGTGGCCCTGGGGGCTCAGAGGCTCCGATGTGTAATCCTTGCTGGTCCCATGCTGCCTTCACTGATGGTCAGGGCAGAAGAGCTGGGCCCTCACCCACCCCATTCTTAATTTCCTTCACTTTAACCCCCCACTTTTTATTGTGCACAGGATGAAGGAAGGTCCATGGGGCAGATTTGTCCCAGCTCACACTGTGGCACTCTCCCCCACTGCACTGGACCATCACCTCCTCCCTGTGAGTCCTGTTTCCGCCCCTCCTTCCTTCCTGGCCCTTCCATTCTTCGTCTTGGGTGAATGCTGCCCCCTTGATCTCAATGGTTACTCATCTAAGTTGTACGTGGTTTACTAGTGTCATTGATCCTCTTTTCAGCTTGTCTATTGTGTGGCTGAAATTCATCGATGGGGGCGGGTTCAGTTCCAGATCTTAAACATAACGGAGGCCACAGGTTGGAGGGGGGTGGGTGGAGGTGTTTAACTAGTGTCCATCTGAACAGCAAGCCTGACATCATTTTATCATTTTGAGCTTTGCTACATGTGTTCCTCCCCCTTCAGCAGGGCCCTGGAACAGGATGCTTTCAGAGCAGGTGGTAGTGGGGGCTGGGCACCATCTAGGCCTGTGGTTCTCCACCTTCCTCAGGCCGTGACCCTTTCACACAGTTCCTCCTGGTGCAGTGACCCCCAACCATAACATTATTCTCGTTGCTATTTCATAACTGTAAATTTCCTACTGTTACGAATCGCCTTGTAAATATCTGATAAGCAGGATGTATTTTCATTGTTACAAATTGAATATCATTAAAGCATAGTGATTAGTCAAAAACCAATATGTAATTATATATTGTGAAATATTTATTTCTAATGGCAAATAAAGGGAATTTTGTCTTGAAGCATGGTGTAGCATGGGTAACAGTCTTCACACCGGGTAATCCTATGTGGGAGTATCTATATGTGGTGGACCCGCTGGGAGACGGATAGAGAAGCGGTGTTTTGGTTCCAACGTGTTTTCATATGGTCTTAGGAGACCCCTGTGAAAGGGTCGTTTGACCCCCAAAGGGGTCCCAACCCACAGGTTGAGAATCGCTGATCTAGATATTCTGGTCTCAGGATCCTGGTGACTTGTGTTTACACGGCCCATTCGTCTATTGGACTAATTGTTTCGGTGTCTCTTTCCATTCTCATCACTCTTCTCTCCTCCCAACAGGAAGAGACCAGTGGTAGTGTCTTACATGGCTGCTTATAATCCTCTAAGACCCTAGTGGCCACTCACCAAAGCAGCATGCAGAAGATTTTCTCTGTGAACTATGTTATGCCGCTTGACCTTGGTGTTCCCCAAGCAGGTCCGGAGCCCCAGGCCTTGAGACTCACTCTCTGATGTTTGCTCATTGTCAGCTCCATCACTTGCATGGATGTATTCGCAGCAGAGGCAGATACACAGGTAGAAAGATCCTCTGTCAAACCCAAAGGTATTTGAGGCTCTACTCCCACCTTTCTCCCACACCTGTTTAATTTGACGTCTGAGTCTATCCAGGCATCTGTTCACAAAGTTCATGAATTGAGTTGTGGTGACGGAGGAGCCTACTGAAAGCACACGGACTGCCAAACAAGTGTGTCTTGGAGGAAGCACAGTCAGAAAGCTCCTTCGAGGCAAGGATGGAGAGACTTTGGACATGCTGTCAGCAGAGACCAGTCCCTGAGGATAGGATGCTTGGTAAAATTGAGGGGCAGTGAATGAGAGGAGAGTCCTCAACAAGACGGATGGGCACAGTGGCTGCCACAATGAGATCAGGCACAGGGACAATTGTGAGGGGGGCGCAGGACTGGGCAGTGCTAAGTTCTGGTGTGCACAGGGTCACTATGGGCCAGAACCCACTTGATGACACCTCACAACAACAATGCAGAGATGTTTCTTTTAGTGTGGAAACCTTTCCTTGAGTTTTACAGTGGTGGTCTCCCTCACCCCCTTCATTGTCTTTGTGATTGCCGTCCCCCAAGTTCATCCCGGTTTTGAGATGCTGTGCAGATTCATCGTTATCCTTTACCCTTGGAGAGTATTCCATTGCGTACAAGTGCCACTCTTAATTTACCCAGCTTCGATGGATGGGCACTTAGGTTACTTCCATAATTTGGGTATTTCAAATAGTCCTGTGACGACAGGGCCCATTTATCCCACTCTTGAGTGGCCATGGCAGTTGGTTTAGTCAACACGTGGAGTACAAATTACAAGGGGAGATTGCATAGTGAAAATGGCTTCTTGTGGCCATACGTGCATACATGTGGACATATGTACCCCATGTCTTCCCAATGCCTATTTACTTCCAGGAAACCTCTAGTCAAAGTTGTCGTACAGACTCCTGGGGGCTAGTTGCAGGGCCTGTGAATTCTTGGCAGCGGCCACACCCAGGCACACCTCGCACGGACTGGGCGTTGTATGGATGAGTCATCCACCTGCGATGGCTGCAGGTGACAGCGAACCTGACCCCAACCTGCTGGTGAGAACAAAGACCGTTGAGGCTCCGGTGACCGAGGAGTGTGGGAGTATAGTGTTAGGTGTGGCATGATCCCCGAACCAAGCACAGAGATGAGGGAAATACAGGGCTTTGATTGAGCTGGCCTGAGTCACGTTCCCACCCTGGGAGCAGGACATGGAGTCCGTGCTGTCAGAAGGAAGGCATCAGAGGTCGTAGAGCGGTGTCACTGTCAAACTTTGGGATAATGGAGGCCCGTGTTGCTCTAACCAGCCCCCATTCACTGGGGTGGTCCTGGAATGTGCAGACGAAGGCTAATAAGCCCCCCCACCCCCCGAGTGTGTAGGCAAACAAGGACGAAGGAAACTTGAAGAAATGCATGTGAGGTATGGTGCTGACAGGGAAGAGCGGATGCATGAGGCGGTAGAAAAACCAACACTTCTGTCTTGGAAGGAGTACAACCAGAAGGCTCCTTCCAAGGGAGGCTCGTGAGACTCTGTCCACCTTATCAGCAGAACCAGTTCCCAGTGAAGGACATCACACCTGATAAAGCAGAGAGTCACAAAACCCATCTGTACACAACGGTACATTCCCTCCCAGAAGAGTCACAAGGAAGGGATGAGTCAACCAGGGCGCAGTATAGCACTGATGAAACACACAATATTCCTCTGGGTCCTTGAGGCTTCCTCTCCTCCCGCCCCCTCCCAACCCTTAGCATGACCACAGTCCTGCCTTTCAGTTCTGACTAGACTGGAGCATGTACACTGGTACAGATAAAAGCTCATGACACATGGAATCCAGGTCAGATAAACCCTTCAGGAACAGAAATGAGAGTAGCCATATCAGGAGGGTAGGGAGAAAGTGGGGGGGAGGAGGGGAAGTAAGGGGAACTGATCACAATGATTGATGCATAATCCCCTCCCCACCAGGGGACGATAAACAACAGAAATGTGGGTGAAGGGAGACAGTGGTGGATGTAAAATATGAAAACAATAATAATTTATAATTTTTCAAGGGGGTGCGAGGGTGGGAGGCGGTGGAGGGAGGGAAAAGAGAGGAGCTGAGATCAAGGGCTCAAATAGAAAGTAAATTTTTAGAAAATTATGTTGACAATATATATACAAATAGGCTTGGTACAATTGATATATGGATAGTTATAAGAGATGTAAGAGTCCCCAATAAAATGATTATAGAAAAAAAAAGCAGAGGGTCAGTGAGCAAGAGGAAGACTGAACGAGCTGGGCTGGTGCAGGGTCTCGACGGCAGGTGCCCACACAGCAGTGATTGTGAGGGTGGAGGAAATACCCGTGCTGTGCAGGGGGCGGCCATGCCTCCCCACTCACTTGATGACGACATACTACGGAGACGCATGCAGAGCTTATGTACTTCCGGAGCCCACTGGTCAGTACGGGCCCGGAGAGGTGGGATGATCCGTCTGCTCTGGCGCGAACTTCGAGATTCCCTGGGGAACAGCTGCTGCTCCTGCTCGCTGTGCTTCAGAATCAATCGATGGCAGTGAGTTAATTTTAATTTTTTGATAGTTATAATAAAAAACACCTTTTGTAAGCCCAGGTGACTTGTGTGCACATCCCTACAAAGCAAAGAGCTCTTTGTGAATTTACGTTTGTATCCATATACCTACAAGACTAAAGCTCTTTACTGACTTACTCTGATCAGAACGAATGACGCAGTGATTACAGAAAGAGGAGAAAAATGAAAAAGACTTCTGCCCAGGTACTGATCACGTGGCAACTAACAATGTTGTAACTCAGCGCAGAAAGCCTTTACCAAACAATGTCGTTATTAGGGCTCCTCTAGTCTGGGGAACACTGCGTTTAAGCACTTCACAACAGACTGTTCTTTGACTGAAATTGATAATGAACATTACGACGCATTCTGTAGGGTCTGGGTGGGGGGAGGTTTGGGGTGGCCGGAGGGAAGGGCAGGAGGGACACCAAGCATTACCGCCCAGGCTGACGTCAACCCGAGGGACGTGATGCCCCTGGTGTGATCCTACAGTAAGTGTTCAATTTGTCAGCACGGAGACATTTGTTGTTACAGGAATCCCCGTGAGCTGCCCATGGTCCTGCCCAAATTGAAAAGAAAATAGCCAAATTCCGCCTGGGAATGTCTATAAAGTCACAAGTGTGATCAAAGATCAAGGGGAAAAAGTCAGCCTTGAGAGAGTTCAACTTGGATCTGAGAATGGCTTAAACGACCAGCCAGAGCCCCTCAGCCCGAGCTTTCAAGCTAAATCAAACGGGCAGACAAGAAGCGAAGACACCAGGCTTGTCGCAGGCTTTCTAGACGCAGATGTAAGATGACATTCAGTGCAGGTGAGCCCAGCAGGAAACACAGAGCCTTCCTCTCCCCACATCCTCACCGCTTCACACTTAGCGCAGGCCCAAAGCCTCCCCACTTGCCCACCCACTCGCCCTTCAAAGGAAACAGGCTCCCAGAGAGGTGGGTTTTGTCCCAGGTCACTCAGCTGGCTCGGAACACGGATGCTCTCACCTCTTCCACTGCAAAGCTCTGAAGAATTTCTTTCTTTATTTTTTTAGAATTCGTTTCTTAATATGTGAAGGACGTGATGCAATTAGACCACCAGATGCAAACGGGCAGCCATTAACTGCGGGACGAAGGTGACAGAGCAGAGACTTAAAGAATTAGGGAAAGAGATGGAGCAGAAAGCAGAGAACTTAATTTCCATGATCCGGACAGTTGTGCTATTTGCCAACTTTACCGACAGTCTTGGACTTTGTCACAGAACAAAATACCCTCCACCCTTCTAAGAACTTGAAAAGGAAGGAAAAAGAGGAGAAAAGGCTTTCTGGGGAAAATCCAATCCCTTTTTCACATCCTGAGTTTTGCAGAAGCCATTGTCCATCAAAGGTTGTCATGTTGGGGAGAGGAGTCTCATCAGGCAGAGCCAAAGCAACGGTTAACAGTCACTCTTGGCCGGAAACCCTCTCCACACCACTCTCTGCTTAATCATCCCGGGGGACTGCAGTCCTTCCCCAGCGCTTATGCCAGCACCGTGGCTGCCCCACAAGGCCAGAACTCCGAAGTTGTAACTCCGAATCAGAGCTCCAAAGTCCACTTCAGTGAGCCTGTCTTGATGACTTCAAGCCGAGTAGACTCTCTGGGAAGCTGGTCCTCCCATCCTGAGATCTGATCTAATTGTTCTCCGATGGGGTCCAGGCACTGGGGATTTTAAATGCCTTGAGAACTGAGAATAGTACGTAGCCTATCGTTAAAGCTGATTAAGGCTTTATTTTTTTGCCCCTAAAGGAGGTCGAAGGATCCCTGGTGGCACTGTCAGGAAGGCATTGGGCTGCTAATGGCAAGTCTACCGGCTGCTCTTCAGGAGGAAGATGAGGCCAGCTGCTCCTATTAAGGTGAACAGCTTTGGAAACCCCATAGATGATCACTGTGAGTCAGACTGGACTCGATGGCAGTGGTTTGGGTTGGTTGGAAAGAGGCCTAGTCCTTTGAATAAATGTAATTGCCTACATTCCCTAGGTCCCATGGGCATCCCCAGTGGTTTGCCCATGACTACCCCACTAGGTGGGCAATGCCAAAGAAAGGCCTGGTAATATGCTCTCAGGATGGACTGCAGCCTCATCTGAGAAGACAATCAAGGCTGCAGATAAAGCCGTAGGAGGTTTAGCAAAACACGATCTCCAATCCCAATCCTTCCCTATTTCTCTGATCCTAAGCGATCTTCTGCTTGCTCTTACCACTCTCTTGTAAACATGCCAAACCAGACAAGGAGTGCTCTTCTCCCTGGGCTTGTATTGAGTGGTTTTCCCATGATTTTTGTGTGTTTCCTATGGCACCCTGGGGTGCCTTCATGACCCTGTTCCTGTTTGCCTTTCTTTCCTGGGACTTGCTCCACGTGGCACTTAGATACTGCTCTCTTTACCCTGATGGATAAGCCCTGGTGAATTTCTGAGCTCTTGGGGGCAAAAATACATATCACCCCCCACCTCCCAGACATTGTTTCTACTTCTACTCCTGTGTTATAAAAGTTATTCTCTCTCTCTTTTTTTTCTGGTGATTGATTTGATAGCATTTTCTTGAGTTGCTTAGGATGGCAGCCCATCACCTCATTCTTATCTACATGTTGTTGAAAACATTCTTTTAAAAAATCATTTTATTGGGTGCTCTTGCAACTCTTATCACAATCCGGATATACAGCCACTGTGTCCAGCACATTTGTACATTTGTTGCCCTCATCATTCTCAAAACATTTGCTCTCTACTTGAGCCCTTGACATCAGCTCCTCATTTCCCCCCGCCCTCCCCTCTGCCCCTCCCTCATGAACCCTTGATAATTTATAAATTATTATTATTTTGTCATATCTTATACTGTCCGATGTCTCCCTTCACCCACTTTTCTGATGTTCATCCCCCAGGGAGGAGGTTATATGTAGATCCTTGTAACTGGTTCCCCCTTTCCACCCTGTCCTCCCTCCCCCTTCCCAGAATCGCCACTCTCAGCCCTGTCCTGAAGGGATCATCTGTCCTGGATTCCCTGTGTTTCCAGTTCCTATCTGTACCAGTGTACATCATCTGGGCTAGCTGAATTGTAAGGTAGAATTGGGATCATGACAGTGGTGGTGTAGGAAGCATTTAAGAAGCAGAGGAAAGTTGTATGTTTCATCCTTGCTACACTGCACCCTGACTGGCTTGTCTTCTTCCCCGCAACCCTTCTGTAAAGGGATAGCCAGTTGACTACAGATAGGTCTTGGGTCCCCACTCTGCACTCTCCCTCATTCACAATGATATGATTTTTTGTTCTTTGATGCCTGATACCTGATCCCTTCAACACCGTGTGATCTCAAAGGTTGGTGTGCTTCTTCCACGTGGGCTTTGTTGTTTCTCAGTTAGATGGCCGCCTGTTTACCTTCAAGTCTGTAAGACCCTAGAAAACACTCTTCTTGGGATAATTCTAGTGTAAGCTCTTCTCAGAGATATTGGAAGAGCGGTCTGTTTCATCATCTCTGAGCCATCTTTTCCTGCATGTGTTGCAAACACGCCTAGTGTTATTTCATCAGTACCATGCACTCGCCAGTCCACCCTTATGGAAGTCAAGAGATATGGATCCTACACAAAAAAGTTTTAAAAATTAAACACACAACTAAATGCCCAAAGACAAGTGTGTGCAGAAACATCAAAAGAGGGATTTTGCTTTTGTGTGTGATTGAGTTTGAAGTTACAACAAATAATCAACTTACACCAACTGATTTAAACCAAACTACAGGGATAAACTCACAAAGACAATCCTTTGACAGTGGAACATAAGAGGATTCTCTGAGTGTGCTTTGACATAGGTGTTCTGCCTCCACAAGAGCAGGGGCAGGTGAGCCGGCACTGTTCCATCTCCGGATGGAGGCCTGGCAGAGACCAGCGCTCCTCAATGGCTCCTTTGCAGACGATCGCTTGTGTGGCCCTCTCACCTGTAAACAGTGGCTGGACTCTGAGAACTAAGGTGAGAACTCAGCGGACTCTCAAGCCAAGCAGGTACGATAGGGGAAAATGCAGGCGGGTGGGTGGGGTCCCAGTGACTGCAAACCCTCATCTTGTCTAAACACAGCAGCTTTTACTTAGTCTCCACACAGTGTTACCATGTAAGGCTGCTGGCCCAACATTGCCAAACCTACTTAAAGAAAAGCAAGATGGCTCCACAGTTTCCTGAACCTTCTAGATTCTCAGTGTTGTCAATTAATATGTATATATGTCTGAAGTTCAAATGAAGCACTTAGAATATTATCTTACTATCCAGTGGCAGATGACAGATCCCTGCCAACCCTTGCTCAACCACACACTAAAGATGCTTATTATGGGCTGCACTCATCTGCTAGTGCCGATGGAGCCCAGTGGCAGAGTGAGTATGTGTTAGTTGGCTGACCCAAGTCAGCAGTTCAGACCCACCAGCCACTCCCCGGGAGGAAGACGAAGATGTCTGCTCCTGTGAAGATTGACAGCCACAGAAACCCCAAGGGGTAGCGCCAGTCTCTCCTAGAAAGTCCTTCAGAGTCAGAATGGCGTTGATGGCCATGAGGAAGTTGTAACGGAAATACCAGTGGTGGTGGATTTAACGAACAAGATCATATTTTTTTCGCAGTTTTAGGTGGCTGGAAGTCAAAATCCAAGGCACTGGCTACAAGGGTTGTCTTTGGGGTCAGCTTTTGGCCTCTTTCAACTGATGTAACCCTGGTGCTTCTTGATTCTTTGATGGTTTTCACGTGGCACCCCATCCCTCCATCTCCATGAGTCTTCAAACATTTTTTTTTGCTGCTTGCAATATGTTGCTTTATTGCGTTTTTAAAAAAAATCAATTATTTTATTGGGAGCCCTTACAGATATTATAACGATCCACAATTCAGTTAGATCAAGCATAATTTTACAATTGCTGCCACCATCAGTTTCAAAACATTTTTTTCTTCTTGAACTCTTTGATGTGGGCTCCCCCTCCCTCCCCCAACCCTGCCCCTCCCAGGAACCTTATTATTATATATTATATTATATATTATTATTGTTTTCTGTTGTATCATACAACATCCAATGTATCTGTTCACCTGAAACTCAGTCATTTGTTCCCCTCCAATGGAGTTGTACAGTCATAATTGCTATCAGCTCTCCCTTTCCCTTATATCTTCCATACCCCCAGGGAATCATTACTCTCTTTACTGTTTCTGGAGGATTATCTATCTTGGGTTTCGTGGATCAAAGGCTTTGAATTATACAAATGAACATATGAAGGTCTAACAAGATTAACGAGGTAAACTAAGACCACAATAGTAAAGGGAAGAAATGTCAAAGAACTAGATGGTAGTTATGCGTTTCACCAGTGCTAGACTGCTCCCTTGATTTACCATCCCTTCCATGTGGCCCTTCTGGGAGGGACTATCCAAGTGGTTCTCAACCTGTGGGTCGTGACCCCTTTGGAAGTTGAACAACCCTTTCACAGGGGTCTCCCGATTCATAACAGTAGCAAAATGACACTTATGAAGCAGCAACAAAAATAATTTTATGGTTGGGGGGGTCACACAACATGGGGAACTGTATGAAAGGGTCGCAGAAGTAGGAAGGTTGAGAACCACTGGACTATCCAATTATCTTACAGGTGGGTTTTGGGTCTCCACTTTGTCCACACTCCTTCACGTCAATTTTATTGCTTGTTGTTGAACTTCTGATACCTATCCCGTCGACACCTCATGATCACGCAGGCTGGTGTGCTTCGTCCATGTGGGCTTGTTGCTTCCCTGCTAGATGGCCGCTTGTTTAACTTCAAACCCTTACAACCCCAGACAGTATATCTTTTAATAACCGGGCACCATCAGCTTTCTTCACCACATTTACTATGCACCATTTTGTCTTCAACATTTGTGTTGGGAAGATGAGTATCATACAGTGCCACATTACTAGAACAAACTGTTCTTGTACTGAGGCAAGATTAAAGTAGAGGCCCAAAGTCAATCTGCTTCCTTGTTCTATTTACATATATTCATACATTGATAAATACACCCATTTAAAATATTTAATATCTATATTTATACCTCTATATTATCTTTACTCTTTTATTCTTTCCACTTTTAATTTTTTCCTTTCTCCTGCCCCACTCTCATGCCCCATCTTTCACCTCTCAGTGATTCCTCTCAGATATGTTATAATTGATTAAACATGACCCGCAACGCTAATTCCTCCTCACCGTCAATTTTAGATTTCATCTTCTGTATGTCCTCTGCTCATTTTATTAATCAGTATTGATTAGGGTTAGGGTGGATTCTGCATGGACATGGCCTCATGCACCTGACAAAGACGATGTGCTTTGCAAACAGGGAGATATTCACAGGTATGAGTTAGGATCCCAACATGTACTTGGGGATGATGTGGGAGAACACAAGTCAATCCCTCACAGAGAGAAAAAGGAAAACACCGAAACATTTCAGAGAATTCATTTCTCATGGCTGAATTACAGGAACCATTCAACAGAAATGGGACGCATGGATTTTCCTACTATTTACATTAGTCAAGGATGACAACGTGCAGAACATCTGATAATCTGTAGAGAATTGGTGATGTGGTATGCAGAGAGAATGCCCACAAACACACTTCTTTTTCCTATTTATCACGTGGGATCTTTTCCAAGAAGGAGCCCATCAGCAAAGAGGAGACCACGCTACATCAACTCACAGGAGCACGGGCCGTTGTCATTGTCAGGTGCTGTCTAGTCGATTCCACCTCAAAGTGACCCACGAAAACCAGGACAACCATCATCCAGTCCTGTACCAGCCTCACAATTGTTCGTACTGCCCAGAACCTTCCTTTTTCATGATGTACCTACCTCCACGTTTCCTAACACGAGGTCCTTCTTCATGGGCTGGTCTGATCCTGGAACGTATCCAAAGTCAGTGAGACAAGGGCTCGCCACCCTTGCCTCCAAGAACATTCTGGCTGTCCTTCCTCCAAGACAGATGCGCTTGTGCTTTCGGCAGTCCCCGGGACTCTCAATATCTTTGCCAGCACTGTAATCTGAATGCATCAAGTGCTGCTTGGCTTTCCTTATTCCCTGTCCAGCTCCCACGTGCATGGGAGGTGGCTGGAAGTAGCATGGATTGAGTCAGGCACACCTCAGTCCTCCTTCAATGTAACCTCCTTGATTTCATCGCTTTAAAGAAAGAAAAGCAAGCCTCAGTTGCAACACTGAAAGATTGTATGGACAAAATGGATTCCTGGTGGCATGGCAATTAAGTGTTGGGGTGCAATCCACAAGGTCAGTAGTCAAGACCTTCAGCCCCTCTGAGGAAGAAAGCCCGGGCTTTCTACTCCCGTAGAGTCAGTCTTGGGAACACACAGGGGCAGTTCTACTCTGTCCTCCAGGCTCACTATGAATTCATTGACGTGATGGCAGTGAGTTTGGTTTAGAGTTATGGTCAAAATACTAAACGATGTTGGAAGTATCAAAAGGAGATGGAAAGAATACAGAGAGTCACTGGACCAGAAAGAACTAGTCAATATTCAACCATTTCAAGAGGCAATATAAGAGCAAGAACCAACGGTGCTGAAGGAAGAAGTTCAAGATGCCCTGAAAGCATTCGCCAAAACAAGGCACCAGGAATGGATGGAATACCCATTGAAATGTTTCAACAAGCTGATGATGCTCTGAGCGTGCTCATTCCTCCATGCCAGGACATAGGAAAGACAGCTCATAGGCCCACTGACTGGAGGAGGAAATCTTCACTGGTCACCAGGCAGCCAGCATCAAGTACCAGCAGGGAAAAATAAAATAAAACAAGACACAGGAAAAACCACACACAAACCAGAAGAACATGCATTGAAATACTCCATAGGCACAAATAAAATGCACCCTAAAGAACTATCAGCAGATGATGTATATCCCGGAGATAAAACCAGAAACCATATAAGATAGAAGAAAAGCAGTAAGAAGTATGAAATGTGGTGCATTGATGCCAAATTTAAAAAGAAAAATAAGTCCTGCCTGGAACACCTAACCAAGTAATTAAAAAAGTTAGAAAATTAATAACTCAAACATATATAACTGAACAAAATCAAACAGATTAGAACTATAGGTAACATTAGCCCCCAAATAGAACCCCAAATCTAATTTTTTCTTAAAAATGATGACTATTATGACTAAAATAGTCTAGCTTGATCAACCAACATAAAAGAGAAAGACCATTATAAAGATATTAACTTGTTTCTCAAAGGCAATTATCACAATAGATAAATAGGGCAAAAATGTAATTTCCCCCTAATGTTATATACAAGTTCAGGTAACTATAATGGTATTGAACTCTGCAGATTCAGTTAAGCTGCAGGAGAATTTATGCTATCTGGCCATCCAGCTCCAAGGAACATTTCCTATCTGAACTTGGAGGTTCCCACAGCAGGAGAGCTCAATGCCCAAGGGTCTACTATTGTCACTGTGGCCACGTCACCCACCCACTATAGTTATTACTAACTGTTTGAGACAGGCACTGGTCAAGGAACAGGATGTGGAGAGCCGGCCAGTGGGGTTCTCTGAAGGAGGGCCGCTGTGTGGTATCCCCATGGTCACGATGCACCTTCCATTCATGCTCTTCCCTGGGTTCCTGTGGCCTCAGCACCTTATACCAGTCCTCTCTGACGTGCACCCAAAGTAAACACATTTCCATTGAGTCATTTTCATCTCATAGTGACCCTATAGGACAGGGCAGAATGGCTTCTTAGGCTTTCGTAGCCTGTCAACTTTTTACAAGAGCAGACAGTCTCATCTTGCTTCTGTGGATTGGCTGGTGGGTTTGAACAGCCGACCTCATGGTTAGCAGCCTAATGTTTAACCAACTGTGGCACCAGCACTCTGACATGGCCCCATACTGTTTCCCATGTCCTCAAATGCTCAGTGACCTCATGGTCAGTCGCTTAAGCAACTCTCAATTATTGCCCTCTTTGCTGCTCTCAGACATCCTATCCCTTTCCTCACTTATAACACTCCCAAGCATCTCTGTAATTTCCCAAGCCCTCCCCTCAGGGTCCCTAACAACCTACCATTTTATTCGGAGAACTCCTCCACACAGTTGATTTCCTTTAAAATGTTAAAACACGAGCGACTTGTTAACTGAGACCTGGCTGGGGGAAACACGCTTAATGGATATTGATTCGTCCTCTCGGGGCAGCCAAGAACTCCACATCACCTTTCCTGTTTGAATAGAGACAAAACAAGAAGGAGCCATTACAAAAACTCACAGTGCTGAATGATGAGAAATGTGGTTGTAGAAGATATGGTCCCCATTTTCTGGAAATGTATGGTCTTGAAGAGAATGTAAAACATATATAGAAAACAACTATACAAAAATCATCTGTTGCACAAGACCTCTTTCAAGTGTTGACAAACAAGGATGTTACTTTGCGTCAGCAAGGATGCCTGACTCCAGTCATGGTATTTTTAATTGACTCCTGTGTATGTGGAACTTGGACAATGAATAAGGAAGACTGAAGAAGAATCGATGCATTTTAATTATGGTGATGGTGGAGCATATTGAAAGTATCATGGCTGCCCAAAGAACAGATCTGGCTTTGAAGAAGTACAGCCAGAATGCTCTTCAGAAGCAAGTACGGAGAAGGTATGTCTCAAGGATTTTTGACACGTGTTGAGAGAGCCCAGTCCCTGGAGGACAGCATGCTCGGGAAAGCAGAGGGACAGGGGAAAAGAGGGAGACCCTGGGCGAGATGGATGGACACAGCGGCTGTAACAGTGGGCTCAGACATGAGAACAATGGGAGCATCCTGCTGTTGATAAGATTGCTACGAGTTGGAACCAATTGGACAGCGTCCAGCAACAACAGCAGCAGCATACAGAGAAGGAGATACACACACAGAGGTATTTACTGGTAAGATCTCAGATTTGGTGGGAGCTCAGAGCAAAGTATTGATTGGAGGAATTAAAAGGGGAAGGTGTGTGTGTGTGTGGGGGGGGTATCCGTTAAACTGGGTCTTAAACAATCTTTAGGTTTGGAGAAAGTGATGCTATTTAAAGATGCATATTCCAGACAGATGCACAGGGAGGAAAGCTTTGAGACGGCCACAGCTGTGGTGCCGGTCCAGGAGTATGTGCTCTAAAAGTGGCATGTACATTTCTGAGGCCCTTTCTTTGTGCAATTTTTTTTCTCTCTCTGGCAGGCTGGTTCACAAACTCCAGATACTTTCTCACCTTCAATCACTGGCATCAAGTCACTTTTGATCAGAACCACTCTTGTGGGTTTCCAAGACTGTGAATCTTGGGATTCACAGGAGTAGAAAGCCTCATCTTTCTTCCAAGGAGAGACTGGTGGTTTTGAACCGCTGAACTTGCGGTTAGCATCCCAGTGCATAGCCCGCTACACTACTAGGGATCCTCTCTCAGTTACTCTAGAAGCCCTCAACTATGATCTCTTTGTGCTTCACCCAGAAAGACTGCTGTTATCTTGACTACACTTGCAATGCATTTTGGAAGCAGCTCCTGAACAGGAAGTTGGGTAAGACTAGCCTCAAGGGATTCACTTTCCTCAGAGATAACAGCTCTGCACTTTCTGTGGCACCATGCCCCCCAAATGGTCATCTCTTAGGTTTTGTCCAGGTTCATAATTTCTCACAGAGGAGGGTAAGTGTGTTAGTCTGGGTAGACTAGAGAAATAAATTTCGGGAGACTCATATGTGTGTAAGAAAGAGGTTTATATACAAGAGCAATTGAATATTGAGAAAACATCCCAGCACAGTCAAGATCAAGTCCATACGTCTGATATTAGCCCATATGTCTGATACGAATCTATAAAGTTCTCTTCAGACTCATGAAACATGTGCAAAGACACCGAATGCAGGAAGATCACAGGCCTGTGGGTGGAAAATCTTGTGGATCCAGTGGCTGTCGAAGCATCTCAGTGCTGGCAGGGGTCTCCATATGGTTTCTCCAGCTCCCAGGGCATGGGCTATCTCAGTGTAAAGCCACGAGTCTTGTCAGCACAGCATTGCTCAGGGAGCGAGCACTGAGAGTGAGAGAGTCTCTCCCGTGTCCAAGGAGGAAATCCAGGAATTTCCAGAATCCTCAGGGGAAGGCCATGCCCACACAGAGGCCTCATTGACTATGACCCGATTGACAGACTAGACTCCATCTCTTCACTCTTAATCCTTTCAAGTCCCAAATGGACACCAGATTATGTAACTACCACAGTAAAGTTTGACATCTTTGATTCTATCATAACTGGAACCAGAATGCCTCATGAAAGGCTGGGTGCTTTCCCAAACTCTTCTGTTACATATTGACAACAAATTATTCTTACAAAGATGGCAATTTCACCCTTCGTTTGTGCATTTCACTGGAGTATATAATAGAGCAGGACTCACCAAGGTCTACAGGACTCGCACGGAACTTACATGTCACGTGGACTTCTGTCGGGGAGTTACTTCAATGCTTACTCAGCCTGTTTCTTCTGTCTATCCCCTCTGTCTCTCTCCACCGGTATTTGGCAAGAAGAGGGACACCTAAGAATGCCCAGAGCATTGTGAAGGTGATTATGGCAGATGTAATTAGGTCAAAATGGAATATCTTATCATTGGATCTCCCTTTGGTCCATTCTTAAAGCTGTTCCCATGAAAAAAACAAAACTGGAGGGGTGCATGTGGATGAAGCCCCTGGTGGACCCCACTGACCATGGACCAGGGCTGTGAGTCACCTTGCTGTCAGGCAGAATGTACTGGCGAGTCAATGGTTGCAGATTCAGTCAGGTTAAATGTTAGCACCCTGTCATTTGGTCTTCCTTAGGATCCATTTACAAGTGTTCTAGTGTTTAATATATCCAGTTTTCTTTTCAAGGGTTTTTTTATCTGTTTTACTTTGTTATTCTTGTTAGTCTTTTGATGTCTTTCTGCACATGAAATTCAGGATATATGATCAATCTATAGAGGCAGTCACTGAATTAGTGGTTCCTTGGGGGTCTAGCAGGGAAGGTGGGGTGGCGGTGGTACATGGGGGAGGTAATAACAATACATACAAGAAGGAAGAAAATGTTGTAAAGCTGATGGTGGTGATGATCGTATAACACCCATGTTGTGATTAAACTACTGACTTGCATGATATGTGAATGATATGCCAATAAAACTGTTGGGGGGTGGGGAAGGAAAGACTGGTTAGGGTCAGTGTATGCTTCCGTATTTATTTGGACATATTAATAGAACTTCTCAGGATTTGAAGGCAGATGCTCCGAGGCTGTCTTGTCTAGGAAAGATCTGCTGTCTCAGGAACCCTACAGAGCAGTTCCACTGAGTTCCGGACGGTGCTCAGGAAGTCCCGTCACTGGGCAATGGTGGATTTGCTGTTGTTTTGGATGGAGTGTGGGGCTGGAAACAACGTTAGAAGCTGAGATTTCCTCTTCTTATTCCAGAATCTTCTCCCTTTTCCAGGGGTCTCCAATTTATGTACTTTTAGGTTATATACCTTTCCTGGTTCGATGGATCAATAGATTTTCATTGACTCTTGTCATTTCACTAGTGCGGAGGGAGGGGAACGCTACAGTGCTGTTTCATTTAATTCTGAGGTTCTCTCCTCTGCCCATCTTTTCTATATTTTCCTAAATTTTTGTTCTTTTAAATAAATGACAGCTCGCTTGGAAAACACCATTTTCTCTTTTTCTGAAGATGTTCTGAATTCTTTGAAGTTATGCTTTGAAAATAAAAGTCCCTTTAGAGGATGTACACTGGTACAGATGGGAACTGGAAACACAGGGAATCCAGGGCGGATGATCCCTTCAAGAGCAGGGCTGAGAGTGGTGATACTGGGAGGGTGGAGAGAGGATGGGATAGAAAGGGGGAACCAATTACAAGAATTTACATCTAACCTCCTCTCTGGGGGATGAACATCAGAAAAGTGGGTGAAGGGAGACATCGGACAGTGTAAGATATGACAAAATAATAATTTATGAATTATTAAGGGTTGATGAGGGAGCAAAGAGTAGGGAGGGAGGGGAAAAATGAGAACCTGATGCCAGGGGCTTAAGTGGAGAGCAAATGTTTTAAGAATGATGAGGGCAATGAATGTACAAATGTGTTTTTGCACAATTGATGTATGTATGGATTTTGATAAGGGTTGTATGAGCCCCTAATAAAATGATTAAAAAAATAAAAGCAAAAAAAGTCCCTTCTTTCTGTTCCAACATGCATTTTCTTAGGACATTAATTCAGAGGCATATTTCTGATCAGACAGAAGGGGAAGTGGAAATGCAATGGCAAATTCATAAAGGAAGTACGCTCTTACAGTTCTTCTGCCGCACACACTCTGTTATTCTAACAGTAATAATAACAATGTCTGTTCATTCATCCTAATTTGTCGGCACGGACCATGGTCATCACCTCATGATTCACAACCCAAAGAAAAGAACCTCGATGTTGGGTGCTGGCTAGTCCGTTGTCATTCACAGCGAGCCTGTGTTCCGCAGAAGGAAACGCTACCCAGGCCTGCCCCACCCTCCCCAGTCATTGCTGGGTTGATCCCACCGTGGCCGCCACCGCACCAGCCCCCTCCCACGGAGGGCCTTCCTCTCTTTCTCTGCCCCTTGACTTTGCCCGGCAGGACGTCCTTCTCCAGGGACTGCTCTCTCCCGACAGCACGTTCCAAATAGCGGTCTCATCATTCTTCCTTCTAAGGAGCATTCCGGCTGCTCTTCTTCTAAGACAGATATGTGCATTCTTCTGGCAGTTCATGGTAGACTCAAATTCGTCACCAGGGCAGGCACCGGTCCTTCATCCTTCTTCATCGCCCAGCATTCCCATGCACACCAGGCGACTGACAGGACCATGGCTCGAGTCAGCAGTGCCTCATCCTCAAAGTGGGTCTTCTTTTCTGTTTGTTTTTTTTCTAGTTTGAAAGAACTAGCAACTAGGTAAGGGAAGGGCAGTCCCATTGTCCAGACCGCCCATGGGCGGGAAGTTCTTGGGGAAGGCATTTTGTTTGTGTGCTGCAGGAAAATCGGTTCTCCACTGGATTGCATCCTTTGTGCTGCGTCTTCTTTTCCTCCCCCGGGTGATGCGGAAAAAGCCTCTCACCCTGAAACACCATGGCAACCAGCTGACACCTGACATCATGCACTCCGTGAGTGTCCCTTCCCTCGGCCCAACGGCTGCTGGTGCTAAAACCAATCTTTCTAAGACAAAGAAAGCAAGCTTTTTATTCCCCCAAAGGCGCTGCATTTGGAAAGTCCTAATTTAAAACAAAATGTGCCCCTCGGCATTAAAATAATTGGATGATATCTTTTCACAAAGAAGAGATGTTGATTAAATCAGCCAGCAGCCACTTTGAACTGTTGGTTTATATCAAGTTTAATGAAAATATTTACCTGGTTTTCCCTCATATTTGAATAATGAACCTACCTGTCAAAGCTCCAACCCAAATTCCATGGTGACTCATGGCATCCTGGAAGGGTGGGGCAGAAACCCTGTAGGTTTCCAAGGTGATAACTCTTTAGGGGAGTAGAAAGCTCCATCTTGGTGACATGGTAGTTACATGTTAGGCTGATAACTTTATGCTCAGCAGTTCAAAACCACCAGCTGCTCTGTAGAGTTACAGCCTCAGAAACCACGGGGGCAGTGCCGAGTCATCACGGACAGGATGGCACTGAGTTTGGGTTGTTTTTTAAAGGATATTTTCATTTCTCTCTCTAAAGTTGATTAGTGTGTAAGTTCTCTGAAAATCAACACAATCTGTTTCATGGTACCTAACGCTTGCCGTGATATAAAGATTGTGGACCGGGGCTGTGGTGATGCTGTCCACTGCGGATCCAGTGGGGCTCATCCATTGGGCCGAGACCCACAAGTCAGCAATTACAAACCACCAGCCGCTCTGCTCTGGAGAAAGACCTGGCTTATGTGTAAAAAGTTAAGCGATCTTGTTATATAGGTCATTTAGGGTCACTGTGAGTCAGGATCGACTCAACATCAGTGAGTTTGACATTTTGTTTTGTCTGGTTGTGCTGTCAGATGGACATGCTTCAAACCCTCCAGCCATGTCGAGAGAGAAAGAGGAGACTAGTCTTCTGTCCACATCGGCAGTCGGTCTAGTGGTCAGAACGGACCTCCCCGGCAGTGGGCTGGGTCTACACCTCTCCCCTGGTCCTAAGCACAGAGCTGGAGGGTTTGTCTCCAGTCAAGCCAGATAACTCTCTGTGGTAGTTACATAATCTGGTGTCAACTTGAGACTAGTAAGAGGGAAGGGATGGAGTTTAGTCTGTCCATCAGGCCTCAGCTTAAAGACCTCATCTGAAGGTGTGATGGAGGTAAATAGTTCACTGGAGGCCAGACACACACTCTCTCTCTGTGAGACATTCCTTTTGACAAGTTGCATGGAGCTATGCTGATGGAGCCAGAGCCCTGGAGCTGGAGGAGCCACATGGAGACCCACGCCAGCACGGAGATGCTTCCACTGCCACTGGATCCACAAGACTTTTACACCCACTGGCCTGTGATCTTCCTGCATTTTGCATCATTGCATGTGTTGCATGAGTCTGAAGAGGAATCTATAGACTGGTAGCAGACATATGCACTAATGTCAGACTTAGCGACTTCATCTGGACTGAGCTGGGATGTTTTCTTAATATACAATTACTCTCTGATATAAACTTCTCTATTACACACATGAGTGTCTCTGGATTTGTTTCTCTAGGCAACACAGCCTAACACGGTCTTTGTCTGTTTTACACTCATCAGGGACATACAGATAATGAACCTTCACTCCCTTCTGCTTATTATTTTGATTCTGTTCTGTAATGCCACCACCCCCAACCCCCCGTGCCTCTTGGCAGGAGCTGCCCTTTATAAGCAGAACTCACAACTTGTGGTTTCCTTCTGACTGTTCTGCACACCAGCAAAAGGATGCATGTATGTATTTACCTAGGAGGTTACTAGACATAGTGACTACCTCCGGGGAGGAAACCCGGGGCTCTGAGAGTCTCACTGGCCTGTGCTCCTTTCCCACGTCAAATGCATGTGGTGACTATTGGTAGGTGCTGCCCAGCCCGCTCTAACTCAGTGACCCCACGCACAAAACCAAGCCACGGCCCAGCCCTGTGCCAGCCTTGTGATTGCAAATAAATAAGAGTCATTGAAATGGAAGAACTAAGGCAAATAAGGGTGTAGAAGTATAGCCTGGGCTGGTAAGGGCCAACAATGCAGTAATGGGCAAAGTAGTGTCCGAATGCATGACCATGAGCATGCTATTTTACTTTTTGTTAAAGAGGAGCTCACTTTTACGGTCACCTTGAAAGTCTAAGAGATCACTGAGTAATGACTTCTGGGCTTAAAAAAAAGACGCAAGAAAATTAAAGATCCTTATTTAGATAGAAGCAGATGGCACTGCGACTCAAGTCAGTGCTCATAAAATCGTGCAAGTGTTAGGATGTTCATATTTCCACTCATCCAACAAAAACTCATTACGGCTTAGTGTGCTCCATGCACTGGACTAGGTGTTTCAGGCAGACAGAGAAAGAAAGAGAAGAGGCGCTTTAATGAAATCGTCTGGGCTTGGAAACAGCCAGCTGCAGCAAGTCACCTTGCAAAGCTGCTGCAAGGACAGCGAGGAGGTGGCGAAGGGCTTAGCGAGATGTCTCCCAGCGCAAGCTCTGCCCTCCGGGCTCTGCCCACCCACTGCCTCCCTCGCCCTCGGCTAGCCCCGTCCTCGCTTTCATCACTTTCCAGGCTTACTTTTTCCAAGTCACACCTAATAGACAATGTCTTCTGGTGCGCCTTCCTTACCCCTCAAGCCCTAGGAGCTGCCCTCCTGGTGGTTTGCCCAGGGCCCCTGTGAACTCTCCCCCCAGCACAGGACCCCAGTTATCAATGTTGCCCGCTGACCCCTCAGGAGACATGGAGCTCTGCACAATACTCACTCTCAGGGCCTGGCTTAGAAATGTTAACGAGTGGCCAGTCCAAAGGACTTTGGGGTCATTGCCAGGAAAGACCAGTCACCAGAAAATAACCTTACCTTTGACAAAGAAGAAAGTCAGCAAAAGTTAGAGAGGATGTTAGTGAGCTGGGGTGACAATCGCCACAACCACAGATCGGACGGCGAAGCTCACAAAGACAATGCAGGGTTGGGCAATGTTTTGCTCGGTCACGTAGAAGGGGACCATGAGTTGGAGATGCCTGTGACAACGAACAACAGCAACATTAGCTAAGTGATCAACTAGATAGTGCTGCTGTAGGTTGAAGAAGGAAATTCGTGGGATCAGAGCGGACTCTGGAAAGCTATCCCTAAGCTTCTGTGTGTCAGTCATGGGCTGTTGGATTATTTCCTGTAGAAGATATTCTCTCTGTGTGTGGTCGGCATCTCTCTTTACTTCCAGTACACGTGCATGGTGGCCATTTCCAGCTGCAGTTTATGGGCGACAGTTACCAGGGGCAGATTTTGGCTTCGTCTCAGGGATGCGAGATCAGAAACCAACTGAAGACGTGCTGGGCTGTAGGAGGCAGCAGAGGACAGTCGCCACAGCACCGAAAGAAGAGGTCACAAATGAAGGGCATAACATGCATGTCTAATGTTTTCTCATTGAACAGAAGGGAGTACAAAGACCTATCAGTAATCTCTACCAGAAAAAAATGCACCGAGGGGCCTTTATTCCCCCTCCCTCTATTTATTTACTTTAAGAATAAAACAAAACCCAGGGTTGGTGGCCCTATTGGACAGCGAGTAGAAGAAAGGCTTCTTGGGGGTGTAGTGCAGCAGGGGGGCAGGCGAAGGGGAGCTGATGTCAAGGAATTCAGGAAGGAAAACGTATTTGGAACCTGATTGTGGTAGCGTTTGTACTGGATGTGACTGAACTATGGGGTGGTAAGTTATATGTATTTACTCCAAGTTGAAAAAAAAAAAGGAATGTCCGTCCATAGTTGAGTATTTAGAAGGCCTTTGATATTATAAAGGAAAAGGAAAAGTAGTAACTGATAATTCTGCCAACAAAGATAAGTTCTCCAAAATGTGGCTCAGTTTTTTCCAATCTTTTAAATATATGTGAAGTAGTTAGTTTATTTTGCCAACCTGGCCGATAAACACATGGGATTGATTGAAAGGTGGAGGGATAAATGACTCAGTGAGCCTCGCCTTTCTAGTTCTCGGGTCTTATGCTTTGTGATGATTGGACCAGGATGCAGCTGCCTTCAGCTGGCAAGACTTACTTCCTGCAAGACATTACTCAGGAGAAGCCGCATGGACCTACCCCATGCAGCCCTGGGTGCAGGAGCAGCAGTGTGGAGACCCCTGCCAGCGCTGGGATTTTATACATTCACTGACTTGGCTTTCCTCCTGCAGTTGGCATCATTGCATCTGCTTTGTGATGTGGAGGAGGACTTTGTGGACTGGTGTTGGACATATGGGTTAACAGGTTAATGTTGGACTTGTGCTCTTGGGCAACACTGGGTTGAGATGCTTTATTAATGCACAGTTAACCTTTATATAAGACTCTCTCTTATATATGAGTTTCTGTGGATTTGTTTTTCTATACCTAGACTAATACAATATGTGAATAGC
Organism: Tenrec ecaudatus; assembly: GCF_050624435.1. Lineage (NCBI taxonomy): Eukaryota > Metazoa > Chordata > Mammalia > Afrosoricida > Tenrecidae > Tenrec > Tenrec ecaudatus. The sequence continues at coordinate 66,696,284 of NC_134540.1, read as the reverse complement.
CAAGAATGAAATCCATTAATTACAGATTTATTTTGTGTTTTTACTCAACAACATGTAAGCCTCTTATGATTTTTAAGTAGCTCTTAATATTTGGGGGCTTATTGTCACTTTTCTTAAAAATGTACTCTTTTCCCACCTTTTCATGTTTTTGGACCCTTGACTGGTTTAAATATTTCCCTATTCTAAATCATGCTGAAGAGAATGGAATAAATGGATCTCTAGTAATTTAAAAATGAAAAACAGATATGTAATATTTATAAAATATCATCCTAATAATTAGCCAATACAAGGTTTAAAGAGATTATCTTTATTTTAAATATTTCTTCGAAAATGTTTTTTATAGTAGGTCAGTAATAAGCAATCCTTATCTCCCCAAATTTTGTTGATGAGTTCTTGTTAATTCGAAAAAGACGGGTTGTCCCAGGTGTTCTCTAATCTTCACAGGTGATGGGGGAAAGAGAAAGCTCAGCCTCCCTTTGTCTCCCTTGGAAGTAGTTAGCTCATCGTCAGCACAGAGCAGGACTGCCCTCTACTGACCAAATCGTACATAAAGACACAAATTTAAATCCCAGCTCAGAAATGGTTCCACTACTACCTCTAGTAGCCAAGATAGGTAATGTGGGTTTTCCAATCCAAGACTTTGTGTGGTTTAATTCTGTTTCTCACTGCGATTGAGTTGATCCTACAGTATACGACAGGTGAGATTTGCCCCTGTGGGGTTTCTGAGACTAGCTCTTTATGGGGGTAGAAAGCTTCATTTTCTCCTGAGGAACTCTGTTGGTTTCAAACTGCTGACACTGAGGTTAGCAGCCCAGTGTGTATCCAACTCTACCACGTGTTGGTCTGCTAACTGCGAGGTCAGCAGTTTGAAACCACCAGCCGCTCTGCAGAAGACAGATGAGGCTTATTACTCCTGGGAAGAGCTAACACTCTCAGAAAACCACAGGGGCAGCTCTAGCTCATTTACCATAAATGAGAATTGATTTGATGGCAGGTGAGTTTGATTTTGTTTTGATAATTTATGTTAGAGAAGAGGAAGAACTGGGAGGAATCTGAGTGCTCGTGTGTTCAGTTTGCTCATTTACAAAGAAGAAAGCCAAGATTCAGAAAGGGCAGTGACTTGCCCCATGCCACAAAGACATTACAATCAAATTCGGGTCTTCTGATGTCACATTGGAGCTTCCTGCAGGCCAGTACTTGCCCAGATAGTGGCGATCATGCCTCGGTTTCCCTTCACTACGCTCCTTAGACTCAGTGTGACTGTGCGTGTGTGCATGTGTGTCCACAAAGGATGGATGTTTGGGGTCCTTGCTCTATTATTCAGCATCATACAAAGAAACTAACAACCCTGCACATCAGCCACCTGGACCTGCCGGCGAGGAAAACCCAGCAGAGCTGGTGCTGCCTCCGCTTCCCCTGTGGCTGGCTGCAGGTGGGGCAGGGCCTCTCTGCAGGAGGTGGGTGCTCATTTTCACATGACTCTAAAGTGTGAGAGACACTTCATGAACTCTGACAAGGTGACATTCTTTGAAACCAAACTCTTCAGTCATCAATCTCTTTTTCGTTGGTGTTGAGAGCAGACACCACAAACCACCCGGTGACTCCACTCTTTCTCACATGTCCAAGCCAGTGGCACCGAGTCCATGCTCACCCTCTGTGGCAGTTACACATCTGGTTTCAACTTGCGAAGGGGTGGGGTCTAGCCTGTCAATCAGGATGCAGCTTGATGACCTCATTGGAGGCGCTGTGGAGATAAATCGCTCATTGGAGGCCAGGTACAGGCAGCCTCTCTGCTTTGTCCCCCTTGGAGACATTCCTGCTGACAAGACACATGGGGCTATGCTGATGGAGCCAGAGCCCTGGAGCTGGAGGAGCCATTTGGAGGCCCACACCAGCGCTGAGATGCTTCCACTGCCACTGGATCCACAAGACATTCCACCCACTGGCCTGTGATCTTTCTGTACTCTGCATCATTGCATGTGTTGCATGAGTCTGAAGAGGAATTTATGGACTAGTATTGGACATATGGGCTAATATTGGACTTATGGACTTGATCTGGACTGGGCTGGGATATTTTCTTAATGTACAATTACTCTTTGATATAAAGCTCTTTTTTTCTTATTTCTGTGATTTATTTTTTTTCTTACCACAATTATTTTCTTCCCCAAAGATAATGTATTTTCTTTTCTTTCCCTTTTTAAAAAAAGTCATTTTATTGGGGGCTTGTACAACTCTTATCACAAACCATACATCCATCCATTATGTCAAAAACATTTGTACATTTTGCCATCATCATTTTCAAAGCATTTTCTTTCTACTTGAGCCCTTGGTATCAGCTCTTCTTCGCCCCCTCCTCTTTCCTCCCTCTCTCATGAATCCTTGATAATTTATAAATTATTATTTTTTCATGTCTTGCACTGTCCGATGTCTCCCTTTACTCCCTTGTCTGTTGTCCATCCCTGGGAGGGGGTTATAGGTAGATCATTGTGATCAGTTCCCTCTTTCTCCCATCGCTTTCCCCTTGCCCTCTTGGTATCTTTACTCTCATTATTGGTCCTGAGGAGTTTATGTGTCCTGTATTCCCTGTGTTTCCAGCTCTTATCTGTACCCATGTACACGCTCTGGTCTAGCCAGATTTGACAAGTAGAATTAGGGTCATAATAGTAGGGGGGGGGAAGCCTTAAAGAACCAAAGGAAAGCTGTATGTTTTATTGGTGCTATACTGCACCCTGACTGGCCCATCTTCTCCCCACGACCCATTTGTAAGGGGCTGTCCAATTGCTTTAAGATTGGATTTGGGCCTCCACGCCACACTCCCTCCCCCCCCCCCATTCACATTATGATATTTTGCTCTGGGTCTTCGATGCCTGATACCTAATCCCATCGACACCTCATGATCACACAGGCTGTTATGCTTCTTCCATGTGGGCTTTGTTGTTTCTCAACTAGATGGCTGGTTGTTTATCTTCAAGCCTTTAAGACCCAAGACACTATATATTTTGATAGTCAGGCACCAGGAGGTTTGCGAAGCTGTGATTGCTAAGGACGCAGGTTGCCAGGTCTTCCATTGTGCATCAGGTTCCTGTTCATTGTGTGCTAGGCAATCATAAGATCAGAGCTTTGCCTCCATTTCACTTGCAAGTTTCAAGGTTGTGGTTGATTTTGGAGGATTGTAGCGCCAGGTACCCACACAGAGTTTCTAACAGGGCCTTTGCGGTAATCATTCTGTGCACACACCAAAGTCACGATTTTAACCCAATCTTGACTTTCCCTCCCACAGGAGAAGGTAGTTTCACCCACATGGGCAAGGTAGAAGCCAGATCGTAGTGGGCTGAGATGTGAGAAGATGGCAAGAGGGGAGACAGTAAGTGTAGACCATTCCTTCAAAGCAGCCATTCTTAGAAGGAAGGACAAGAAGGGAAGGGGAGTACAGCAGCTGGAGGGATGCAAAACTCCCAGGAAGGGGCCCTGATCATTGAGCAGAATGGCTCCTTAACAACCATTTGCATTTGGTTAACAACCAAAGCTGTTCTCTCCAGCTCTGTGTTGGGTAGAAGCAAAGCATACGTCTTTAATTATGCTGGTTTCATTCTCAATTACTTTCCTTTATTCTGAATTCTTCCTATCACCAAGGCAGCCGCTGATTTCATTTCAACTTGGGGTTCTTCTTTTATGAGGTTCATTTTTATTAGGTACTTTCACAGCCAATGTCTTGTGAAGGGTTTTATTCTACTGCTTCTGTGATACGTTAATCTTTATGTGATACTCTCAGGGACTACGTTCTCTCTGTATACTTTATAGACAACCTTCTTGACCCGTTGATGCTTTTATAGTTTCAATTTTTGCATTAAAAAACCTGCTGTAGCTCTTCCTAATCTCCCGCTCGGCTCTGATATAGCAAACCCTGGATTCTTTTCTCTCGTTTCCAAGTCTCCAGATGTGTTTGCCTTCCTTTCTGGGGCAAAGTCTACTCGCTTTGGACTGTTTCTGTCTGTTGCAGGAAAGAGGGTGGTGAAGAGTTAGGTGATGGTGGTCTGCAACCTTCATTCAGAGGCCCAAGGGCTGCTCTTCTTCCTCTGATTACGAGTTATCAGACTGTCTGAATATGGAGTCATGCCATCGATTAGGTCAAGAGCACGACTTCAAGAGGATTCAAATTGTTCCCTGAAAATCAAATTCAAATAAGGGGTTCAAATAGTTCCCTGAAAATCACGGTGGGATCTGGGAGGGAGGAGTGGGCACTGGAACTGATTGTGAGGATGTATATAGAACACATTTGAAAAGCGCTTTAACCATAGAGGTGTTTGATTGGTGGATACTCTATCAAGAAAACCACTTAAAAAAAGATGGTTGGTATAATGTGAAAAATGTAGCCAATGTCATTGAACAATATGTTTAGAAATTGTTTAATGGGGTCCTAATTTGCTACATAAACTCTCACCAAAACACAGTAAAATATATTTAAAAGAATACGATCTAAACATTTCTTGTCTGGAGTAAAAGTCTAGCATTTTATTTCGCATGAAAACAAGCAAGCAAACAGATGGAGTCACTAGATGTCTATGTGGAGAGGAGTCATGTTAAGCAAGAGATAGCTGAAATAAATGATTAGGAATAAAATAAATAACCCACAGGTTTCAATCCTGTATCAGTGGTGCATAAAGCAGACATTCACCAATAACCCCAATAGCCTCATCATGCAATTATTCATATCTGAAGTATGTCACATTATATTGAACATTTAAATATAATTTTACCAGGAAATATATTAAGACATAACAAGATTCATTAAGTTAAAACCAAGCAGGAACATTTATGATACATATTTTTTTAAAAACCAGACCAACAACAACCCTCCCAGTGTCTCAGAGTCCTTTCTAAATCATAGCGGCCCGTAGGCTAGGCTAGAACTGCCCTGTGGTTCAGAACCTGCGGCTCCATGAAAGAGGAAGACCTCCTCTTTCTCCCATGGTTCCAAACAGCTGGTTTGTGATTAGCAGCCCACCATGGTTCCTATGACACCAGGGCTCCCGTTTATGATGCAGAATGAAAGAAATGTAGCGAGGGTTATTAGGTATATTCGTTGTTTTAAGTAAACATGGTTAGTGCCATTTCATAACGATGTGATGAAAGTAAAAAACAAGGCTGAAAGGCAGACGGATCAACTGCATGAGCCTAGGTGAAAATCAGCAATCAGAGTCTGAATTTAATTACTGTGAAGGTAAAATTCCAATTGACTTAGAAATGTTTGTTATGAAAGAAAACCTCTAAACGGTTAAGTTCATCTTGGAATTATATGTCAAGAACAGTGTAATTCTAGTCACCCTTGAAAACAAAAACTTATCAGTTTTGTTCCCCATAGAAAACAAAACCATCTAAATACTATCTACTTGGTACCCAGCTCTCAGAAAGAATAGCATCTGGGGTCGTAAAGGCTTATCTTCATATAAGAAGCCATCTAAGTGAGGTGTCAACTGAGTCCTCATGGAAAAAGCACACTAATCTGTGTGATCTAAGGATTATAAATAATAAAACCCAAATCCAAAGGACGGAACCTCATCACAGCTTAAATTGTGAACACCTGGTTTGGAGAAGGCCCTGCATGACAATAGAAGCCCCCAATCCATTTGCAGGTTCCACACAGCTTCCAGGGACGCTCCTCTGACCATAGTGAAGGGATGTGCGTAGACTTGCTATCAGAGAGCCTGGTAAAGTTGATATGGCAGAGGTAGTTAGATGAAAATGCAATATCCTATCATTTGCTCTCCCCTTTAACTCATTTTAAAGTTGTTTTAAGTTTCAAATATTTTCTGCTTTCTTTTGATTGAGATTATTCAACGTTTTGTCTAGTCATTGTTGGTTTTCTTGGTGGTGTTCTATATGATTTTCTATAAATGAAATCCAGGATAGGCGAATCTATAGAGACCGTAACTGGATTTACTCCCTAGGGGCATGGCCGTTGGGGAGGAATGAGGAGCTAACAACAACGAGCAGGAGAAGAAAGCTGATTTTGAAATTGATTGTGGTGGTAATTGCACACCTCTTCTAAATGTGATTCAACAATTGTGTGATGTGTGGGTTACATGCCAAGAAAAATATTAAGGAAGAAAAAATCACGGTGGAATAAGAAATCCCTACTTCAAAACAAAACAAAACAAAACCAGAACTTCTGTGTCTTTGTTGATAACTACAACTACTAAAAAATGTCAGGGGAAATCAGCCCCTAACACATCATTACGGGTCCCGTAGGTGCAATTGTACAGCGATAATAAGTAAAGATCATAGAAAGTTATAGAGAGCTTGAGAGATAGAAGAGAAATATTGAAATAAATGGAGTCAGACACAATTATTGGTAGCATGCTCACCTCAATCCCACTTGGTAGTCCACATGGAGGGAAAGAGTCTTTAATGCTAGCCCAGGCTTTTTATATTCTTTGGGGACATGAAAGCCTGCTAGTTACAGGTGAGGACATATGTCACAGGAAGTGGTTGTGCTATAGGTAATAGGAAGAGGAGGGATTGGGGGGTATACATGTGACAAGCTGGGCGGATCCTAGATTTAGGATGGCAGCTTAACCTTGACATGTTCTCTGGTTCTCCATAGCAACCATTCTCAGTAGGGTGTAAACCCCACCTACAGGAACCAAAGAGATGACTGCAGGCGTCCATTGTCCTTAACAGCAGGGAGTGGGCCTATTGCAGTCTGGCAACTGATCACCCTCAGGGAGGATGCCTGTGAGCACCTGACCTCCTCCTCCCACAAAAAAAAAAAAAGAGTTATACTTTTAAAATAATCCCCTTTGCATATATAGCTATATATGTACGAATTGCATATGAATGAAGGAGTTGGTAAGTAGAGTTTAGAGTTATTTCATGACATGGAGAAAATACAATCAATCCCTAACTCAAAATATATACAGCAATGCATTCTAGAATGCTTAAAAGCTTAGTTTTCTAGTGCGGAATAACAGAAATAGTGCATTTGGGTGGCTGTAACAAATGGATATTTACTTGTCCTGGTTTAGAAGACAGCGAGTGTGAACGGAGCATGCTGGCCTTGGGACAGGATCTCTCTGTTGGCTCTGGCGGTAGTTCTCTTTCTCTTCAACCTCTATTTCCTAGTACGTTCGAGTGTTCTGTTTCTTGATAATGACCTTACTCCATCATTGCTTCTCTCCCCAGCTTGGGTTAATCTCTTTTCTATCTCATAAGAGATTGACCCACGATACACCCTCCACTAATCATGTCTCATTAACACAAACAGAGACAATCCATTATAACAATATACAGGCTACGATTTACAGCACTGATTTTTTGAGGGAGAGGAGTCCTGGTGGCTTGGTAGGGGAAGGATTGGACTGCTACCCCTGCCCCCCCCCGTGGGCAGATTCAAATCCCACCAGGCACTTCACTGGAGAAAGATGAGGCTGTCTCTGTTGGTATAAAGGATGGGACCCTGCTATAGGGTCTGTCTGAGTCGGACTTGACTCCACAGCAGAGCATGGGTATGTGTAGGGGAAGCCGTTTAAGCTTTGTTAAGACTATAAAGTACCGTGTTTCTATCCCATCAGGATGGAGAATACTTCCTTTTAAAAGATCCAACCAAGCACAAGCTGTGGTGGGGGGGGGGGGCGGGGGAAGATACAAGATGAGGAAGACATTAGTATAAGCCATACACTAAATCCCCTCGCCCAAATTTAAAAGTAATCCACAAACCAAATTTTTGAAATTGCAGTTCTCGGGGAAAATAGATTTACAACCAACATGACAAATTTCATAGGATTTTCTACCCTAGCTACAGGGACACAGCACAAATACAGTTTAGATGATGTCATTCAACCACGTCCTCCTCATTTCCAGGTTGACTGGGGTAGAAGCCAGGCACCATGCGATGGGCTGGAAGCAGTGGCGTGGTGATGGATGTTGTCCATTGAGAATGTTCTACAGTGGATGGTCCTGTGGCATAAAATGTCCTTCTGTGGGCCACCAGTTTAACCCCCCGCTGGAATTCACTGAAAGATGAGTTGTTCACAGAGGCACTCGGTGGGCGCTGGAGAGCCAGTCGGGGCTGATTACAAGATCCCACCTCATCTCTTATGATCTCTCCCCTTTCCTTCAATTACATTGATCTCTTCGCTTTCTGATTCCCGTGGCAATTTTCTTGCTTTTGTTCTTATTTTCTGCCCAATTTACCTCCCTTAGCTCCCTGCAGGCTTTAACCAACTTACTTCCTCTGGGTTTGTCTGGTACTGGCCATTTCCTTAGGAACACCTTGGGTCCTGTTCTCTCAGGCGTCCCCCCCTGACCTCGCACACCCAGCGTTTCATCGACTGCCTTTGCTTAGACCTCCTTTGCCCATAAAACAAACATGAAATAGATTTACTTGCCCTTTTCCTCTTTAATGACTGACTCTCCCACTAGGTTGAGATATTAGTTTTGCCTGTCTGTCTGTTATAGGGCTCTCAGTGTGTAGAACTGAGCCTCAATTTTATTTGTAATCAGAAACATGGAAACCAAGATAAAGAAATACTCCACCTGCACCCAATGGGCAAAGCGAGTTTTTCAAGTGAGTGTCTAGGAGCCCTCACTGGCAGTTCCGGACAGTGAAAGTTACTTGAGAAAAGTAGAAGATGAACATTTAATAATTGGGAAATTTATATATTTATATATTATGTATACATATACGTATATATCTAGGATCTAATCTCTATATGCAAGGATACTGGTGATGTTACGCTACTGACAAGAATGTCAGCAGTTCAAACCCCCAGCCACTCCGAGGGAGAAAGATGTAAATATCTACTCCTATAAAGATTTCCAGAGCCAGAAACCCTACGGAGCAGTTCTGCTCTGTCCTATGCAATCACTCAATGGCATGCAGTTTGCTTGATTTTATGGTGGATATATATCCATATACATATAAAATATATCTTAAAGAAGTTTCTAATCATTTGCACATAGTTGCTGTCATGATTGAATTCTGTCCTCTTCATGTTTTGAAGACTCCAAAACATGAAGAGGTTTCAAATAGGCCATGGAAAAATGCAATGAAAAGATAATATAATTTTTCTTTTTTTTCCTTCTTTAAACATTTTGTTAGGGGCTCATACAACTCTTATCACAATCCACACATATACATACATTAATTGCATAAAGCACATCCACACATTCTTTGCCCTAATCACTCTCAAAGCATTTGCTCTCCACTTAAGCCCTCTGCATCAGGTCCTCTTTTTTTCCCCTCCCTCCCTGCTCCCCTCTCCCTCATGAGCCCTTGATAATCCACAGATTGTTATTTTTCATCAACATTTTTAGGTGTTCTTGTACGCATCCACTTGGCTGGTCCATGAGTCCTAGTGGCTTAACCATTATATAGCAATATCATGTGACAATTGTATAATGATGTAACAACTCCCTATGATGTGTCCTGATGTGGTCAACCCAGTTATGACATGCAAGTGGATTAGAGTGGGAATACAGCATCCTTAATCAGACCACAGCCTTGATCCTCTGTAAGGGGAGTTTCTCTTTGGTGTGGCCTGTGTCACCTTTTATCTTACAAGAGATAAAGGGAGAGAAACGCTCTACCCTCAAGAAAGAAGAGACAAGAGCAGAGCATGTCCTTTGGAGCTAGCATCCCTGTCTTAAGAATCTCCTAGAATCCAGAGACATTCAAAGAGAAATTCCTCCCCCAGAGTCAACACTCTGAGTCCAAACATTTACCCTCTGAAATAAAATTTAGCCTTCCAAACAGACAGACTCTTTAGCTTCTAAATGATCAAAGTGGATGTCATAAGGGGCTCTGAAACTTGCTCTTAGTCGTGGAGTAGCTACAGCAGATGGAAGAAAGGATGAAGCCAAAGAGCTGAATTGAAAGTTTCCAAGCGAGCTTCAGAAAACTAGGCAAATATTGTAATGAAATGCGTAAAGACCTTGAGTTAGAACACAGAAAGGGAAGAAGAAGTTCAGCTTATCTTCAACGGAAAAAACTGAAGAAAAAATTCAAGTTGCGATCTTGAAAGATTTTATGGGAAAAATACTGAATGATGCAAGAAACATCAAGAGGAGATGGAAAGAATCTGCAGTCACTGTACCAAAAATAATTAGGGGACATTCACTATTTCAGAAGGTGGCATGTGAGCAAGAATCAATGGTGTTGAAGGAAGACGTTCAAACTGCACTGAAAGCATTACTCCAAACCGAGGATCCAGGAATTTATGGACTAGAAATAAAATGTTTCAATAAGACAATAAAGCACTGGAAGTACCCACTTGTCTATGCCAGGAAATGTGCAAGACAGCTACTTGCCAAAGGACTGGAAGAGATCTATATTTGGGCCCATTTCAAAGAAAAGTGACCAAGCAGAATGCTCAAACTATACAACAGTATCACTGGTGTCATATACTAATACAATTTTGCTGAAGAGCATCCAACAATGATTGCATCAGCACATTGACAGGAAACTTCCAGAGTTTCAGGTTGAATATATTAGATTTCCCTGGGTTGGAAATACCTCGGTCCTTGGCTTTCCACAAGAAAGAATTCACATCGAGGCCTGGTTTGTGATCTAAGTGAGTTTTATAAAGGATAGAAGCAGTTTCTGGCATTGCAGTAAATGGAACAGAAGTAAGAGAGAGAGAGGTTTCAAAGTTTATGGTCCACAATACTGGTTAACCCCATTGGCTGAAATAAATTCTCCTGGCCTAAGATGGGCCAATCCAGGTGTACCACCCCTTCCTGGCTCTGAGCCTGAATGTAAGCATGCCCTCCAGCCCCTATGGCTACCTGGGCTTGCCTGATTCTGTGCAGCAACCTCCTGTATAGAGAGGGACAACTCCCTATCTGACTACCTAACAGATTCAGACGAGGACATGAAACAAGGGCTGTCATTGCTGATGTCAGATGGGTCTTGGCCGAAGCAGAGAATACCAGAAAGATGTTTACTTGTATTTTATTGAATATGCGAAGCATTTGACTGTGTGGATCATAACAAGCCATGGAAACCTTGAGAAGAATGGGAATTCCAGAACACTTAGTTGTGCTCATGTGGAATTTGTACATGAGTCACAATTGTGTGAACAGAACAGGGGAATAATGAGTGGGTTTCATATCAGGAAAGGCACATGACAGGGTAGTACCCTCTCATTATATTTGTTCAATTTGTATGCTGAACAAATACTTAGTGAAGCCAGTGTATATGAAGAAGAATGTGGCATTGAAAATGAAGGAAAGCTAATTAACAACCTGAGATATACAGATGACATCCCTTACTTGCTGAGAGTAAGGAGAAATCGATGCACTTGCTGGTGCAATTAAGGATTACATGTGTTGGTATAGATTACAACTCAGTGTAAAGAACCCCACATCCTCACAAGTTGATCAACAGGTCACATCGTGATCAATGGAGGAAAGGTTGACCTTGTCAAGGATTTTGTCTTGCTTGGATCCAGAATCAATGCACATGGAAACAGCGTTCAAAAGATCAAAGAAGGCATTGCTTTGGGCACATCTGCTGCAGAAGACCCGTTACAGCATTGAAAGGCAAGGATGTTGGAGACTTTGAGGACTAAGGTGTGCCTGACCCAAGCCAGGGTATTTTCAATAGCCTCATATGCATGTGAACACTGTACAGTGAATAAGAAAGACTGAAGAGGAATGGATGCAGTTGAATTGTGTTGGCCAAGAATACTGAAAATACCATGGCTGCTAAAAGGACCAATTGATCTGTCTTGAAAGAAGTGTGGCCCCTTAGAGGCAAGGATGGAGAGACTTCATCTTACAAACTTTGGACATGTTGTCAAGAGAGACCAGTTCGTGGAGAAGGATATTATGTTTGGTAAAGTGGAGGGACAGTAATAAAGAGGGAGTCCTTCAATGAGATGGACTGGCACAGTGGCTGCAACAATGGGCTCAGGGATAGGAACCATTGTGAGGCTGGTGCAGGACCGGCAGTGTTTCGTCCTGTTGTGCACAGCGTTGGAGCTAACTCGATGGAACCCAACAACAAAATGATGAGAGAATAAATTTCTGTTTGTGGTGATTTCATTATCGCAGTACTAGAAACTAAGGCAGGTACTTATAAGGATAGTTACTGAATCATTAAAAGAGTAAAAAATAGAAAACAAGTTAAAAGCCACCCATATGAGGATAAGTAAGTAATATAGAATCTGATACTTTGTGATCCTATGAAGCCATTTAATGAATGTTGTTGTTGTTAGGGACTGTCAAGTTGTTTCTGACCAGGAGGAAACACTGCATGCTACTGTGGTTGGAGGGAGTGCCAGCCCCCTATTACTAATCACGGGTTCGATAGGCACAATTGTATGGTTGAGATATACAAATATTATAGTAAAGTCACCGAGAGCATGAGAGATGGAAATAATGGAGTCAGACACATTTCATGGTAGCAATGCTCACCTCAGCCCCGCTTGGTGGTTCACGTGAAGAGAGAAGGAAGGACAAGGGGGAAGGGAACAGGGGAGCGAGGACGGGAGAGGAGAGGGGGAGCTGATGAGAGGTCAGGGGAGGAGGTAAGAGAGAGATCTTTATTGCTAACCCAGGTGTATATATCTTTGGGGTGTGTGCAAGCCCACCAATTACAGGTAAAGACATATGTCACAGGAAGGGGTCGCAATATAGCTTATACCGACATTCTAAGGATACACACAATAGGAAGAGGACGGATTGGGGGTATACATGAGACAAGATGGGCGGATCCTAGATTCAGGATGGCAGCCCAACTGAGCCGGTTTGACCTGTTCCTTGGCACTACTATCAGTATGGTGTCAACTCCACCTACAGGAACCAAATCAATGACTGTAGGCCTTCAGGGAGGAGTAACCCATTGTCCTTAACAGCAGGGAGAGGGAGTACCATAGTGTGGCAAGTGATTGCCTCAAGGGAAGTAACTTTTACCACTAGCTACAAGCAGTGTCCTAAGTCAAACATATTTGGGGGAGATGACTGGGGAGGAATCTTTCTGTTTCCCACATGCTACCTCTAAGCAGCGTTCTGGATGTACTTCTCCAAGATGTATCTATTTATTCTTTGGCAGTCCGTGGTACTTTCAATATTCCTTGCCTACACCATAGTTCAAATACAGCTGTTTTGCTTCATCCTTCCTCACCGTGTCTAACTTTCACATGCCTTGGAGGTGTTTGAAAAGACCATGGCTTGAGTTAGGCTCCCACTTGTTCCCAAGGTATCATCCTTGCTTTTCAACACACTAACCAGGTGCAGCAGATCTCCATGCAATACACTGTTTGATCTTTTGACTGCTGTTTCCATGATTATTGGTTGTGGATCCAACCAGCATGAAATTCTTGCCAACGCCAATCTTTCCTTCATTTATTATAGTGTAACCTATCAGCCCAGTTGTAAGGATTTGGGGGTTCTGTACTGTAGTTGTAATCCATACTTAAGGATACAGTCCTTGATTTTCATCAGCTAGTTCTTCGATTCCTTCTCAGTTTCAACAAGTAAGTTTGTGTCATCTGCATATTGCAGGTTGCTAATAAGCCTTCTTTCAATATTGACACATGTTCTTCTTTATATAATTCTTTGATTATTTATTGAGCATACAGATTGAATGAGTATGGCCAGAGGATACTGCCCTGTCACATACCTTTCCTGATTTTAAATCATCCAGGATTCTCTTGTTCTGTTCACACCACTGCCTCTTGATCCATGTATAAGTTCCTCATGCACACCATGAAGTGTTCTGGAATTCCAAATCTTCTCAAAGATATCAATAGTTTGTTATGAATCATGTAGTCAATTGCCTTTACATAGTCAATGAAATACAAGTAAACACATTTCTGATATTCTCTACTTTCAGCCAAGATTCATCTCACACTAGCAATGATACCCATGTTCCACATCCTCTTCTGAATCCCACCTGAACCTCTGGTGGCTATTATAATGAATATATGCCCTAATTTGTCATCATCCAAGGTGATAATTCTTGAAAGCATAATGCAGAGCACTCCTATTATCATTCCTAATGTGTGTTATTAAAATCCACCGTCATCAATTCACATCAGACTCATAGCAACTTTATTCAGGGTTTCCAAGACTATAAATGTTTCAGAGAGCAGAGAACTCATCTTTTTCACTGGAGCAGATGGTGGCTGGAATCGTTTATGTGCATTAGGGTTTATTTTTTTCTATTGGTAAAAATTTTTAGAAGTATTTCATTTTAATAAGTGATAATTTGCCAGGGGTACTTGCTCTCTATTTTTGCTTCCTAATTGATCATTCCCACCACTGCTCTGTGAGTTTGTAGGAATGTGGTGGCTTGCAAGTTGTTGTGATTATGGAAGTGATACCACCTGTACTTCAAGTACCAGGGTCACTGATGGTGAACAGGTCTCCATGGAGCTTGCAGACTGGCAAGAGTCCAGGACAGTGGAATAGGCCGCCGTCCGCTGCAAACCTTATGGCTAGCAGTGGGCACGGACTGATACGAGGCCAGCTATGGAGCCCCTCAGTCTGCAGGCGCTCCACGTATGGCCAAGGAAGAGCTGCTCTCTCCACGAAGAGTCGACCTTAACGGCATGGGTTTTGCAAAGCTTTGGGAGTCTTTATTTGCTGATGGGGCATGACTCCTGCTTTACGCTACTTGGAATGAGAAATTCAGAAAGAACAGTGGCACATTCATCATTAAAAAAAACCCCAAATAAACTGCAAACACTTCAAAGCCACGAGGACTTATAGCACTTACTGATGAAGATCAAAGACTCTAGTCTTCAGTGTGTAAACCAACTCAACATAAAGCGAACAAAATATTCTCACAACTGGTCCAATAGACAACATCATGATCTACAGAGAAAAGACGGTAGCTGTCAAGTATTTAATTTTTCTTAGATCCAAAATCAATACTCATGGAAGTAGCAGTCAAGAAATCAAACGGTGCACTGTTGCATTGGGAAATCTGCTGCCTTTAAAGATGTCTTTAAAGTGTTGAAAATCAAGGATGTCACTGTAAGGGCTAAGGTCTCAAGTCAAGTGTGGTAGTGACATAATCTGGTGTCAATCTGGGACTTGAGGGGATTAAAAGTGAAGGGGTGGAGTCTAGTCTGTCAACTGGGTCATAGCCAATGAGGTCTCTGTGTAGGCATGACCTTCTCCTAAGAATTCTGGGAAATCCGGTCTTCCTTCTTGAAGGCAGGGAACACCTCTCCTCTCTCTCCTCACTCCCTTGGTGACACTCTACTGACAAGACACATGGAACTATACTAGTGCCCTGAGCTAGGAAAGCCACCTGGACCTACCCTGATGCAACCAGACTTCTGACACCAGAGAAACCACGTAGAGACCCCTGCCAGCACTGAGACGCTTATACCACCACTGGATTCACACGACTTTCCACCCACTGGCCTGTGATCTTCCTGCACTCAGCATCATTGCATCTGTTTTGTGAGACTGAAGAGGACTTTATAGATTTGTGTTGGACCTATGGGCTAATATGGGACTTATGGGCTTAGACTAGACTGGGTTGCGATGCTTTCTTAATGTGTAATTACCCTTTATATAAAACTCTCTCTTATACACATATGGGCTTCTATGGATTTGTTTCTCTAGTCTACCTAGACTAACCTACCAAGGTATTTTTAATCACTTCATTTGCTTATGATAGTTAGACAATGAATGTGGAGGATTGGAGAAGAACTGGTGCATTTGAATTACCAAAGGCTACTGAAAGTATCATGGACATACAAATCTGTCTTGGAGGAAGTACAACCAGAATGCTTGCTAGAAGCCAGATGGGGAACCCTTAACTCATGTACTTTGAACATATTATCAGGAGAGACAAGTTCTTGGGAAAGAACTGGGGTTTTGATTGGTACTCTGTAATGGCTAATGATGTCTGCATCTTTTCAAGTATTTGTTGATTGCTTAAATGTCTTCTTTGATCCATGTTTTTTGTCCATATTGTAACTGAGTTGTTTGTCTTTTTGTTATTAAGTTGTGAAGTTTCTAAAACTTTTAGAGATTAAAAATGGCAATCAGAGAAGTATTTTTGAAGATACACCCACACCTCTTCCCCCAATCTGTATAGGTCTCTTACTCCTTAGACAAAGTATTTTGATGAGTATATGTTTTTAATTTCTATGAGGTCCCATTTATCAAACTTGTCTTCTATTTATTCATTTGTTGTTATGTTTATTATTATCCTATTTTTATAAATCATTAAATCCCCTAAATTTCTCCTTTTATTTTCTTCAGTCAACATTGTAATTTCAGGTTTAACATTTAAGTCTTTGATCTATTTGAGTTAGCTTTTGTTTATGGTTTGAGGTATGGATCATGTTTCATTGTTCTTGAAAGTAGGTATCTAGTTTTGCCATCATTATTTGTTAGCGACTGTTTCTCCCTCAATGAATGAAATTGAACACTGTCGAAAGTCAGGTGTACATAAATGGATGGAGTTAGTTCTCGCTTCTCAATTTTATTCCACTGGTCTGTGTATCTTATCATTGAACCAATACCAACAAAACCAAACTCACTGGCATAGAGTCAATTCCAACACGGTGTCCCTGTGCTCGAAAGTGAAACTGCCCTATGAGCTCTCGAGGTTGCAAATTGTCATAGGAGTAGAAGACCTCATCTTCCTCCCCAAGAGGTAGTTTTGTATGGCTCAACCCCTAACTCACGGTACCATCAGCACCAGTACCATACTGTTTTAATGATAGTAGATTTTAATCTCCTTCTTTGTTCTTCTTCAATATTGCTTTAACTATTTGGGGTCTCTGTTTTCCATATGAGATTGGTAATGACCTTTTCTATTTTAGTAAGGAATATTGCTGTTATTGCGTTGAAATTTCACTGTATCTTTCATACACACACCCCTCCTCAAACACACACACACAAGGCAGTATCGAGGTTTTGGTGAAAGTTTGCACAGCAAGTTGGAGTCCCAGGTAACCATTCACATACAGACTGCTGAGTGGCATCGGTTATGTTTGTCTCATTATGTCAACATTCTCTTTGTGGTCTCTTTGTTCTACTTCCAGTAGTACTCTAGTTTCCCTACAACCCGATTTTTCAAGCTTTTGAGTAATTGTTGACCTTTTGGTGTCATGCTCATGGATGTTAAGTAGAACACCAGCCCTCTGGATAATATCTTCTCTTTTTTATGCCACTCTTGTTGAGCTCAGCAGATAGGCTTGGTTCTGGGTCTAACAGATAAATCAAGGTGATCATCTCAGGGGGGTCTCTGTCTTTTGGCTGTTAGCTGCACAACACATAACCACCACCGCACTCCTGAATTCTCTGTCTTCTACTCTGTTAGTGTGTTTGTTTTTAATAAGAATTGGAGCTCTGCTCCACTATTTGTCCCCATTCTGTCTGGGGCCATCTATGATGACCATGGTCAGAATGGTCAGTGGTGGTAGCCGGTCATTATTTAGTTGTTCTTATCTAGGGATAGATGAGATACTGGTCCACGTAGACTAGTTTCTTTTCTTCATTTTTGACTGCTTCCTGAAGGTTTTGCTTCCGGTGCTAAAAACAAAAATAAAAAACTCAATGCCATTGAGTCAATGCTGAGTCATAACAACCTTATAGGGCTGGGTAGACCTGCCCCTGTTAGTTCCTGAGACTGAAACTCTGTACTGGAGTAGAAAGTCCCATCTTTCTCCTCTGCAGGGACTGATAGTTTTGAACTGCTGCCCTTGTGGTTAGCACTCCAGTGCGTAAGCACTACACCACCAGGGCTCCTTGCTCTTAAAAGAGACTCATAATTCTGTTGTAGGTGGCGGCTTGAACACTTTTAAAGGTACTGGATACTACTTGCTTCACTAGGGTACGGATCATGATTTCTGTGTACTGTGATTTGCCAATTGACTGAGTTGTTTCAAGAGATTATGGTAATAAGATTTCAAACTCAGAAAACTGATGTTGGAAGGTTTTAGTTAAGGTGTATCTACACTCAAAAGTGCCTTTACTCCCATATTTTTACTTACATGCACTTAGAGATACCTTTGTTTTCACCTATTTAGTCATCTGTACCTATCAGATACCAATATTCCTGTGTCCACTCACATGTTCGTGAAGACGAATTTTTGCTTTGATTGTACTGTGCTCACTACATTTACGTTCAGTGCCCCTTTCACTATCACCAAAAACAAAAAAGATAACCATTCTCTTTGATCTCAAATGTACTTTCCCTCCTCACTATCCTTGGTAACTACCAATGAACATTTGTTTCAGTATTTGTCTTCTCATAAGAGAGTGATCATACTGTATCTGTCCTTAGATGCTTGACTTAGTTCAATTAGCATTATGCCCTCTAGCTCCACAACAGGTTCAGGCTGCTGTATAAGCCACTCTGGCACATGGGGCATATGATCACGGTGATCCAGTGGTGCTTGGGGTGTCAGTGGCAAACAGATGCAGTTTGGAGTTTTTGGCAGACCCCTAGTGGTGAATCACAGCACAAACCCTGAGGGATTGGAGGCAAAGTGTCATTCTCTGCACCTGTTCCTATTGAGAAATAGCTTCTGGCTGGTTGCTGGGTCTCAGTAGACACCGAATGCCTACCCAATCGCCACTAAGTCACCATGTGGCCTGATCTACTCCTCATGAGCTGGATATTGTCTTACCCACACAGTAATAAGATGGATATGCACAGCAACACTCTGTCATTAAATTGAAGTGGTATGTATATACAAGATCAGGCTCCAGTAGGATCTGAGGAACTAATACGTTTCATTAGAAAGTGGCCCCAATGCCCATGCTCTCCACTCCTGTCACATGACTGTCCCTTTCCCAGTCTGCACCATCTGTATGGCCTCCTGAGGACTTTCTTATGATTACTTCACTGGGGAAAAGAAAACTCCACCTGGTTTACAGATGGTTCTGTGTTATATGCAGGCACCGCTCAGAAGAGGAGCATTCCTGAAGGACAGTGGCGAAGATACCATTTTTCATTGGAAAGAACTTTAAGTAGTGCACTGGGTTGTGACGCTCTTCTTGGATGGAGACTTGGTCAAATGTATGGTCAAAAGTACGCTGACTTATGGGCTGTGGCCAACAGTTTGGATGATTAGGGATTTGGAAGGAACATGACTGGAAAATTAGTGACAGGTGTATGGGGAAGGCAGGTTAATAGACCTCTCTCTTTATGGGCCAAAAGAATAAAGACTTTTTTTCATCTCATGTGAATGCTTCTAAAGTATGGCCTTGGAAGAAGCACCTTTTAACAACTCAGTGAAGAGGATGATGCATTCTGTAGGTAGCAGTCAGCTTCCTTCTTTTCTCAGTCCTTCTCATCATTGCCCGATGGGCTCATGAGCAATGTGGCCCTGGTGGCAGGAGTGGAGGTTATACAAGGGATCAGCAACGCAGGCTTACACTCACCAAGAATGATTTGGCTAAAGGCACTGCTGAAAGCCAGGTTTGAGAGCAGCTGAGACCAGCACTAAATCTCTATCATGGCATCCTTCCTTGGGCCTCTAAAGACACAATCATCGCACCACTGAGGTGATACGACCTGGCAGAGTTGGGACAATGCTCTCCAGAAGGATATATAGGTTTTGAAAAATCTTTCAAGACATGATGCTGTTTCTCCCATTGTCCAGATTCATGGACACAAGAATCAAGGGCTGCAGATGAGAGTGATGCCACTCACTATCCCTTCTAGTTACCCACTCACAAAACTATAGCTTTCTGTGCCCATGGCCTCGCATTCTGTCAGCTTAGGAGTCTCAGTCCCCGGCAGAGAAAGGCTTTCACCAGGAGATAGAATACCGATTTCATTGAAGTGAAAATCAAGAATGACACCTGCCACTTGGAGTTCTCATGCCTCTGGATCAACAAGCAAAAAGAGAATGCCCACATTATGTGGTAGGGTTGCTCTTTATTATCAAGGGGAAATTGTCTTGATAGTACATAATACAGATGAAGAAAAATATGTCTGGAAAAAAGGAGACCGTTTAGGACTTCTCCTTACACCACCATGTCCCATGATTAAAGTCCATGGAAAACTACAGCAATCTAAATCTGACATGATTATTAATGGTCCAGGTTTGGGTAAGCTCGCCAGGCAAAGAGCCACAATGCGGGGTACTTGCTGATGGCAAAAGGAATACAGAATGGGTGATACAAGGTAGTTCTAAATATCAGCCGTGGCCATGTGGCCAGTTTCAGAAATGGGGAATATAGTTGTTTTTATGTTTTTTTTCCCTCGGTTATATTTCTCTGGAAAGTACTAAATTTACAGCAGGGCTTCACAGGAGTATTATAGAACAAAAGAAAGACACAAAATGCACAGACGGACCTATAGAAATAATCTGAAGTAATGCATTAATGTAAAAAGACCAAAGAAATTTCAGAAAATCTTCAAGATATGTGGGACAATATAAAATCTCCTAATGTATGGAGCAGAAGGAAGATGGGGCAGTAGAAAGTTTTGAAGAGATTGTGGTCACGAGCCCCTGTTCTCAACTCGAATCACACCCATGTGGGAGCAGCTGCACCGCGTGAGCCCTGTCAGATGGAAGGATGATCTATGCACTCTTTCAGGGCCATCCTTCAGTGTAGCTATATTGCTGCTACCATCCATTTTCTACTTAGTTGCACTTAGCAGAACAATCCATTTACCAAGCCTAGTGTTTTTATTTCCCCTTAAGAAAGTCACAGGGGACTCCTGTACAACCTTAGACTTGAGTTGAGAGTGATCCTGGCGCAACCATGTTTGGCGATCAGTGCTCCTTGCCCATTAAGCCTCTCGTGCCCCCAGGTTCTGTCCCGCTAGGCGGACACCTTCCCTCTTACAGTGGCCTACTGATAGGCATGCCTGACTTGTATGACTTAGTTGGTTCAGTGGATCTCAAATTATGCTGGTCAGTGTTTCCTGTCTACAAGGATGCAGGAACAGACCAGGAGCTGTCCTACCCCCTTCCCTCCCTCCTCTCCCGCCCAACTCAACGGCAGTGAATTTGGTTTGGTTGGTTATAATTCTCTGCCTCTGGTAGTCTAGTTTTATTCCAGGGCCTAGGGGCTTGCACTGAGATTTTCGCAGCAACGACCATAAATCCCACACTGGATTTGTTTCCTTGAGCTTTGCTGGATTCAATGGACCACACATCAGGGCTGTTTGTGTAGTGACTGAGCCCGTTCTGGTCCAGCTTGCAGATTTTTGTGTGTCTAAGAGAAGAATATTTTGCCATCACTTCCTAAGGCTCCCCTCTAGCCACCGTGCTTCATTCTCTGTTGTAGGAGATGTAATATGCAATGATGTGTTTTTTAATTTAGAGAGAACATCTCAGTCCACCATTGATTTCTGTGTTCCTAAAATTTTTGCCAATGTGGTGGTCTTAAATTTTCATACGCTTTATTGCCCGTCTTAGAAGTGAATATGCTGTACTTCCAGTGTGTCAGCTACCACTTGCTGACCGTGGATAAACCTCCTGCCCTCATTGAAGTAATGGGTTACCCTTCTGTTCAACATCATGGACAGACAATCCTGATAATTTAGATCAAGGAATAACAGGATTAGGAGAGTTAACATAGCCCTAAGGAAAACTAAGGGTTAATATTGTTGTTTGTTCCACATGGATATTACTGCTTGTTAATCCTCCTTTCTGATTGGGAGAGAAAAATATATTTGTCAAATCTATGCTTGTAGTTCATGTATTTGGTGCCATATTAATCTGCTCTAGAGAAGACTCTACATCTGGCACAGCAGCTATATTTAGGGCCACTAGTTAATTATTAGGCTTACTAGAGACTAAGAGGGGATAACACCCCCCAATAGATTTTTTTTCAATGCTATGTATTTAATTTTTTTTTTTTTTTACAAAACAACCTTATCCTCCAAAGTACTTCCCATGACCCTTAATACGTTGGTCATATCTGTGAGTCTATTCTTGGAAACATTTTCAAACTCATCTGTTTGGATGGCTGACAGCACCTCCCTAGTTTTTTTTCTTCACCTCTTCTAAGCCATCAAATTACTGTCCTTTAATGTCCCTCTGCATTCGTGGAAACAAAAAGAAGTTGCACAGAGCAAGGTCAGGTGAATCCGGTATGTGGGCAAGAGAAGCATGCTGATTTTTGTCTAAAAGTGACGCATTGAGATGACTGTGTGAGCGGATACATTGTTGTGGCAAAACCAGTCACCATCTGCACAACGCACCCCATCTGCCTTTTTTTTGTCAGACACTGCTACTCTATCTTTTCAGACCCTCTAAATAGAAAGCTTGATTAATGTCTGATCTGGTGCAAGGACTCCAAATGCTCTATCAGTCAACATTTTTGTCCATTCCAGAAATTGTACAGAATGAGGCTTGTCATGAATAGATATTTCACCTTTTTTTAAATGAGAAAACCACTTGTACACTTGCGTTTTTTCCACAGCGCTGTCCTTGTAAGCTGTGTTCAACATCACAGCAGTTTCTGCAGCATTTTTATGAGCAGGAAACAAAATTTCACAGCCACATGCTATTTTCTTAAATCTGTCGTTAAAAAACACAAACAAAAAATTAGGTTTGAGTCTTTTATGAAAAAACTCACTGTGACCAGAAAGAACCTTCTCAGGTGATGTCACTGTGTACATTATGAACTCCGAGCAAGTTGCTTGAACCTCACCTAGTAGGGGAAATGTGTACTATGAAAGCTGTGCCCAGCCGAGCATGTTTCCATTTTGTGTGTTTGTGTGTTTGTTCGTTTTTCCAATATCTGTATTTTTCTTCAAGGGCCAGACTGGTGAATTAAATGAAGACATGTTGAGTGACCATCCCTTGAATTATTTACAGGTGTCGTTGATCTTCCCTTTTACCACTCCTATTTCAGAGGTGATCATTGGTTTGGGTGTCCAGCATCACCGTGGAAACTTCTATTGGTCAGGGCGCATCACACAGGGTTATAGCTCAGAGCACAACTTCACCTGCTATTGATCCAGAAGGCCGTATGGCCGTGATGCTTTCCCGCCTAGTCAGTTGCCATGGTTCAGAGTTAGTCCTACTGGAGTTTCTGCAGTGAGAGCAACGGGGCTGGCTGTCCGGTCCAGATCCAACACCATTCTCTGCTCCCACACCATTCTTCACCCTTTTCCCTGCGGGTCACACTCAGTCGCTGCGTCTTGTCTGAAACCACGTTTGGCATCTCACCTGGGTTTCAGAAACTTAACTGTCTTGCGACCAAACCATTTCTGAAATCCTGATCACTTGTTAATCATTTGTCTTCAACTAGGTTACTATGTATGGAGTGCATAGAATAGTTGTGCTTGCTACAGGATAGATTAACACAGTGGCTATAACAATGGACTCAAACATAACGCTTATGAGGATGTCACAGGACAGAGAAGTATTTTTTTCTGTTGTGCATAGGGGTTGTTGTGAATTTGAGCTGACTCAATGCTATCTAATAACAACAGCAGCAGCAGCAACAACAACACAGAGTCTAACCTATTGATGGATACAGTGGTACTCACTTCAGAAATATTAGTGAGACCATCCATGTTCTCTAGAAATCCTCTAAGTTGCTATATTACCAAAGAGCCATTAGATGGCACACAAACTCCACAATAAACAGACACAAGCCTTTAGCTTACAAATACTTGAAAAAACTAATAGATAAAACAGAACAAAACTCACTGCTCTTGAGTCAGCAAAAGAGCTTCTGATCTGCTCCTGCATTCTGGTGGAGAGGAAACACTGACCATCATAATTTGAGATCCACGGAGCCAACTGTCGTAAAATCCAGGCAGGTCTATCAGCAGCCCTTTGTGAGATGGGAACGGGTATGTCTAGGGCTGAAACTGAACAGAACCAGAGCATGCGAAGGCTTAGTGGGCAAGAAGATGGATACCCATCTCACCCACATGGCTGCACCTGTTGTATGGGAGTTCTATGTGTCCTTATGTGATCGTATGAATTGATGCCAATGCCTAGCAACGCTGTAGAACAAGATAGGACTTCCCTGTGGGCTTCTGAAACTGTAACTCTTTATGGGAGTAGAGTGTGCCCTCCCCATTCTAACCTGTGGGGCTCCCTATTATTAATGGGGTAACATCATAAATATGTCTCGGAAGAAGTACAGCTGGAATGCTCCTTAGAAGCAAGGATGGCGAGATTTTGTCTTACCTTCTTTGGACATGTCAGGAGAGACCAGGCCCCGGAGAAGGCCATCGTGCTTGGGAAGGTAGAGAGGCAGGGGAAGGAAGAAGACCCTCAGAGAGATGGATGGACGCAGGGGTCCCAACAGTGAGCTCAAGCAGAGGAACCATCGTGACCATGGCGCAGGACCGGGCAGTGTTTCTTTCTGTTGTGCAGAGAGTTGCTCCGGGTCAGAACCGGCATGATGGCACGGCACTCCACAGCCACACCCTATACATATGTAGTACAGGTGTACCTCTACGTAGGCTGTCGTTATTAACGCCGTCAAGTGGATCCTGACTCACAGCAGCCCGTGCGATGGATAGAGTAGGACTTTTCTTCGGGATTGTCCTGGCCGTCAACTTGACAGTAGTCTTTTGCGGTTAGAGCCTCTTGGTGGATTAGAGCTCTGAACCGTTTGCTCCACCCGGGCATAGAAAAATTCTTTATTCAACATAAACTTCCTTTCCTTCTAACCAGACCTGAATTTGATTGAGACGTCTGGTTGGCCCTCCCCCCTCCTCCCTCCCCCCCTGCCGTGGGCACAGCCATATGAGACGGGGGGGGGGGGGGGGGGGGGGGGGGGGGGGGAAACATTCTGAGGACAATCTGCCCCACATAGCCTTGGTGGAGCTTTACAGTACTGCTCCTCTGGCTCACTCTCTGCCTGCTGGTGGGCATTAGTTCTGCTGGCCCCACAAGGGAACCCAGCCCTCAAAGGGTCAGGGGGCTCCACTTCCTGCCAGTAAGGTCTCTAGGAGTGTAGGCTGACTGTGAGGGTGAGGGAGAAACACAGAGATGGATGGGTCCTTGACTTTCCCTCGGCTTCCACTGTCACGAAAGAGAAAACTTTCCTCCGGACTAGTTCTGCCCTCTTCACAAGGATGCCCACCCCAGCCTCAGGTCAGGAGTCCCCACAGTCCCAGAGGTCTGCTGGGGACCGCCTCCTCCGTGCTTTTTTGAATGTCCCCGCCCCGCCCTCTTGCGACCCCAGTCTCTACAAAGGTGGGAGGCCCCCCTGCAGGAACACAGCAGGTCCTGCTCTGAACATTGCCCTCAGCATGGTTCTGGCTCTGTTAGCTCAGGCGCAGCTCCTCTGGAGCCTGGCTCTGTGGGGAGCAGGTAAGAAAGGAACTCTGAGTCCCCCCACCTGAGCGCACTCTTTCCCAAGGGATGGGGTTCCACTCTATGCACTTTCCCAGGTCTATTCCATAAATGCCCTCTTTCTGTTACTCTCTGGCAGTGAGTGGGGATATCACCTTAAAACAGACACCAGCTGCCCTGTCGGTGCCCTCTGGAGAGAAGATAACCATTTCCTGTCAGGCCAGTGCCAGTGTCAAAGGAGAAATGTCTTGGATCCGAATAAAACTGGGGCAGAGATTGGAGCCCCTTATTTCAAAAACGTCTAACTTGGCCCCGGGTGTACCTGCGCGGTACAGCGGCAGTGGAAGCGAAGCGGACTACACCTTCAGCATCAGTGCGGTGGAGCCGGGGGACTCAGGAAGATATTACTGCCTGCACGACCACGGGTGGCCAGCCACGGTGCAGCTGCCCTGTACAAAAACCCCTGCTCCCGGTGGCGCAGCCTGCTGTGCTTGGGACCTGTCTGCAGCTGCCCTCTAGCATCCCGTCTTCAGAGACTAGCACACACGCGGTTCCAGGCTTAAAATACACAGGAGTTCCTTGGGGGTAGGGCAGTCACTGCTGAGCTTGCCTGTTTACTTCCAATTCATTCTCAATGACTTATTGTGTTCTCTGAAGTTGTGGAAGTCTGCTCTTAAAACCAGTATAGGAAGCATTGGAACTAGCATGTTTTATTAAAAATAAAAACCTCAATTCAATGACTACCATGATCAATAAAAAGAAACAAACCCAAGCCCATTTCTGTCAAGTTGGTTCTGATTTACAGAGTCCTTATAGGCCAGGCTAGAACTTCCTATAGACTTTACAGGGCTGTATCTTTTTTATAGAAGCTGACTGCCATGTCTTTCTGTCACAAGTGACTGATGGGTTTGAACCACTGACTTTTGGGTTAGCAGTTGAGTGCTTAATCGCTGTGCTACTAGGGGTTATACATACCACCAGCGCCCTTGCTTCTCATGTGAAGAACTCAGAGGCATTTGAGCGACCTTCCGATAATGAGATTACGTCCCAGCTGCCCCCAGCAGCAGCCTCCCTGCTAGTGTGGCTTTACTGGCATTCTGTTTTCCACATCTTCTTCCTCCATGATCCCTGAACCTCCCAAAGGACGACCTGTGGGGGAATTCTCACCTCTGTAGGACCCACGATAATAGAGGGAACCATGGTCTAGTTCTTAGAGAGCATCTCTGGTCTAAACTCTTGCCAAGAAAACAGTGGGTAGGAAACTTCAGAAAATATTTGAGTTTACTTTACCAGTCTCTCAAAGACTGGATTTGGGCAGTGACTTCTTTTTCCAGGATCGATGAGTATCTGAGCCCCTGTGCAGTCCACATCAGAGGTGGCTGAAGAAGAGGCCACCTATGACTATGCTGGTATACATGCCAAAGGGGACTTAGAAGATGTGATTAATTTAAAGATCTTGATATGGAGGAACGATCCTAGATAATTCAGGTGTGTTCTAAATGTTATCACAAGCATCTTTGTAAGAGGGAAACAGGAGGGCTCAAGATAGGAGAGATGTGATGAAAGAAAGAAAATTTGAAATGATGTAGGGAAGAGGCACTGTGGCAGTTACACAATCTCCTATCAACTTGAGCGAAGGGTGGAGTCTAGCCTGTCAACCAGGTCATAGCAAATGAGGCCTCTGTGTGGACATGACCTTCTCCTGAGGATTCTGGGAACTCCTGTCTTCCTCCCTGTGAGACGTTACTGTTGACAAGGCACATGGAGCCACGCTGATAGAACCAGAACCTTGGAGCTGGAGGAGCCATGTGGAAACCCATGCCAGTGCTGAGATGCTTCCACTGCCACTGGATCCACTAGACTTTACCCACTGGCCTGTGATCTTCCGGCATTTGACATCATTGCATGTGTTGTGTGGGTCTGAAGAGGAATTTATAGACTGGTAATGGACATATGAGCTAATATTGGACTTAAAGACTTGGCCTGGACTGGGCTGTTTTCTTAATGTACAATTACTCTTGGATATAAAGCTCTTTTTTATACACATCTGAGTGTCTATGAATTTGTTTCTCTAGTCAACCCGGACTAACACAGGCACCAAACCAAGGAATGTGAGTAGCCTCTAAAAGTTAGGTGGGTGGGCAAGTGAGGGAATCAAGAGAATGGATTATTTATGGGAGTCTCCAAAAGAATGAGCCCTTATGACTCAATGAATTTAATTCTGTATGGTTTATAATCTATGGACATACACTCACTCCTCACTGACATGTTCCAAAGAGCAGGAATCGGGGGTTATGCTGAAGTGGAAGATGGCCACAGATGATCACAAAATGGAGGATGACTGCATCACGACATAACTTCCAAATTACATCACCAGATGATTGCCAAGCCCCTGAGAATCCTGGCTGAGTCAAAGAGATATATAAACTTAAATATCATAGCCTTTGCTACTCTGTTGTCATATCTTGATGTTTGTTACTGCTAATATAAATGATTAATATTCAAAGTAAATTTTCAATGTTGTAATAAATGTGAAGTATCAGACAATGACATCATCATTAAGTAAGTGGTCAAGATAATACATTTATGGGTTTTTTAAATCAGTAAATATGTGGTGATTTGTTCCAGCAGTGGTTGGAAACTAATGTAGTGTCTTTTGTCGTTGTGAACAAATGGTTACCCTCTATCACCCCATCCTTTCTAACATGTTATCACTCGGTGCCAATTTTGGCAAGGGATGGAGGCCTTCTTACTGCAGGGAGAGTACCAGAGAAAAACGATGTGATAAAATGCCTTGAGTAGCTATTGTACAATCAGTTATGTGAGAGACAGTCTCTCGCAACACACAAGGGGAGAGTGGAACATTTATAGCAGTAACAGGAAGGCTGCTCTTCATTTACATACATGACAGTCTGAGAGGGAGTGTCTGAGGGTTGAGATGGGAAGGAGAAGCCACACACACACACACACACACACAAACACAGACACACACACTGCTTTAGAATCTATTCTGACTCCTAGTGACTGTATATGAAAGAGTAGAACCCTAGGGGTTTCAAAGACGTTAACTCTTCACAGGAGTAGAAAAGTTCATCTTTCTCCCTAGGAGTGGCTGCTGCTTTCAAAACCCCCACGTTGCTGTTCAAAGCCCAATGCTTAACCCACAGTGCCATCAGGACTCACTAAAGAAAGGGCCGGGGACATGCAAATTGTGACCCCCTCACCTCCATCAAAATCTGAAAGAAAAAAAAAGTGTTTTAGAATTTGTGAAGGCTTAAAAACATTTGTGTGTAGGTGTGTCAAACAAACAAGAGAGATTGCATTTAACAGTAGGGTTTGCTTGGGGTGGTAGGTACAGAGGCAGCAGCAAGCTGTGCAGTTCACACTTTTGTTTTTGCCTCTTCTTTAGCTTTTTAGGTTGTGGGATTATCTCAGAGATAAAGGTAGCCTCATAGAAGAAACAAACTTAATGTTCCTTCAAATCTTAGCTTCTGTCTTCAAACCCCACTGAAATAGTTCAAGTTTATTGTGCCAACATGGCCAATGAACACATGTGGGATTAACTGAAGGGCAGAGAGATAAATGGCTCTGCGAGCCTCACCCTTCTTGTCTCTTGCTCTTTGATCATCGGACCAGTGTGCAGCTGCCTTGCTTGTTCTGTGCCTCAATTTGCAAGCTACACTACCTGTCGGACACCTAACCCATGGATCGTGTTACTGTAATTTGAGATTCTTTCAAGACCTGCTTCGCCACACCATTGGAATTTACATCTTTTGAGCTGGGGACTGTTGGACCCTGTCATCTGGCTGACTGTTGGTGACCTGCCTTGCTGTTTGCTGCCTGTGCCAGGATAGCCTGAATTGCTTTACAGAGGACTGTCCGGTGGCCCTCAAAACTTGAAGGACTGTCAGTATATTAGCTGTTTCATAAAGTGAGTTGCACTGAGCCATTTGTACTGCTTTATAGATTATGTATTTCTTATGTTATCTATCTACCTATATAAATATAAATAAAATTATTAGTGTCCTGGTTTTGTTTCTCTAAAGAACCCTGTCTAGCATACCTACCTTCAGCACAAACTGAACATGTGATAATGTGCACAAGATCATGGGGACAGAAAAGTCTTCCCAAAGTAGCTCCCTTCACATCCCTCAAACTCCAAGTGAGGCAGAGGGCAACGGTGGAGAGACAAGAGCCTCTGCATTGACAGGCTGGTGGGGACTTGGCCACTCAGAACTGGGCTGTTGTCTTTGCTTATGGCAGACTTTCTTTCCAAAGACTGGATTGCTGGGATTAGTGCTCTTTCTGGGAGTAAGGGCACAGAGGACTGAGAGAAAGCCCACCTGGGGCATTGCAATGGGTCTGAGCCAAGACACGGAGGTCTGGGAATCTGCGAGGCATGTGACAGAGCCTATGAAGAATGGCCAGCCTGTGGAGGAGGAGAGCAGAGAACAAACCAGGAGTTCTCTCTGAATCTTCATCAGGACGATAGTGATGGCTGAATTCTTAAACGGCGCAGCAGGCACCTGGATAAATCATCTATGGAATACGCATTTGTGCTTTCACAAAGGTGCTCTGTCAAGAGTCCGAGTGGTGTAGTGGTTATGTGTTGGGCTGCTAACTGCAAGGTCAGCAGTTCAAAACCACATGTTAGCAGCTCCATGGGAAAAAGGCAAGGCTTTCTGCGCCTATGTAGAGCTATAGTCTCAGGCTGAGTCTTGGGTGACTTTGGCCGTGTGTGGGTCTTCAGAGGTTCCTGACATGGTCAGGAAGCAGAGTCACTGGGCAAAGACAGTTATCTAGTACAATGGCTACTCTGACCTTTGTTGATAAAGAGAATGCAGAGCCTGGCACCCATATGGCTGCTAAGGATGGCCCGAAGCTAGGATCCAGGTCTTGCAAGACCTTAGATGGGACTCCTTATGGCACAGAATAAATTGCCAACAAGGATGTTGCGGTTAGTGTGGGAGTCATATTATTGTTGACACGTGCCAATGAGTTGTTTCTGACTCATAGAGACTCGTTGCAAAACAGAAAGAAACATTCTTCGGTCATAGATTCTGGTAATAAAAACAAATGGGTTTATATCTACTTAATTTTTGGAAGGAACAGAGCATATTTAAAAACATCTAGACAATCTCAAAATGCTTCAATATGCAGACATTTTTACTGGTGAATAAAAGCAAATAGGACGTGACAGCAGTTTTTCAAAGGCACATTCTTGCCAGTGTTGTATGTGTCAGCGAATCAGTTATGGTCCATAGCAACCTCATGCACCGTAGAAGGGAGCGCTGCCTGGTCTGGAAATTGTTCTCGTGCCTGAGCCCCTTGTTGCAGCCGCAGTGTCAATCCATCTACTGTAGGGCTTCCTCTCTTTCACTGCTCCTCTGCCTTACCAAGCAGGATGTCCGTTGGCAGGGAGGAGTCAACTCCCGACCTATCCAAACTCTCTCCAGCCTTGCTTCTCAGGAGCACTCTGGCCGTACCTCATCCAAGGCAGATTGGTTTCTCCTTTTATCAGTCAATGGTACTTTCAATATTCTTCTCCAGCACCACCATTCAAAGACATTGATTTTTCTTCGGTCTTCTCTGTTTAGAGTCTAACTTTCACATGTGTATGAGGCCATCATGACTTGGGTCAGGCACCTTTAGTTTTCAAAGTGACATTCTTACTTTTCAATACTCTGAAGAGGTCTAGTGCAGCAGATTTCCCTAGTGCATCTTTTGATCTCTTGATTACCACGTCCACGAGCATTGATTGTGGATTCAAGTAAGACAACATTCTTGAAAACTTCAACCTTTTCTCCATTTATCATGATTTTACATATGGGTCTAGTGTGAGAATTTTTTTCTTCTTTAATCTATGCCGAAGGACGCAATCCTTGATCTTCATCAGCAAATGTTTCAAGTCCTCCTCACTTTCAGCAAGCAAGGTTGTGTGATCTGCATATCATAGGTTGGTAATAAGCCTTCCTCCAATATTCATGCCACATTCTTCTTCTTATAATTCAGCTTCTCTGATGATTTTCTCAGGATACGGATTGAATAGGTATGTGAGGATTCATCCTGATTCTAAAATATGCAGTGTTCCCTTATTCTGTGCATGGAACAATGAAGTGTTCTGTAACTCCCATTCTTGTACAGTTATACACATTTTGTTATGATCCACACACTCAAATACTCTGACATAGTCAATAACACACCAGTAAACACCTCGCTGCTTTCAGCTAAGATCCACCTGACATCAGCAGTGAAATCTTTTGTTCCATGTCCTCTTCTGAATCCAGCCTGAATCTCTGGCAGCTCCCTGTCGATGTACTGCTACAACCATTGTTGGATGCACTTCAGCAAAATTTTACTGACATGTGACATCGTGATGTGATGGTCTCTTGCAGTTTGAGCATTGTGCTGGGTCACTATTCTTTGGAATGGGTACAAATATGGATCTCTTTCAGTCAGTTGGCCAACTAGCTGCCTTCCAAATATCTTGGCATAGAGGAGTAAATGCTTCCAGTGCTTCATCAGTTGATGTAACATTTCAATTGGTACTCCATCATTTCCTGGAACCCGTTTTTGCTTAATGTTTCCATGCAGCTTGAACTTCTACCTTCAGCACCATTGGTTGTTGCTTAGATGCTACTTCCTGACCCTGTAGAACATTGACTTGTTCTTTTTTGGTACAGCGGCTGTGTGTGCATTCCATCTTCCTTGATGCTTCCTACATCATTCAATATTTGATCCAAAGAATCTTTCAAGATTGCAACTCCAGGATTGCATCTTTTCTGGAGTTCCTTTAGATGAAGGATGTGATAAGTGTGGTCTCCCCTTTTGGCCTTCTCATTCTAGCTCCTTGCACATTTCATTATAATATTTAACTTTGTCTTTTCGGGCTTCCTTTTGAACATTTCTGTTCAGTTCTTTGACGTCATCCTTTCTATTCAGTTCTTTGACTTCATGCTTTAGCTACTCTATGATTAAGAGCAAGTTTCTGATTTCTTCTGACATCCGCTTTGATCTTTTGGTGTTTCCTTTCTTCTTAATGGCCTTGTGCTTTCTTGTGGTGGCTTGTGTGTTACTGTGATACTGGAAGCTCTGTCGCTGGTATTTCAAAGGCCAGCAGGGTCACCCAAAGGGAACATGTGTCAGTGGATCTTCCAGACTAGGAAGAGACAACAAAGAAGGACTCAGCTGCTCACTTGGAATGAGAAGTAACTGAAAACTTCATGCACAGGCCCAAAATATTGTCAGAGACCGAAAGTGGCCTCTGAATGAAAGCAGAATATTGTCAGAGAACATTGCCGAGGAGAACCCCTATGACACTCCCAAGGTGACTGAGGGGGAGCTGATTTCTCAGAGTGGAATGCTCCATAGTGAGGAGACAGGTGAAGCCTGTAGAAGTGGAGCCTTCCAGATCTTCATTTGCCATTCAGGCACAATTCAAGGTAAGGAGAAACAGATGTAAATGATTGATACTTGGAATGTGAAAAATAAGAATCTCGGAAAATTATCACTGCCACCAGTCAATGCTGACTCACAGCTGCTACTGTGGGTGTCTGGAACTACTCTTCTGAGGTAGTTGTTAACAGGAGTAGAAAGCCCAGTCTTTCTCCCTTGGAGCTGTCAGTGGTTTCGAACTGAGTACCATGTGGATAGAAGCCCAATATGCATAACCACTTCGCCAATAGGGCTCCTTGTAAGAAAATCAGAATTGAACAAAAAATGAAATGAAGGTATACAAAAATTCTTATCATAAGGTCAGCATTTTCACTTAATTATCCCATCCAATCTCATTACAAAATCCAAAAGCTTAAATGTTGGAGGACTTCCCCAATACTATCTACACTAAATTAGCATATGAAAATTTACCAGGAATAGTATTTGTTAATTTCTTCTCTTATTTAAGACCTTTGGTACAAATTACCCATATTTTCGCAGAACTCCAAAGTGTATTCTTGTTATGGCCTCTGAATTTTATTTGCTGATCAGGACCACTTGTTTAATAGCCTGAGTTTTTCAAGAAGGTGTCAGTAATAAAGACAAGCTACCTTGAGACATTCAAATACGTCCCAAATCTTGTTTTCTCACAGAACCTCGTTTTGAACTGTAGACTCATGGTTTCTGCTGCTGACACACTGCATGGGGAGAGACATAGCTTGCTAAACAAACCTAGGAAAACAGAATCCCTGACAGGGCATGGCTCTGTATGATGAATGTATCTCAGGATGGGGGAGAGAGAGAAAGACATAGAGATACATATAATAGGCCAGGTTATAGCAATTGAACAATTCTTACAATTTGCGTTTGCCAGGAATTTCATATTCACTCTTTCACGCATAAAATGATTTTCTGTTTTACTCTTGTCGTAACCTGGCCTATTAGCTCTCTTTCTGTTAGAGGAAGTTTTAGTTGATATTTTTTTTTCTTCTCCCTGTCAAGCTCATGGATTTCAATGCTATTCTTGAGTTTAATTCACTGGGTCCCATCAAGGGACAATTTCTAAAACCTATATCTAACACTTTCAGACAGGTAACATGGTAAGGGCAGATATCAGTCTTAACATTCTCAAGGCTATGTCTTTATGTGGAGACTCTCCATAGATCAGCACAGTGGGGAAGAGAGCTCTCTGTTTTTCTAAATTTCCTGGATGGGAATGAAAGCTAGTAGTCGATAACATTTCACAGATTGCCTTTGATGACCATCTGTACATCTTCAGGGTCTCTAACACTTTCTTAGAGTGACTGGGCCACGTGCACTGGGTCCTGTCCAGAAATCCATCCTTCACAGGCAGCAGTGACCACTAAGGAGAGGAGAGAGCAACTGCCTTACCTCTTTTCCTCCAAGCACACACAGAGTTGATGTCGCTTAGCTTAAGGAGAGGCCCATGTCCCCTTTTGCGCTTTCCACCCTGCTGCACCCACTGTGGGATTTGCATATTGTTCCCCTGGGAGGACCTTCCCTGTCAAGGCTAAGATAAAGAGTCCACTGTGGTCTGCCATCCTGTGTCACCACCGGTCCCATCAGATTCTGAAAATGAGGCTTTCTGCGCAGCTCCTGGGACTGCTCCTGCTCTGGATCCCCGGTGAGCGCATGGAGCAGAGGAGGGGGGGGGGGAGGTGCACTTTGGTGACATCACTGGAGCAATGTGTGTCACGTGGGCACATTTTGTTCTTCAGGAAGGGGCTTGCTTCTTTTTTGTGTAAATGGGAGGAACAGTAGAGAAGGAGCTGAATCTCTTCTCCGTCAAACAATGGGACAATTAGAAAGGAGATTCATAGGAACATTAGGTATTTATAGCTTGAAGAGTCAAAATCATTGGTAATCAAAATATAACATAAATGAAATAATATTTTAGCAAAAAACCAAACTACAGAAAGAAATCATAAAAATGCCTCATGTGGTTTTCACCTAACTTTATGTTTTCTCTCACTGCTTCAGCGTCCAATGGGGATATTGTGATGACCCAGACTCCACTCACCCTGCCCGTCACCCTTGGACAGGTGGCCTCCATCTCCTGCAAGTCCAGTAAGAGTCTTGTATATAGTAATGGAAAAACCTATTTGCACTGGTACCAACAGAAGCCAGGACAGGCTCCACGGCTACTCATCTCTATGGTTTCTGACCGGGTCACTGGGATCCCA
Organism: Tenrec ecaudatus; assembly: GCF_050624435.1. Taxonomy (NCBI): domain Eukaryota; kingdom Metazoa; phylum Chordata; class Mammalia; order Afrosoricida; family Tenrecidae; genus Tenrec; species Tenrec ecaudatus. The sequence continues at coordinate 66,661,441 of NC_134540.1, read as the reverse complement.
GACAGATTCAGTGGCAGTGGAGCAGTGTCAGATTTCACCCTTAAAATCAGCAGGATCGAGGCTGATGATATTGGGGTTTATTACTGCCAGCAAGCTTTAGAACTTCCTCTCACAGTGGTTGAGTTCTGCACAAAAACCTGTGGTTGGGGTGGCCCGGCTGGTCAGGGTGGGTGTAGTCTGAGAGCAGCCACAGCGTCTGATCTGAGTCAATTAGAGGGGAAGGTGTTGGAGAACTCTGGATAATGGCTGGTGGCTGAGGAATAAATAGTTGGGTGTATGTAAACAGCTGTCTGGGTTCTCACCTTAGTGTGATACAAAAACGGATCTACGTCAAAATAAATTGATTGAAAACTAAATGTGAATGTGACTTTAAGAATGGATCAAACAAGAAAGTAGACCTGCAACAAATCCCCACTGTCTGTCGGGGCTGTGGAGGCTTTGTGTCCTCATAGCAACCCTGTACACAAGGGAAGGAAACACTCCCTGGTCCTGCAGAGTCTTCCCAACTTTTTAAGCCAATTGTTGCTGTGACTTTGTCCATCCATCTCACTGAGGATGTAATAGAGCTTAAATTCTAAGCACTAGAATTACGGAAGGCTACAGTTTACAATGAAAGCCCTAATTATTTTTGAGTCTCTACATTTAAGCTCCATTGAATTCTTTCTGACAATTAACCAGAAATGTAAATATATTTGCCCTCAGGCAGAGTGCATTAGAAAGTATATTACTATATGCCCCCTCCCCACAAAACCCTTATTTTACTTGCTGTCTCTATAGGTTCATCAATCCTGTGTTTCATACATCAAAAATTGGGAAAACATAAAACAATTTCAAGATGGCGACCTCCAATGACATTACATCTCTGAGACACATTGTAATACTTAGAGGCAAAAGCAAAGAGAACAGTACAAACCAAAGACAGGAACAATTTAGGAAACCAGATCAGGTCTAGTAAGGGAGGTGAAGGGGAATCCATGTCAAGAGGTCCATGTAGTAAATGAATGTTTGGAAACTGTGGTGGCAATGTATGATTCTACCTGATATGATTGACCTATGGAATTATATGATATGTGATATGATATGTATAAACAACAACAACAACAACAAAAGAAAGTATATTACTTCCAGTGACCAAGCCAGTCCAAGGAATGGGCAGCCCAGCACTTAGGACTTTTCTGGGTGTGTCTTTAATGAAAATTGGGGTGCTATTTGGGGTGATCATGGGTCATATTCTGAAAGTCTTGGTTGGGGAGCCTCAGAACCAATGCTGCAACCTTTACACTCTAGCATACGATTGGGATCTTGATCACGTTCCTACTTGTACTTCTGAAATCATTTCACTGCGGTGTTTTGGTCTTCCACCAGTCATGCTTTTTCACACTTTCACCTGTGTTCCACATTCCACTTAAGCACGCGTGTTTCTGTATACTCTTTTATGCAATTACACCCTTGTGTAGATGGTCTCCCTCTTCTGCATGAATTGTCCTTATCTTGTACATGCATGGTTTAAGATTTGATGAATGTCTCTCAATAAATTACTTTGAATATAGGGTATCTTCTGTCCTACAACAACGACTTTGATCTTGCTCTTGTTATTATAATTTTAAAAAATCTATTAGTTTAATCTTATTAAAAAGAGTTGTGCAATCATCACCACAATCAATTTTAGAACATTTCCTTCTTTCCTGCCCTCATTATCCTTTTAAAAAATATGATTTTATTGGGGCTCATACAACACTTCTCATAATCCATCCATACTTCCATTTAGTTCAGCACATTTGCACATTTGTTGCCATCATCATTCTCAAAACATTTGCTTTCTACTTGAGCTCTTGGTATCAGCTCCTCGACTTTGCTCTTAGTTGATTGACCCACCTGATAATTTGTCAAGTGTGTGTGAAGCAAAGCCTCCCTTTCATTGCTTCTAAAGTGCTTTCTCACTATACTTTTTCCAAGACAGATTTTTTTGTCCTTCTGGCAGTCCATGATATACTCACAATTCTTTATCAATGCTATAGTGAAAACACATAAAATTTTAAGTCTGCCTTATTTATTGTGCCACTTCCTCGTGTATATGGGGGGAATGAAAATATCATGGATAGGTAAGATATTTTTGCTTTTGAAATGTTTAATAACTTCTTTTGCATCTTATTTGCATAACACAATATGTCCAGGCTTCTGCTTACATGAACATTGACTAGTATGCAAATAAAAGGAAATTTTGGACAATATCAATCTTTTCCTGATTTATTTTGCTATTTCTTACTGGTCTAGTTGTGAGGCATTTTGTGTTACTTTTGTTGAAGCACAATCAATACTTGAAAGATGTAGTATTTTATCTTCTAAAGGAAATGGTTCATCTTTACTTTCAGCAAACAAAGTTGTGTTATCTGCATATCACAGGTTGTGAATAAAAAATAATTCCCAAACTCTTTATTTTAATCATGTAATAATAATAAAAAACTCATTCTAATGCAATCATGAAATTTTGAGATGCTGGCTACTTAAAATGAAAAGGTTCATCAAATACTTTGTCCAGGAAATGGCATAAGACACACATGCCTTCTGTTCAGAAGCTGCAACCCAGATACATTCTTGTAAAGTTCTTGGTATGTTTCCCTAAGCAAACTCCTGCCATTCAGATTTTATTAGCAATGTCAGGAATGATGCTTGTGTAGACTAAACACTGGGCCTTCAATATAGGGAGCCATTTCTGGTTCTTGGTGCCCTGGCTCCAGTTAAGCACAGGACGAAGGGGAGTTTCTTGGGAGAAGATTCATGTATTTTGATTGTTTGATAGCTGGGATGTTGATCAGTAACCAGGGCTTTACTGCACAGACCATAGACTGGGACAATGTTGAAAGTAGAGTCTTTGTCTTTTCTTTCTGTATTAGAATCTAGTGACCTCATTGTTAATCGTTGTCTTCAGCCTCCCTCTCAGTGTCTCAACAAAAGTGTGTCTCTATCACTTGCCCTGAAGCAGCAGTTACCAGAGAAAGTTCCAAAAGAAATCCACATAAAATATGTACCCTGGGTTTCTTTCTCAAACTTGATGTAGCAGTAGTGAAAAAGACTCCGTTTGTATAACCAGCAAGGTGGAAGTTCTAGGTCTTGTTTATGATTCCTTTATAAAACTCAGGTGACATAGCAAATAGTAATCGTGTGTGGCTAGATCAATTTAAAAGTGAATTCTCAGAGCCAGGTCTGATGATGTTCTACATTCTACTTTGGTCAGGAGTGACTAAGGTCTTAAACACTTAAAAGCAGCCATTTAACTTACAACTATTGGCCTTACCGTGTCTCATCACAAAAATGATGACAATGAAAGATGCATGGCAACAATTATTTCTAGTGACTAACGGATCACACAAACTTCTGTGTTCACTACCCAGAGACCTGATAACCCGTATGGATTCTGGCTACCACTACCTAATACTTTCAACGGGGTCACAATAGAAGGCCTTTGCCGAGGACTTCCAGGAATATGGCGATGGAGTAACACATACTAGAGGGACTCCACAGAAACCAGCCCAGGAGAGTTACTAAGAGGGAAATTCAACACTGCTGGATCACAGGAGGAGCATCATAAAGATAAGTAGGCACAGATCCACACGGTTTTGAGGATCTGAGGGATTTTGATTTCCCACAGTGGAGGCTGGCTAGGGCTTGACCTTAGGTCCACCACTGTCTTGGCCAGAGCTGGGGCAGTTTGGAGCCAGCACAGGGGCTTTATCTCAAGGTAGCCTCAGCTTTCGGCCACCTGCCTTGGGGCAGGGACTAAACTCTTGCAGCTCCATGGGCAGGGATTGAGGCTCAGCTACATTGTTACTTTTGCTTCCCTCTCTTCTCTCTATCCCCCCACAGTCTCAGTGGGCTTAATTTTATTTATTTTCTCCTCTTTGTCTCTTTCCTGTTCACTCACACTCTGCTGTCCTCCAGACCACTCCCATTAGCGTAGGGCTTTTATGCCTGCCCCCACCCACTTAGGTGAGCTCCACCCTGCTCATCTAGCCTGAGGCTGGGGAAAGTCCAGCTGACCTCCACCAGGGGATACTCCACCCAACTTCTTACTAGGGAATTCCTGCTTGTGTGGTGAGAGAGCTCCTATTTTTCCTCGGTGGGCCCATGTGACTGAGGAAACTTCCTCTCATCTATCTTAGTGCCTCACACAGCCTAAGGCAGCTCTGGCAACACTCACTAAAATTCCAAGCTGCTGCAGGAACCTCTGCCCAACTTCTGCAGCGATCTACCTGGCCAAGGCAATTCCACCCACCATTTGAGGCGTTCTGTATCAAAGCAGGCAACCCACCAGGCTTCTGGGGCACTCTCCTGAGAAGGAAGCCACAGGAGGATAGAGTAGTAGGCTAATTCAAAAGTGAAATTAGCTGTAGGCAATTTGAAGAATCATTCCTACAAGTCTCCCAGAGAGAGCCAGTGCTCGTCGACTCCCTGGAAAATGGCACCTGGCTCCTTTAAAACAATGCAACGCAAACAGGCATCCGCCCCAATGACCTCAACGGAAAAAACCAGGAGAAACAAAAGGCAATGGCAGAAGCTGTCCTTAACATAACAACATTCATAGAAGAAGCAGACATTGAGCTGCTACAGAAAGGAATTTTCAGAATGCTTCTTGTACTCATACAGAATACAAGGGAAACAATACAGAAAAAGGATGAAATGCTAGAGGAGATAAAGTCCATATACCAAAGGGGGATATAAGAGTTTAGGGAGGAGATAACAAAAACCAATAGTAGACAAATGGACCTCAATAATTGACTGGAGGAAGCAGCGAATCACAACAGTAACTTGGAGGACAACCACGTAGACTTTAACAAATACAAACAAAAATCTAATAAGATCATCAGAGAAGATGAAGAAAACCTAAGAGCTATGTCTGATGCTATGAAGAGGATAAACATTAGAATCATTGGACTACCAGAGGAAGACACAACAAAGAATTCATGGGCAACAATAGTAAGGGAATTCTTGAAGGAAAACTTCCCCAGCTTAATGAATGAAAACCAGGCAACCATCTAGGAGGCTGAAAGAACACCAGCTAGACTGAATCCCCAAAAGAAGTCACCAGGGTGCATAATAGTTAAACTATCCAACTTTGAGGAAAAGGAGAAAATCATGAGATCAGCAATCACATATAAAGTTTCCAAAATAGTAATATGCTTGAACCCAGCAGCAGAAACTATGAAGAAGAGGAGAGAGTGGAGTAACATATTCCCAAAATTGAAGGAAAACAACGCAAACCCAAGAATATTCTACCCAGCCAAATTATTGATCAAGATTGATGGAAAAGTAAGAGTCTTCCAAGACAAGGAAAAACTCAAAGAATACGTGAGAAGAAACCCAGACCTACACAAGAACCTTGCTGAAGAAGAAAAACAACACTCACCAAGCATAAATAAGTGACCACGACATAGAAAAACCTCATCCAGAGGACAAAAAAGAGAAAACAGTTCCCAAGATAACATTGGCTCAAGGATGGAAAGAAGACAAGAATGATGCGCACACATGCACATAATACTAATAAGAAAGGAAGGTAGGAAACACTCAACACAAATGGTAAAGGTGACATCACAGAGTCCGCAGATGGACATAATAACCCTGATGTCAATGGCCTGAACTCAGGCTTTAAAAGACTGAGGCTAGAAGACTGGCTTAGCAAACACAATCCATCAATCTGTTGCCTACAGGAGACACATCTCAATGCTAAGACAAAAATAGGCTGAGAATCAAAGGGTGGGAAAAGCATACCAAGCAAACAGCAATTTAAAAATGTAATCCTAATCTCAGATAAATTGATTCAAAGTGCAAACCATAAAAAGAGATAACGAGGGACACTATTTAATGCTCAAGGGAACGGTAGACAAAGAACCACTAAGCATTGTGAACATATATTCCCCAAATGAGAGACCGCTGATTGCATCAACAAAACACTCCAAAAGATGAAAAATCACATCCTCAACAATTATAGTGAGTGACTTCAACACACTACTGTCTGAAACTCAACAAGGAGGCTAGATATCTAAATACTACAATTAGAGAATTTGATCTTATATGTGTTTACATATCGTTTCATCCAAAATACAAAGAAATACATTCTTTTCAAGCATGCATGGCACTATGCTGGGGCATAAGGTGAATCTACATAAATTTAAGCACATTTATATCATACAGACCTCGCTCTCTGGCCACTGTGTCATAAGGCTGGAAATCAACAAAAGGAAGACGAAGAAAACAAGAGCAAACAATTGCAGGATGAATAACTTTCTATTGCAAAAGGAGTGTGTATTGGCCCAGATCAGAGATGGAATTAGAAAATTTCTAGAAACCAATGAGAATGAGAACATGATGTACCAAAACTTATGGGACACAGCAAAGGCAGTTATCACAGGAAGTTTCATAGCAATATATGCACACCTGAGAAAGGAACAGAGGCTCATGATAGATATGATGGCACAAAATTTTACAACAACTAGAGCAGAGTCAGCAGGACAATCCCAATAACAGCAAAAGAAAAGAAAGAATAAAAACCAGGGCCGAGATTCAGGATAGGGAAAATAAGAAAACTATGGAAAAATTAATGCTGCTAAAAGTTGTTTCTTTGTAAGGATAATCAGAATGGACAGACCACTGGCAAACCTAACTGAAGAAAGGAGGGAACAAATTTCAATAACAAGAATGAGGGATGAAAGAGGGGACATTACTATAGACCCTCATGAAATCAAAAGGATAATTAAGAGTACTATGAAGGGTTGTACTCCAATGAATTCAACAGCTTAAAAGACCTGGACAAATTCTTAGAAAAACAATCCCTCCCTAGACTATCCCCAAAGGACATCAAGTATCTAAACAGACCCATAGCAATAGAACAACTAGTCAAGGTTATCAAGGGATTACCAACAAAAGATCCCCGGGATGAGATGGCTTCACAGGAGAATTCTACCAAGCATTTAGGGAGAAACTAACATCAATCCTACACAAATTCATCCAGAACATAGAAAAAGACTGCAAACTCCCCAACTCCTTCTATGAAACTAGAATAACTCTGATAACTAAACTGGGCAAGGGTCCCACAAGAATTGAGACCTACAGACCAATATCCCTAATGAACATTGATGCAAAAATCCTTAATAAAATACTGGCCAATAGAATACAAAAAGTATATAAAACAATTAACCATGACCAAGTGGGGTTCATACCAGGGATGCAGGGGTGGTTCAACATACAAAAGACCATCAGTATCATTTGCCATATTGCCATGAAAAACTATAGGAACCACACGATAATATCGATAGATGCAGAAAAAGCATTTGACAACCTCCAAGACCAATTCCTGTTTAAGACACTTGAGAAAATAGGAATGGAGGGAAATTCCTCAAGACAATACAAGCTATATATGAAAAACCAACAGTCAGCGTGGTAATCAATGGAGAAAAGACTCACACAATCCCACTGAAAAGGGGACCAGACAAAGATGCCCTTTTCCCAACTCTTATTTAATATCGTACTGGAAGTTTTAGCTAAGAGCATAAGGCAAAGAAAGACATCAAATGTATTTGTCTGGGGAAGGAAGAGGTGAAACTGTCATTATTTGCAGATGATATGATTTTATATATGGAAAATTCCAAAATCTCCCAAAGGGGAGTACTGGAAGCAATAGAGGAGTTTGGCAGAGTGGCAGGATACAAGATCAACAAACAGAAGTCCATCGGACTGTTATACACATCAGATAAGACCACAGAAGAGGAGAGAAAAAAGGTGGTAACCTTCACAATAGCCAAGTACAAATTGAAATATCTAGGGATATACCTGACTAAAAGAACAAAAGCCCTATATGAGGAAAACTGCAGAACACTATTACAAGAAAACAAGTGTGACCTCAACAAATAGAAAAATATCGCATGCTCGTGGATTGGAAGACTCAACATAGTAAAGATGCCAGTTCTCCCTAAGGCACTATATAAGTTTAATGCAATCCTGATACCATTACCCTCATCTTTCTTCAAAGAAATGGAAAAACTGATTACCAACTTCATATGGAGAGGGAAGAAGCCCAGAATTAGCAGAGAATTTCTCAAGAATAAAGACAGAGTGGGAGGGCTTGCTTTACCTGACTTTAGCACACACTATAAGGCCACAGTTGTCAAAACCACATGGCATTGGTACAGTGACAGATACTCAGACCAATGGAAAAGAACTGAAAACCCAGAAATAAAATCATCAGTATACAGACAACTGATATTTGATAAGAGCCCAAGCATATTCAAGCAGATGCCCTCTTTAACAAGTGGTGCTAGAAAAAATGGATATTTACCTGCAGAAAAATGAAGCAGGACCCTTACCCCTCACTTTATGCACAAGAATCAACTCAAGATGGATCACGGACCTTGAAGTTAAACCCCAAACTATTAGGGCCATCAATGAGGGAATTGGGACCAACTTGAGAACTTTGGCACAGGGAATACACGGACTATCAGAAATAGGGAAGGACACAAACACAGAGGCAGCACAAATTGACAAATGGGATATGCTGAAGGTAAAACACCTGTGTACATAGAAAGAATTCAGCAAGAGAGTAATAAGAGAGCCCACCGACTGGGAAAACATCTTTAGCAATGACACATCAGTCAAAGGCCTTATTACTAAAATCTACAATACTCTGCTAGCTTCCAAAAAGAAAAAAACAAACAAACTAATTGACCACTAAGGAGGTGGGCCAAGGACTTGAACACAAGTTTCACAAGGGGAGAAATCCGAATGGCTAATAAACATATGTGGAAATGCTCCCAATCTATAGCCATAAGAGAAATGCAAATTTAAAATAAATGAGGTACCACCTAACACCCTCAAAGATAACCCAATTCAAAAACTCAGAAGGCAACACGTTTTTGGAAGGGCTATGGGGGGACTGGAACTCTCATCCACTGCTGGTGGACCTGTAAGTATGTACAGCCACTATGGAAATTGATCTGGCAATATCTAAGACAGATGGAAATTGAGCTACCATGCAATCCAGCAATCCCCCTACTGGGCATATACCCAGAAGAGGCAAGGAACAAATCACGGCCAGACATCTGTGCTCCAATGTTCATTGCAGCACAGTTCACGATTGCAAGGAGTTGGAACCAATCCAAATTTCCATCAACTGATGAGTGGATTAAAAAGCTGTGGTATATACATACAATGGAGTGCTATGTATCACTAAAAAGCATTGATGGAAGTATGAAGCACATAGCTGTATATAAAGAACTGGAGGAAATCATGCTAAGCGAAATAAGCCAAGCACAAAAGGATGAGTACAACGTGAGTCCACTGAGGTAAGCTTAAAAAATGCAAAAGGGGCATAGGGAAAAACCTACTGTACACAAACATTCCTGGGATGAGGACAAGATAGTATGGCAGGAGCTAGACCAAATCCAGCACAGGGCACTAACCCATCCAAGGGGAGGGTGTTGTTTGTTTCCACAGGGAAAGAGGAACTAGACTTCAACCCAGTGCTCCAAGATGTGAATGCAACATGCCAGCATGGAGTAGGGAACCAGTGGAGAGGACTGAGTGGCCGACCTAAATCACAACTACCTGGACACCTGCCCCTCCCTCCCTAAGGATTTGTTTCAGAGGACAGCACTGAATCAGCAGCTCTGGGAGAGGGACATATCTGATCAGAGCACATGGGAGCAAATGAAGGGGGAGGAAGAGAGAGTGCAGCCTATCCCGGCCCACCAAGCCTTGACGATGAGATTGCCACTCAGAGAAGCCAATTCACAGAGAAGACCATGTGGCCGGCCCCACTATGAGACATGACATCCCTCACTGACCCATAGCCAGACAGGGGACAACACTGGAGACACAGTGTGGGAATTGCGCCATATCTGATCCCACCACACCAAGGCAAAACACTAAGGGTATAGAACAGAATAGCACCAAAGTCACCAGGGAATACCAAAAATAGACTTTGGGGCCAGGGCTTAGCAACCCATCATACTCAACCAGAAAACATTCCTAAAGGCCAATAAACAGTCCTTGAATTAACCAAAAGCTTTTCTTTTTGTTTTGTTTTTTGGTCATTGGCTTGTTGTTGTTTTGTTTTCTTTTGTTGCTTGGTTTTGCTCTGTCTTGTTTTTGTGCATGATACTATTTCCGCAAGTCTGTCTAAATAAGATAGGCAGGATGAACAATCTGGAGGAGAAAACAAAGGGACAGACAGTTCCGGGGGCCATGGAAGAGGGGGAGGTGGGGGAAAAGGCAGTGGTGTTAACAAACCCAGGGACATGGGAAAAACAAGTGATCCAAAGCGGTGGAGAAGAGGGTATAGGACACCTGGCAGGGTGTGACCAAGTGTAATGTAACTGAGAGGAATTGCTAAAACCCTAATGAAGGCTGAACATGATAGTGGGACAAGAGGAAAGTAAAAGGAAATAGAGAAAAGACCTAGGACATAAAGGGCATCTATAGAGGTCTAAATCCAGGCATGTACATATGTACATATATTTATATATGAGGATGTAGAAATAGATCTATGTATACATTTAGTATTAAGGTATCAGGTGGACATTGGGCCTCCACTCAAGTACTCCCTCAATGCAAGAACACTTTGTTTTATTATATTGGCATTCCATGATGCTCACCTTCCCAACACAATTGCTGACGACAAAGCGGGTGCATAAACAAATGTGGTGAAGAAAGCTGATGGTGCCTGGCTATCAAAATATATAACATCTGGGGTCTTAAAGGCTTAAAGGTAAACAAGCGGCCATCTAGCTCAGACGCAACAAAATCCACATGGAAGAAGCACACCAGTCTGCGTGCTCACGAGGTGCCATAGGGATCAGTTATCAGACATGCAAAAACAAAAAATCGTATCACTGTGTGCTCACCTCACTGATATGATCGCTGAAGCCAAATGGGTGCATAAGCAAATGTGATGAAGAAGTGGATGGTGCCTGCCTATCAAAAGATATAGCGTATTGGGTGTAAAGGCTTGGAAGTAAACAAGTGGCCATCTAGCTCAGAAGCAACAAAGTCCACATGGAAGAGCATACCAGTCTGCAAGTCCAGGGGTCTTGAAGTGATCAGGTGTCAGGCATCATCAGAACAAAAAAATCATATCATTATGAATGAGAGGAATTGCGGAGTGGAGACCCAAAGCCCATCTGTAGGCAATTGGAAATCCCCTTATGGAAGGGTTGTGGGGAGGACATGAGCCAGTCAGGGTGCAGTGTAGCAACTATGAAACACGCAGCTTTCCTCTAGTTTCTAAATGCGTCAACCCCCACCCCATCCCATCATGACCCCAATTAAACCCTACAAATCTGGCTAGACCAGAGGATGGACACTGGTACAGATAGGAACTGGGAACACAGGGAAGCCAGGTCAGATGAACCCATCAGGACCAGTGGTGAGAGTGGTGATACCGGGAGGGTCCAGCGAAGGTGGGGTGGAAATGGAGAACGGATTACAAGGATCTATATAACCTCCTCCCTGGAGTATGGACAACAGAAAAGTGGGTGAGGGGAGATGTTGAACAGCGCAAGATATGACAAAATAATAATTTATAAATTATCAAGGGTTAATGAGGGAGGGGGTGTGGGTAGGGAAGGAAAAAATGAGGAGCTGATGTCAGGGGCTTAAGTGGAGAGCAAATGTTTTGAGAATGATGAGGGCAATGGATGTACAAATGTGCTTTACACAGTTGATGTATATATAGATTGTGATAAGAATTGAATGAGCCCCTAAAAAATGATTTAGAAAAGAAGGTGTTTATTCACCCACTTTACTATGTGGTTGCCTTCTGTACACAGTGGGGCCCTTAGACAAAGCCCTTGAGAAATGCTGTCTATTGGGAAGTTGCAGAGATTTGGAGAGTGAAGAACAAGTAGATTCGGGGAACATAGTGTCATCACGGTTGTAAGTATTGGTCTAAGGAAGAGCTCAGCATCCCGCTGATGTCGCTTGGATTAAGAGGGCAGGCAGCATGGGAAATACACTGAGGAGTTCTGAGAGCGTTTAGCATGGTCATGTGTAATGGAAAGCAGTACTAAAAGATCTCATACTTATAAATACACAGGGGGACAATTTCTATAGCTTGCTGACCTAGAAGAAAAGTAAGGGAGATAGCACTCATAATTGAAGAAGACATTTGGATTGGCTATAGATGGCAAGCTTAGACTGGCAGATAATCATTATCCACTCTCTTTCTTACAAATCGACACCCTACACTAATTTTCTATTGCTCCTGTGTCCAGGACATCTTTGAATGCTGTTATTCACAATTGCCCACTTCGAAAGCATCCAGGACTCAAACCAGGAAGGCAGTTATTCTGGGTTTGATAATGTCCCAAAGGAGTGGATGTTGAGAATTGGTAACATACATTGCACTCTTGGGTTAGGTCATACCCAACAGGGCCAACCTTCGATGGAAACTGAACTGTCAAAATGTGGTATGAGTCTTGAAGTGAGCAAAAGTACACTTCCTTCCATGGAAAGGGACATTATCCCATCCTGTGACCTCCCACTAAGACACTTTCTCTGTAGCCAAGTTCTGCTCCCTGCAAAGGTCTGGGGCTCCTTAGGGGAACTTCCTGCTGGAGTGTTTTGTTGGGAAGAGCCTACTTTACAGCTCGGCCATAGCTCTGTCCCTCATTTGATGATTTGCAAGTACTCAGAGTGCAGACGTATTGTCCGAAAGTCTCATTAACAACCTGGTGACAGCCTGTGCAGGGATCAGGTCTGGTCACCATGAGGCTAAGGGACCCTTCTCTGCTCACTGGACTTCTGCGGCGCAGACTCCCAGGAAGGAAAGTGAAGTGTTTAATCACAATGTCAAAACTACCCCTCTTCTCTGTTCATGCTGGATCCTCATCTCAGTAAAGCCATTGCTGCCTGACTCCATGCACTGGTTGATATTTTAACATGATTAATAGTGTGGAGGTTTGTTTTTATGCTTCCATTTTCAGGTTCTGAATTTTATAACTAGATCCTCAATCTTCACCCTACCTGTCTGTATCTCTACTATCACTCCCTGACAAGTCATCGGATTAAGAGTTGTTTTGACGGTTAAGAGCAATAACCAGGGATAGGTGCTTTGTTTCTTATCTGTCCATTACCCAATTTTTATCCTGGTGTCCCATCCCAGTTCATTGGCAGAGGATCAGGAACAAATGTCTCACCATCAGGAACCTGGGAATTATTACTGTCAATACGCCTGCAGTTGGAAGAAGTTCATCTTGTTTTCCACTGATGACTGTGGAGCTGTGATTAAGAGCAGACATGATAGCCAATGCCGTAGATGTGTCAGTTGCTTCAGCTCCCATGAATCCGACTGAATCGTCAAATCCTGTGAGAAGAATGCCAAAACCTATGTCCACATGCGCCGTAGACTAAAGAAGGCTTTCAATGGAAACTTTAAACACCGCCATTATGAGCCTGAAGAGGGTCTAAAAGACATCGCAAGTGGAAATGAAACATTTTTATTAATATTATTCTGAAGATTAAGCCAAATTGAAGGAATGATGACCACGAGGTGGAAGTGGGCCAAGGAAAACAAAGGAGGCATTAGGATGAACTGCCGGTCTGCTGAGTGATGGAGAGAAACCACTTTGTGCTTCCTCTGGGACTAGACTGTGTCCTGCCCGGTGGCTTGATTGTGTCCTCCCTTCAGGAGCAAATGCCATGGCAACGGTTTGGGGTGTGCTCAAGGCAATTTGTTGTGGCTGAACTGGACGGTCAAAAACTGTAATACCTGGGCCAGCAGACAGACCTGGAACTACTTACAGCACTTTTCACTTTGTTTTGCCGCTTTCTTTTTTCTTTCCATGTCTATCTACATAAGATAGGCAGGATAAAACATCCCAAGGAGAAAACAACAGGACCAGCAGTTCAGGAGGGTGGAAATGTAAAATGAGAGGGAGGGAAGGGAAGTAGGGAGTCAACAAAATCAGGGACATGGGAACAAGAAATCTAAAATTGATTGCTGAGGGGGTGTACAAGGCTCAGTGGGGTTTGATCAAGTGTGATATATCCAAGAGGAATTACTGAGAGCTGAATGGAGGGCAAGCTTGATAGTGGGACAGGAAGAAGGTGAAAGGAAATAGAGAAAATAATTAGGAGGCAAAAGATATAGATGGAGGAATAGCTATAGGCATGTGTATATATAAATATATTAATTATATTGATAAGGGTATAAGTCAATGTACATATCTTTAAAAGTTAAGTATTAATATAGCAGACAGATTTTGGGCCTTGTGGTATTTACATAATCTGGTGCCACTCTGAGAATATTAAGAGTGAAGGGCTAGAGTCTATCCTGTCAATCAGGTCACACCTTGAGGACCTTGTTTGGAGATCAACAGACATAAAGAGCTCACTGGAGGCCAGACACTCCTCTTGCTGCTGACAGACAATGATGGAGCCAGAGCCCTGCAGCTGGAGGAGCCACGTGGAGAACCACACCAGTGCTGAGATGCTTCCAGTGTAACTGGATCCACATGACTTTCCACCCACTGGCCTGTCATCCTCCTGCGTTTGGCATCATTGCATGTGTTCCTTGAGTCTGAAGAGGAATTTTTGGACTGGTAATGGACATATGGATTAATATTGGACTTATGAACTTGATCTGGATGGGGCTGGGATGTTTTTCTCAATATATATAATTGGTCTTTAATACACAACTCTCTCTTAAATACATATGCTTGTCCATGAATTTGTTTCTCTAGTGAACCCTGACTCACACAGTATCTACTCAAGGCCTCCCTAATAACAAAAAAACTTTGTTCTAATAACCTAGCCCTCTTTGATACTCACCTTCCTAACACGGGAAGGGTGCCTAAACAAAAAAGCAGATGGTACCCACATATAGAGAGATAAAATGTTTGTGATCTTAAAGGCTTGATGTTAAATGAGCAGCCATCTGGCAGGAAAGCAACAAAGCCCACATGAAAGAAGCACACCAGTCTGTGTGATCATGAATGTCAATGGGATCATGTATCAGGTATCAAAAAAGCTCAAACAAACAATTATATCAATGGGAATAAAAGGGTAGGAGTGGGGACCCCAAACCCATGTGAAGACAATTGGACATCTCTTCATAGAAAGGTCACATGTAAAGGATGATTCAACCAGGATGCAGTACAGCACCAGCAAAACACACAGCGTTCCTGTAGTGCCTGAATGCTTCCTCACTCTCTATCCTGACCCAGTTCTACTTCATAAGTCTGGCTAGAGGAGAGGACTTAAACATATATATATATATGAGCTCTCTGTGCATGGAATCCAGGACAGATGGACTCCTTGGGACCAGCAATGGACATTCTGATACCGTGAGGGCAGGGGTGGGGTTGGAGGCGGGGGGGGGGAGAAGAAGGAGTTAGTGATAGCAAGGTTGAATATATAAACACACCCCAGGAGGGCAAGTAATAGAAATCAGGGTGAAGTGGGACAACGGATGGTGTAAGATATAAAATAACAATAATAATATATGATTGATGAACAATTCATGAAGTTGGGAGGATGGTAAAAAGAGGGAGGAAAGAGGAGCTGATATCAAGTCATCAAAATGAAAGAACATGTTTTGAAAAAGATGATGACAACATATGTACAGATGTGTTCGACAAAATGGATATATGTATGGATTGTGATAAGAGCTCCAAGAGCCCCCGATAAAATAAAATAAAATTTAAAAGAGGGTAGGAGGCATGAGCAACGATCAGAGGAGTCCTGAGTACATTTAACCTGAGCCTGTCTAATGGGAACCAGGAGTTAAAGCTCTGACACTTTGAAATACAGAGGAGAAGATTTCTAACCTTTGCTGGCCTAGGTGTAAGTGGTGGGAGACGGCATTCAGAAAGGAGGACGACAGAAGGCTTGGCTGTGACCCCAGGATTATTATGGCAGATCATCATTGTCCAGTGTCCTTCATGCCATTGTAGACCCCACACTAGATTTCTAGTACTCCTAGATCCCCAAATATCACTCAATACTAATTTGAAGAGTGCTCATATCCATAGAATCAGGGAATCCAACCACAGGGGGGTTATCTGGGTTTAATAATGTCCAAAGTGACTGGAGTCAGGGATTGGCAAATGTATTGCACTCTTGGGTTAAGTCACACCCAAAAGACCCCATCTCTGATGGAACCAGGAAAGGCAAAAAAATGGCATGCTCCTTGAAGTGAGCAAAACCCTCTATTGCATGTATAGTCACACCATCATGTCCTGTGACAGCCAGTAAGAAACGTTCTCACAGACAGGTTTCTGTTGCCCTGCTCCATCATGTCCTGTGACACCCAGTAAGAAAAGTTCTCTCTAGCCATCTCTGTTGCCCTGCTCTAATCTGGGGCTCCTTAGAGAGATTTCCTGCTGGGGTGTATTATTGGGCTGAGCCTACCTTAGCTCTGTCCTTCCTTTGATGATTTGCAGCTTCGCAGAGCACATATCCCTTGGCCTGGAGAGTTGTTAACAGCCCTGTTATAGCCTGTGCAAGGATCAGTCTTGCTCAGAGTGAACATAGGGTCTCTCACTCAGCTCTTTGGACTTCTGCTGCTTAGACTCCTGGGTAAGAAAGGTGAAGCGCTCAGTCATGGTGTCAAAATTACCTGTGTTCACTGTTCACTGCTGGATCCCCTGAGTGTGTCTGTGGAGCTATGATATGTGAGCATTGGTTCAGCTCAGTGAGGTCAGAGTTGCTAACTCCATATAGAGGTTGATCTTCTGACATGATTAATAGTGTGGATGTTGTTGTTATGCTTCCATTTTCTGGTACTCAATTTGATAACCATGTTACACAATCTTCACCCTCCTTGTCTGTGTCTCTACTGTCATTAGTTGGGTGAGTCCTGGCATTAACAGTTGCTTTGCCAGGTCAGAGGAAAATCCAGGGATCCAACTTTGTTCTGTGTCTCTAGATTATCCATGATCGTGGTATCCCATCAAAAATCATTTGCACTAAATCTTGAATAAACTATTTTCTCACCATTAGCAACCTAACAACCTGAAGAATGAAGGTGTTAGAACTCATTGCTGTCAGTAGGCTCGCAGTTGGAATGCCAGTGTTACAAGTTCAAAGATAAAGCACGGCAAGGATCAGGGATGGGAGGCTGGGATGACCCAGCTCTCCCTGTTGAGAGTGTGTCTCATCTTCAGCCACTCTGTGAAGTTCACATGGAAGATTTTGGTAGTGGGAACAATGGTGCTTCTTCCGAGCCTCAACTTTGTGTTTTATTCTGCAGTTGCTGATTGTCTCCTGATACAATGGAGAACAGAAGTTATTCTGCTCTCGTGTTGTTCCAGAGAAGCCAGTCTAGAAATAACAAGCAGGCAATTTTAGTAGCCAATTTTAGTCTAAGTTACCAGCTTCCCAAGCCTGAGACCCTCAAGGAAGTGTGCGCTGGAAATGGACGATTCTTAATGATGATAATATGGATGCACATAAGCGGTACACACTAAAATATGTTGAACAGATTCTGAAAATTTGAAAGGAAAAATAAAACTTCATAATGTTAGTTCTTGTCTGGCGGTGTCAGGAGCTGTGTAGGTGGTTCCATTTACAGCGAGTGGCCTTTGCACAAGAGGAGACAGCAATGCCCAGCCCTGTGCTGTCCTCCCGTCGTTACGTTTGCGTCCATGTTGCAGCCTCGCATCGACATGTCCGGTGGAACTTCCGCTTCTCTTCGGCGACATTACCGAACACGATGTCCTTCTTTAGGGACGGGGTCCCCTGGATCACACGTTCACAGTATGAGACAAAGCCCTGCCATCCTCTCTTCTAATGAACAGTCCAGGCGTATGTCTTTCAAGACAGGTCAGTGGCACAAACCTATGCACGCCTGTGTTCATTTCTGATATATTCAGAATAACAAGAAAATGGAAGGAACTGAGTGTCCATCAATGGTTGACTGA
The DNA here is from genome assembly GCF_050624435.1 of Tenrec ecaudatus. Taxonomy (NCBI): domain Eukaryota; kingdom Metazoa; phylum Chordata; class Mammalia; order Afrosoricida; family Tenrecidae; genus Tenrec; species Tenrec ecaudatus. The sequence goes on along the minus strand of NC_134540.1, from coordinate 66,643,532 downwards.
ATATGTAACGTAGGTTGCATATAAAATGGAATATCATGCAATTATGAAGAACCATAAGAATTCCAGAAAACACATGGAAGCATGAGAAGATCTGGACAGCATAAGGCTGAGTGAAATGAGTCAGCGTATAAGGACGAACCTTGCGGGAATGCTCTAGTGCAGGAGGACAAGAATACATAGCTATAGAAGGGAGACGGGAGGGACAGTATGCTTTAGGGTGTGGTGGTGTTAGGTACCCCAGAGTGCATGCTGATTCTTGTTTCTTTATATCATTTTATTGGGGGCTCATACAACTCTTAGCACAATCCACACATCCATCCCTTGTGCCAAGCATATTTGTATATTTGTTGCCATCATCATTCTCAAAACATTTGCTTTCTACTTGAGCCCTTGGTATCAGCTTCTCATTTTCCCCCTCCCCACTTCCCCCTCCTTCATGAATCCTTGATAATTTAGAAATTATTATTTTTGTCATATCTTACACTGTCAGACGTCTCCCTTCACCCACTTTTCTGATGTCCATCCCCGAAGGAGCAGGTTATATGTAGATCCTTGTAATCAGTTCCCCCTTTCCACCGCACCCTCTCTCCACCCCCAGGTATCACTACTCTCAGCACTGGTCCTGAAGGGATTATCTGTCCTGGATTCCCTGTGTTTCCACTTCCTAGCTGTATCTGTGTACATGCTCTGGTCTAGCCAGATTTGTAGTGTAGAATTGGGATCATGAAGTTGGTGGTGGAGGAAGCATTTAGGAAGTACAGGAAAGTGGTATGTTTCATCTTGCTACACTGCACCTTGATTGGGTCATCTCCCAGTGACTGAATGTGCAACAGAGAAAACCGCTGCTTGACCATGAACCATTATCACAACTGTCATTCAGTGGCAGCCCATTTTTGCAGACACTGAGTCAATCCATCTTGTCAAGTGCCTTTCTCCTTGTTGCTGCCCCTCCACGTTATCAAGCATGATGTCCCTCTCCCATGACAGGCCTCTCTCGATAAGACCCACACAGTATATGAGAGGAAATCCTGACTCAGAAGCATTCAGACTGTGCTTCTTCCAGGACGAATTAGCTTGTTCTTCCTCCAGCACGATAGATGAAAACCATCTCGGAAGTCTACATGGGGCCTCTTTCCATTGGATTCCATACTATGGTGCTGGGTTTATTCCACGTTACAGCCATCAAGCTGACACATGAAGACCCACAAGGGAACTTCCTGTTATGACAGAGCTGCTGTGGTGGATGGTGCTCCTGAGCATTGACCACCCTTAAATGAAGACCTAGGGAGATGTGAGCAATACGGACAGACTACTGAAGGCATGAAAACAGGGCCCATTTCTGTGTTCTCACATATAGAGTCTTCCTTGAAACTGTAGGCTGAGGCCGCCCAGAACACAGGTCAGGAGAGAAAGAGCAGATTCTCACAGCAAAACAAACCTCACAGTTCCTGGTTATACATAACAGGCGAGTCTACAGAGAGAGAGAGAGAGAGAGAGAGAGAGAGAGAGAGAGAGAGAGAGAGAGAGAGAGAGAAATTAGTTATTTTATTTAATTTCCATGGATGTCAATCTTTTTTCTGTTCCCCTTGCTTTATACTGAGTTCTCCGTCTGCAAGGGTGTTTTTTCCCTCCTTGTCAAGTTGTTTCATTTGAACATTCTACTGAAGTTTAATTCATGGGGTCTCTGGAAGAGAAATATTGAGCACGTGTCCCTCACATTTTGCCAGATAACCAGGCAACAGCAGATATGAGACAATATGAATGATCCCCTTATTTGGGTCACTGTATCACTCAAGGCAGGGGAGCACCAGTGACTCAGTAGTTACTCAAAGGCATGCGATGCGAATGTTTGGCAGTTCAAAACCACACGCAGCTGATTCATCTGGAGAAAGACCGGGTTTTCTAATCCAGTAAACAGTTACAGCCTGGAAAACGCTTATTGGGTTGCTTTGAGTTTTTTTAACTCGGTGCCGGGGAATTTGGCTTTGTTTTGCTTTTACCAGGTAGAATCTACCTTTTCATGGTCAGGAGTAACAACTCAGGAAAATAGCACGACTCTCTCTCTTGTCCTGCAAACAGACACATCCTATATTGCCTTGCTCACCAACAGAGCCCACCCTCCCTTTTGCTTTTTCCACTCTGCTTCCCCCACCATGTGATTTGCATATTGTTCCCCTGGGAGGTCCTTCCCCTGCAAGTGTGAGATAAAAGGTCACCTCTGGTCTGTCTTTACTTACCAGGGGGCATTTTTGCCACTTCTGAAAATGAGGTTCCCTGCTCAGCTCCTGGGGCTGTTATGCCTCTGGATTCCTGGTGAGACACAGAAGGATGAGAAGGAGGGGAGGGGAGCTTTATTTAGGGGCACCACTGGTTCAGAGTGCGCTGACAGCATGTTGGAGGGAAGCATTGTCTCCTTCAGGAAGTGGGATACAGTGAGGTTATCTGTCAATGTGACCAAGTATTGAGGAGCTGGTATCTGTTCTCAGACAAGAACTGTACAAAGGAAATACACATGTGGTGTTGGCAGAGCAGATGGTTTGGAGCATGGGGTAGTGAAAATGACAACCTAAAAATAACAAATTCAAATGAAAGAACAGTTTGAAAAAAAAAAGTTTGGATGAAATTAAGAAAAGAGCTTATCTCATTTTACACTGATCTTCATATTTTCCTTTCATTACTGCAGTGTCCAGAGGGGATGTTGTGATGACCCAGACTCCAACCGACATGCGAGCCACCCTTGGACAAGTGGCCACCATCTCCTGCAAGTCCAGTCAGAGCCTCGTACATAGTGATGGAAGCACTTATTTGCACTGGTACTAGCAGAAGCCAGGGAAGGCTCCACGTCTTCTCATTCATAGAGTTTCCAAGCTGGCCACTGGTGTCCCTGACAGGTTTAGTGGCAGTGGGGCAGTGTCAGATTTCAGCCTCAAAATCAGCGGAGTGCAGGCTGATGATGCTGCAGTGTATTACTGCATGCAACGTACCCAAGTTCCTTCCACAGTGGTACAGCCCTGCACAAAAACCTGTGGTTGGCATCGCCCGGATGCCCAAACAGAGAGCTTGTCTGACGACAGGCAGGACACTTAGTGTCAGGATGGGGAACATGTTGGAGAGCTCAGAGGCCTGGGTGCTGACTGAGGGAGAATAAAGGGGCAGGTTCACATGGCCAACTGTCCAGGCTAAAGGTTGAGTTGGTGCTCAGTGTGAGCGCACTAAACCTGTGTTCATTATGACGCATCGAGACCATGTACAGCACTTCAGGGGCGGTGACTACTGATGGGAGCAGAAAAGCCCCTCTTTCCCTCGATTGGCTGGTCAGTTTGAAGGGAGGGTGTCTTCATTATGGAATAATTTCTTCATATGCCCCAGATCGTAGAACCGCTGGGCACTTTTTGGCAATGCAGCTGCGACCATGGTGCTCTCAGAGAATAATGAAGTCCTACGGACTGCTAAAAGGATCCTCCCACCTGGGTTGTGAGATATGGGGCCAGAGTGCGCTATAGAGGCAAGGATGGCAAGACTTTGTCCTATATGTCACTAGAGACCAGTCCATGGACATGGACATCATGCTGGGTAAATTCGAGGGGCAGTGAAGGACCTGAGGTCAGGGGTCAACACCATCGCTGTGACAATGGGCTTAAGAAGAAGATCAGTGGTGAGGACAGGGCCACATTTCATTCTGTTGAGCAGAGTCACTATGGGATGGAACCCACTCGATGGCACCTCACAACAACAGCAATAACAACAACAATAACAACAACAACAGGCTGTTTGAGCTTGGTCCATGGCTCACAGGGGTGAGATGTAAGCAGGCAGGAAGCGAAGAGAAGCAAGAGAGGGACCAGGGCTCCACAGTGTCTCTTACACAAGGGCCTCACCTCCGAGGAGACTCATTAGACTATGTGCTGATAGAGATGGTGGGCTCTACCGTAACTCATCACAGGTGAAACACATCGAGACAAAACCCATGTGGACATATTGTGCTTGAAAATAGTTTCAATAGAATATACAATTCAGGTATCATAACAATTAAATTTTTAATATTTTAAAGAGTTTTGCTATCAGGGCCACAATCAAGTTTTGAACATTTTATTCATCCTGTACTCATTTTTATTAGCTCCCCATTATCCCTTCCACACCATCCTGCAGTAAATCTAAGGCAATATTACTCTAGATACTATCTCTGTCCTATCCTGGATTTCTTATAAAGAAAATCCTTGAAAAATATCCCAGTATTAACAACAAAGTAAAACTCCCCAAAACCCTAATCCAAAAGAAAGCAGAAGATAATCAAAATTCAAAATAATTAAAAAGGGGTCAAAAGAGAAAACAAAAAAAAAAGGGGTCAAAAGAGAGAAAAAAGAATATGTTCAATTTTAAGCTAACTATACCTGCGACAATCCACTTCTCACTGCACTCTGTCTATTCACACTTCCAGGCAATTGTCTGAGGGAGTTCAAGGGAGGCTGAATCCACGTGGGGAATCTGCACATGGAATGTGGGCCTTCCCTGCCGCCCATCGCTTCTGCAAACTGAGTGCTCAGGATTTAAGCTCCACTTCAATTCCATGCTGTGACCTTGTATTTTATTATCTACAACCTTTATATAACAGGTTGGTGTGCTCCCTCTTTGTGGACTTAGCTGACACCTGTTTAGATGGCTGTTTATTTTAAGACAAGCCTTTAAGACTGCAACCTCATTTTTTCTAATAGCTATGCAAAATCTATAAATAACTACACTTTTATTTTATATATATTCATTTTATTGGGGGCTTGTACAATTCTTATCACTATCCATTCAACCATCCAGTGTCAATCACATTTGTACGTTTGTTGCCATCATTATTTTCAAAATATTTCTTTCAACTTGAGCCTCTGGTATCAACATCTCATACCCCCCCCCCCTGCTCAACCTCCCATCCTCATGGACCCTTGATAATTTATAAATTATGATCATATTTTCATGTCTTAGAACCAGCGGTGTCTCCCTTTATCCAGTTTCCTGTTATCTATCCTCCTGGGAGGGGGTTATATATAGATCTCTGTGATCAGTTCCCCTTTTTTCCCCCCACCTTCCCCTTCCCCTCTTGGTACTGCTACTCTTGATATTGGTCCTGAGGTAGCAACCGAATCTTCATTGATCAAGAAATATATTCATGGGGCCAAATCCTCAGAATCAATTGTCCTTAGATTAGGGTATATGATTAAGTGTGAGCTCAAAATCCATTCATAGATCTAAAGCTTATGTAAATTCCTGGTCCACTTTAGAAGTAGCTTTATCAGCTTGTGGAGAAATAATTTAAGTAATCTCCAAGAGACCTTTGGTAATTCAAATAATATTATCATCAGTGTAGCCATAGATGGCAAAGTACTATTGTGGAAAGGGGAAATATGTATTTTGGAAACATTTTCAGATTAAAATACATTTGATGCTCACTTATTACAGGTCAAACGTGCGTGACTGAGCGCTGGTGAAGAAAGCGATGATGGAGAGACAGAATGCAATGATGGAGGCAGAACGTCATGACCCTCATTCACTAAGCGAAACTGTCCTGTTTCCACCCTCCTTTTCTCTCTTCACAGCATATGCCTAGTAAGAGTTTGTGTTCTCCGCTGTCGTGATTTCCTGATCCTTTCCCCTAGGAAATTTCTCAGGAAAGCATTGGAGATGGAGGCCTGTGATAGGGCTGGGTTCCATATGACAGGTGTGAATCAGGACAAAACAATCAAACTCCGTGCCATCGAGTCCACGCGGACTCACAGCAACCAGCTGCCCCTGTGGCTCCTCGCAGTGACTGTTCCCAGGAGCAGAAACCCGCTCTCTCTCCTGAGGAGCCGCTGCTCCTTTCAACTGCCCCCATGCGGATCGCGCCCCAACTCATGAGCCCTGCACGACCAGGTTCCCGGGAGTCAGGGCGGAAGGAGGGAGAAACAGAGAGAGACCCGGAGATAAGTATGAGAGTCCAGTAGTAACACTGGTTTCCCTAGAACTTGATAGTTACTCTTTGAGGCACACAGGGATCTTCTCTTCACCTCTTGCCTTAAACTGGTCTATCGGTCCTCTATCTGTAGGAATCACTTTCAAAATATTTCCCCAATCTGTGAAGCTCTTTGATTTGAATGCTGTTTGGAATTTAGTTGACTGGGTTCCATCTAAAGACAGTCTTTCAAACCTGCATCTCACACTGTTAGACAGGTAACCTGGGAAGAGCAGGTATCAGTCTTAACATCCTCAAGACACTGCCTGTATGTGGAGACTCTGTGAACATCAGCACAGTGGGGAAGAGCAGTTAGTCTTTCTAGAATCCCTTGGTGGGAACAAAAGCTCATAGTCATCAGCCTTTCAGAGATTGCCTTTGATGTCCCTCTCTACCCCATCAGGGTCTCTAACTTATTCTGAGAGTGAGTGGGCCACGTGCCATGGGTCCTGCCCAGGAATCCATCCTCACAGGCAGCAGTGACCCCTAATGACAGAGCAACCACCTTCTCTCTTTCCCTCCTAGCTCACACAGAGTTGATGTCGCTTAGTGTAAGGAGAGACCCATGTCCCCTTTTGTGCTTTCCACCCTGCTGCACCCACCGTTGGATTTGCATATTGTTCCCCTGGGAGGACCTTCCCTGTCAAGGCTGAGATAAAGAGTCCACTGAGGTCTGCCATCCTGTGCCACCACTGGTCCCATCAGCTTCTGAAAATGAGGCTTTCTGCGCAGCTCCTGGGACTGCTCCTGCTCTGGATCCCCGGTGAGCACACGGAGCAGAGGAGAGGGGGGAGGGTGAACTTTCGGAGCAACACTTGTGCATTGTGCTTTCCATCTGCTTGTCACGGGCACATTTTGTTTTCTGGAAACGACATGCATCTCTTCTATTTGCAAATATGAGGAACAATCAACAAGGAGCCACACTCTCCTCTCTGTCAAAAATGGGACAATGAAATAGAGGGTTGGTGCAAGAACACTGGGTATCTTTGGTTTGAGGAAACAAAATCGCATATACATAAAGTATAATGAAATTGAATTTATATGTTTGCAAAACATGCAACAAAAGGATCATACAAATGCACCTAACCAACTATATTTCACCGAGCCTCTTACTTTTCTCTCTTCATTTCAGCTTCCAATGGGGATATTGTGATGACCCAGACTCCACTCCCCGTGCCTGTCACCCTTGGACAGGTGGCCACCATCTCCTGCAAGTCCAGTAAGAGTCTTGTATACAGTGATGGAAAAACCTATCTGCACTGGTACCAACAGAAGCCAGGACAGGCTCCACGGCGACTCATCTCTATGGTTTCTGACCGGGCCACTGGGATCCCAGACAGATTCAGTGGCAGTGGAGCAGTGTCAGCTTTCACCCTTAAAATCAGCAGGGTCGAGGCTGATGATATTGGGGTGTATTACTGCCAGCAAGCTTTAGAACTTCCTCCCACAGTGGTTGAGCTCTGCACAATAACCTGTGGTTGGGGTGGCCCGGCTGGTCAGGGTGGGTCTAGTCTGAGAGCAGCCACAGCATCTGGTCTGAGTCCACTAAAGAGGAAGACGTTGGAGAAGATGTAGAATGAAGGAGTTGGGTTTTTATAAACAGCTGTCCAATGTGTACGTTTAGTGAGATACAAAATCTTATCTATGTCAAATATTAATTGATTGAAAACTAAACTTGAATGACGTTTTAGGAATGCATCTAAAAAGAAAAGTAACAAAGTAGAGCTGCAACACATTATATGACAAATCCCCAATGTTTCCAGGTGTTGTGGAGACTGTGCCACTGAGAGCAACCCTGTCTACAAGGGATGAGACACTGTGTGCTCCTGCACCACATTCCCCACATGGAAAGCCAATTGTTGCAGTCACTTCTTCAATCCACCTCACTAAGGACATAATAGAACTTGAATTCTGAGCACTAGGATTGGGGAAGGCTACAGTTTATAATGAAAGCCATAATTCAATCTTGATTCTCTACCTTTAACCTCTATTGAATTCTTTCTGATCATGGACCAGAGAAGTAAATAGATTTGCCCTCAGACACAGTGCACTAGAAAATATAGTACTGAAAACCCTCTCCCCACAAAAACCTTATTGTTTTGGCTGTCTCTATAGGCTCATCAATCCTGGGTTTCACATATGGGAAAAAAAAATCTGAATCCATGTAAGACAACTTCAAGAGGGTGACCTACAATGGCATGACACCTCTGAGATACACCCTAATATGGACAAGCAAAAACCAAACCAAAGACAGAGACAATTTAGGAAACCAGATCATGTCCAGCAAGGTGGATGAAGGGGAATGATGTCAATGGGTCCATGTAGAGGAAGAATGTTTGGAAAGTGACTGATAGCAATTGTACAATTCTACTTGACATAAATGAACTAGGGAATGATATGATGCGTATCACCAGCCAGTGGGATCATTAGGTGTCTATGGGATCACGTCTCAGGCATCAAAGATCAGGAACAAAAACCATATTGATTTAAATGAGGAGGAGGGTGGAGTGTAGACCTCAAACTCATCTGTAGACAATGGGACATCCCCTCACAGAAGGTTCACAGGGAACAGATGAGCCAGTCACAGTGCTGCATCGCACCTAAGAAACATACACCTTTCTTCTAGTTCTTTAATACTTCTTTTCCCCAATCCCATCCCACTATCATGACCCCAATTCCACCTCCCAAATCCAGCTGGACCAGAGCATGTACATGGGTACAGATGAGAGTTTGATACACAGGGAATCCAGGACAGACAAACACCTCAGGACCAATGATGAGAATGGAAATACCAGGAGCTATAGGGAAGGTGAGTGGAGAAACGGGGGTTGATCACAGTGATTAATTTATAAACCCTCCAACGAGACCAACAACAGAGAAGTGGGTGAAGGGATACTGTGGTTGTTGTAAGATTAAAAAGAAACAAACAACCAATTTATAAATTATCAGGGGTTCATGTCGGGGTAAGGGGGAAATGAACTTACACCAAGAGCAGAGCGTGGCAATACTGGGAGGGTGGGTTGGAAAGGGGGAACTGATTACAAGGATCTACATGTAGCCTCCTCCCTGGGGGATGGAAAACCGAAAAATGGGTGACAGGAGACTTTGGAAAGTGTAAGAGTTTGGTAGAAGGAATCAGCGTGCCTGTTCGGAGACTTAACTTTCTGTTTCTTCTGCAGCTGCGGATTATCTTCTGATATGGTGAATAACAGAACTTATTCCGACCCCACACTCTACCAGAGAAACCAGTCTAGGAATACCAAGGCGGCATTTTTGTTTTTTATAGCCAATTGGAGTCTAGACTACAAGCTTCCTAAGGTGTGAAAACCTGGTGGTCAAGGCAGTGCACACTGGAAGGGGATGATGGGTGGCTCTTAAGGATCATCTGTGTGCACCTAAAAGTCACACACTACAATATGGGAAAGGGATTCCGAATAGTGTGAAAGGGAATGTAAACAAGGCCACATTGTTCGTTTGTGTCTGTTGTTTTCCAGGGCTTTTAGTGGGTTCCAATTTACAGTGACCCTGTGCACAACGGAAGGAAACACTGCCCAGTCCAGCACCCCCCTCACTGTCATTGTGTTTGACCAGTGTTTCAGCCTTATGGAAACGGATCAAGTTGAGGAATGTCTTTTATGTGGGCCTTCCACTCTACCAACATGAAGTCTCTCTTCAGGGACCAGGTTCCCTCAATAATATATTGAAAGTATGAGACAAAGTCTTGCCATCCTCTCTTCTAAAATGTATTCTGACAGTATGACTTTCAAGATGGATTAAAACACAGACACAGGCACACCTATGTTCTGAATAACAAGAAAATGGACAGAACCGAGTATCCATCAATGGCTCACTGAATAAGCAAATTATGGGGCAAAATCACCATGGAATATTTTACAATTATGAAGAACTCTAAGGAGTCCACAAAACACTTAAAAGCATGGGCTGTTGTGGACAGCATAATCACAAGTGAAATAAGTCAGGGATTTCGGGATAAACAATGTGTTCTGCTGTTTTATAAGAAGACAAGTGTAGAGCAATATAGAGGGGAGGAAGGCGGGAAAATATGCATTACATGTTGGTGATGGTGTGAGGTTCCCTGAAGTTGCTGTGGACTCCTGGTGGCACTGGGTGCAGCAGAACAACACACTACTGGGTTCTGCACCATCGTCACAGCTGTCAGTCAGTGTCAGTCCATTGTTGCAGACACTGTCAACCCATCATGCCAAGGGCCTTCTCTTTTTTGCTATCCCTCCACTTTACCAAGTGTGGTGTCCCTGCCCAGCAACAAGCCTCTCTTGGTAACATGTAGAAAGTATATGAGAGGAAATCTCACCATCCTTGACTCAGAAGCATTCAGACTGTGCATCTTCCAAGACAAAGTTGTTTGTTCTTCTCCCAGGAAGATCGATATAGAAAGCATCTTGGAGACTCTGTATATGGCTGCTTTGGGTTGGGTGTGATTGTATGGTGTTGGGTTTATTCGGCCTTACCTGCATCAAGCTGACACATCCTCATCACTGTCTTAATGGAGGCGCTATGGGGGCTGGTGCTCCTGAGCATTGATCACCTTTAAATGAAACCTAGGAGATTCCAGTAAGAAGGACAAACTACTGCAAGGCATAAAATCAGGTCCCATTTCTTATCTTCTCACATATAGATTCTTTCTAGATTCGATAGGCTGGGATTACCCAAAGCACAAAGCAGAAGAGAGAATAGATTCCCAAGGAAAAACACACCTCACAGTTCTTGGTTTTACCTGACAAGTGAGACTCAGGTGGAGAAATAGATAGATAGATAGATAGATAGATAGATAGATAGATAGATAGATAGTTACAGTTTACCTTGGCTTTCATATTCACTCTTTGAGGCATATCCTTCTTCCCCTGCTCCTCTTGCTTTATTCTGTGTTCCCTCTCAGTAAAAGCCTCCTTGTCCCTCCTGGTCAAGTTCTTTAATTTCAACATTCATTTGAATTTTAATTCACTGAGTGTCAGGAATAGGAATATTGAACAACTGCCTGCATCACTTGGCCAGATTTCAGACAATAAGAACACTCCCCTTGTTTCAGTCATCAGAGCACAGAAGGGAGAGGAGCCGTGAGCATGCAGTGCTTACTCATTGGCCTGCTATCCACGTGGGGATAGTTTGAAACTAGCAGCAGCTCCTGAGAGAAAGACTGGGCTTTCTACTCCCATAAGAACATACAGACCCAGAATCCCACATGGGATCAATATGAGTCAGTATTGACTTGATGACAGTGAGTTTATTTTGTTTCTATCACAGAAAGGAGCTGTTTATTTTTCTAGACTATCTGGATTGGGACGAAACCCAGTGAAAATTTCGTTTCCAGAGACTGACCCTGAATCATGTTCACCAGGTCAGGATCTCTAGACCAGTCTTTCTCAACCTTCCTAATGCTGCGAAGTTTTAATGCAGTTCCTCATGTTGTGGTGACCCCCCAAGTCTAAACTTATTTTTGTTGCGACTTCAAACTGTTATTTTGATACTGCTATGAATTGGGCAACCCTTGTGAATGGGTCGGTCGACCCCCACAAAGTGGGTCCTGTCCCACTGGCTGAGAACAGAGGCTCTAGGCTCTATAAAGGTGGCAGGGCCATTTACAAGGTGTCCTGTGCAGGGATCTATCTCTTCATGGCCAGCTGTGGGGAGAGTAACACGACTCTCTCTCTTTTCTGCAAACAGACACATCTTAGGTTGCTTTGCTCACCAGCAGAGCCCACCCTCCCTTTGCTTTTTCCACTCTGCTGCCCCCACTATGTCATTTGCATATTGTTCCCCTGGGAGGAGCTTCCCCTGCAAGTGTGAGATAAAAGGTCACCTCTGATCTCCTTTACTTACCAGGGGGCATCCTTGCCACTTCTGAAAATAAGGTTCCCTGCTCAGCTCCTGGGGCTGTTATGCCTCTGGATTCCTGGTGAGACACAGAGGGGTGAGAAGCAGTGGGGAAGGGCAGATATATTTAGGGGCACCACTGGTTCAGAGTGTGCTGTCAGCATGTTAGAGGGACCCATTTTGTCCTTCAGGAAGGGGGATGCAGTCATGTTATTTGTAAATGTGACCAAGTATTGAGGAGCTAGGACCTGTTCTCAGACAAGAACTGTACAAATGTATAAGGGTGTGGTGATGGCAAATCAGATGGTTTGGCGAATGGGGAGTCAACATGACAAACTTAAAAAAAAACCAACGCAAGTGAAAGAATACTTTGCAAAAAGATCACATGAAATTAAAGAGAGGACTTGTATCATTTTAGAGTTAACTTCATATTTTGCTCTCATTACTGCAGTGTCCAGAGGGGATGTTTTGATGACCCAGACTGCCCTCGCCCTGCCCGTCACCCTGGGACAGGTGGCCACCATCTCCTGCAAGTCCAGTCAGAGCCTCGCACATAGCAATGGAAACACTTATTTGAACTGGTACCAGAAGAAGCCAGGGAAGGCTCCACGTCTCCTCATCTATGAAGTTTCCAGCCGATTCACTGGGGTCCCAGACAGATTCAGTGGCAGTGGGGCCATGTCAGATTTCAGTCTCAGAATCAGCCAGGTGGAGGCTGATGATGCTGCAGTGTATTACTGCCAGCAACGTACACAATCTCCTCCCACAGTGGTCCAGCCCTGCACAAAAACCTGTGGTTGTGGTAGGTAGACCAGCTGTCCAAACAAAAAGCTTGTCTGACAGCAGGCATGACACTTCTCTAGTCTCAGGAAGGGGAACATGTGGGAGAACTCAGAAGCACGGGTTTTGAATGAAGCAGAATAAAGGGGTAGGTTCATATAGGCAACTGCTAAGGCCACCTGTGTAATGGGGTGCTAAGTGGGAACCCACTAAAACTATGAGTTCTTTCTGACTCACAGAGACCCGGTATATCACTTCAGTCATTGTGACTGTTTATGGGAGCAGAGAAGTTTGTTTCCCTCTGATTGGTAAGTTTTAACCACTGACCCTGCAATTAACAGCCTAACTTGTACTCCCCTAAGATCCTGCCTAAGGCTGGGTTCCCCACAGAAATTAAACCGATATGGAGTATATTTCTTAGTTATTGGGGATGTGAGGGTGTCCTCATTGCAAGTCTTTCCTCAATATGCCCCAGTCCTTAGAACTGCTAGACCCTTGTGTGAAAGTGCAGTTAAAACCATGAAGCTCACAAAGCCTTTATAGTTGGCCTTATATTTTTATATCCAGTCATTGAACACTTAAATTCCAAGGTGCTCCATTGTTTTTTTTAACTATATCTCATGGCCATTGAGTCAATGGTAAGTCATAGCAACCCTACAGGACAGGTACGAACTGCCCCTTTGCGTTTCCAAGACTGGAACTCTTTACTGGGTGAGAAAGACAAGGCTTTCTCAGTCCTGTTAATGATTTTTAAATTGAGAACATTTTTAGCTATTATCTTTAAATTCATTTCCTGTAATATCCCTCATCCCCCATCTCCTCACTAGTTTAAAAACCGTAAGGCATTTGAAGTTTTTCCACAGCTTACAATTGTCTGTTTATTTTACGTGCTTGTAAAAATGAGTAGCCTTTCTTTCTCGGTGAAAGGTAGAAAAGGGGCCACCATCCTTGCTAGTCCCTCCTCCTTATAGCTGTTCCTTCTTGAATGTCTCTCTAGGCTTTTCCACGGGTGCAACACGAGATTACTGTGCAACATGAAAGAATAAGGAAGAATCAGTGAAATATTGCATGATGTGTGGATAAACCTGGAGGACGGTCAACTAACCTGCCTGTCATCAAGTGGAATACTTCTCACAGTGTCCTACAGGACACGGGAGAGCTACACCTGTGTGTTTACCAGATTAAATCTGCATAGGAGCAGAAAGCCACATTTTCCTTCCCAAGCAATAGTTGGAGGATTTGATTCACTGACAATGTAGTTTGTAGTGAACGTGGAGCCCCTGATGCTACCAGGACATTGGAGTGAGTCCCAGAACTCAATCACAGAAGGACAGACACTCCCTGGACAGGAGAGTCATGCAGTCCAGTGACCCAAGGGAGAAACAGGCCAATGTCTGCAGACTCTGACTGAACTCAGTACAGCTCAACTGCCTCTGCTCTGTTATGGAGTAGATCCTGCTATGTGGTTGGACAGCTGCACTGGCCCCTCCCCTGCTGATTTACATGTCCTCCCACCTGCAACAAAGCTGCCAGAAGGCTTGCTAACAGTGTGGCCACTCCCTGTGTAGGCATCAGTTCTCGTCAATATAAACAACGTGGGCCACAGCTCAGCTTCTTGCTGCTTTGTCTCCTGAGTAATGAAGGAAAATCCAAGGAGATTACTCCTTATGGTGAAACTCCCTGCGTTCATTGCAGACGGGAAGTCCCTAAGTTCATGTGCTGTGGTGCATCGTATGTAGAATCTGGGGTTCATCATAGCTCATATATAGTGAGTCTGAGACCGACGTTCCTGTCATCAGCATGCTGGCGGGTAAGAATGGAGGAATTTACGAAGGTTACAAGGCTTACAATATTCCTGCCACAGTGTTACTATGTGCACCATAAGCCTCCCTAGGGAACAGATGAGAGAGTTAGTTCCCCAGCCCTGCCCTCTGTGCCTGCAACTGCTGAAAGTCTTTCTCAGATGCACTCAGCTTCAGTTTATTTCTGAAAGTTTCTGTTAGAAACGTCCTGATAGCTCTTCAGGAGCCCAATTCTTTTCCCTTCATTATGCCAGAATGACATGACATGACAATCCATTTTGTGATTCAATAAAAGTCAGAGATTAATATGCATATGAATCTGAATTTCATTGCCAATATCAGATAGATCTTGCCTCCCAGAAGAGAATGCAAGAAATATGTTAGTTGTGATTTATTGACTATGCTAAGGCAGGGGACTATGCAGATCTTACAAATTAGGGACACATTTGAGAAGAATGGGGATTCCATAACTTATCACTGTTCACTTGCACAATTTGCATCTGTATCATTAGGCATTTGCACCAACAGAAGAAGGGAATCCTGCATGGTTTGATGTCAGGAGAGTTGTATGTCTGGTGTGTTTCCTCTGCATACTTTTCAAACTTTTGGTTGAGTGAGTAAATCAGATAAGATGGATATTATAAAGAAGAATTTGGTGCAAAGAAGGAAGGAAGGCTTATTAACAACCTGCAACATGATAACTCAAAGAAGATAGCACAATCTTCTTTGCTTAAAATGAGGAGAACTTGAAGCACTTGCTGAAGAAGATCAAGGATTGCAGCCTTCAGTATGAATCACAACTCAATGGCAAGAAGTCCAACACGGGAAGGGTGCCTAAACAAAAAGCAGATGGTTCCCACCTATAAAATGATACAGTACTTGGGGTCTTAAAGGCTTGAAGTTAAATAAGCAGCCATCTGGCAGGGAAGCAACAAAGTCCACATGGATGAAGCACACCAGACTGTGTGATCATGAAGTGTTGATGTGATCAAGTATCAGGTATCAAAAAAAACCCCAAAACAAACAATTATATCAGCGGGAGTAAAGGGGAAGGAGTGAGGACCCAAAACCCATCTGTAGACAATTAGACATCCCCTCACAGAAGGGTCACACATAAGGGACAATTCAATCAGGATGCAGTACAGCACCAGCAAAACACACAGCGTTCCTGTAGTGCCTGAGTGCTTCCTCCACTGTCTCTCCAGTGACAGGCCTCTCTTGATAACATCCACACAGTATATGAGAGGAAATCCTGACTCAGAAGCATTCAGAATGTGCTTCTTCCAGGACAAATTAGTTTGTTCTTCCTCCAGCACGATAGATGAAAACCATCTTGGAAGTCTACATGGGGCCACTTTCCATTGGATTCCATACTATGGTGCTGGGTTTATTCCACGTTACAGCCATCAAGCTGACACATGAAGACCCACAAGGGAACTTCCTGTTATGACAGAGCTGCTGTGATGGATGGTGCTCCTGAGCATTGACCACCCTTAAATGAAGACCTAGAGAGATGTGAACAATACGGACAGACTACTGAAGGCATGAAAACAGGGCCCATTTCTGTGTTCTTACATGTAGAGTCTTCCTTGAAACTGTAGGCTGAGGCCACCCACAACACAGGTCAGGAGAGAAACAGCAGATTCTCCTAGTAAAACAAACCTCACAGTTCCTGGTTATACATAACAGGTGAGTCTCCGCAGAGAGAGAGAGAGAGAGAGAGAGAGAGAGAGAGAGAGAGAGAGAGAGAGAGAGAGAGAGAGAGAGAGAGAGAGAGAGAGAGAGAATGAGATTATTATTACCATGGATGTCAATCTTTTCTCTATTCCTCTTGCTTTATACTGAGTTCTCTGTAAGAGTTTGTTTTCCTTTCTCCCTGTCAAGCTCACTGATTTGAACATTCTTTGGAAGTTTAATTCACGGAGTCTCCGGAAGAGAAATATTAAGCACCTGCCCCTCACACTTCTGCCAGTTCACCAGTCAACAGCAGATATGAGACAATATCAACAATTCCTTTAGTTAGGTCCTTGTGTCACGAGGAGAGGAGCACCAGTGACTTAGTGTTTACCCAAAGGCATGCTCTGCGAATGTTTTGCACTTGAAAATCAGCAGCAGCTGTCTCATCTGGAGAAAGACTGGGCTTTTTACTCCAGTAAACAGTTGCAGTCTGGAAAACCCCCATTGGGTACCTTGCAGTTTTACTGTCTTGATCAGAGTGAATTTGGTTTGGCTCGACTTTTATCATATAAGGACCTAGGTTTTCATAGTCAGCAGTGACCACTGAGGAGAGTCACATAACTCCCTCTCTTTTCCTGCAGACACATCTTGTGTTGCTTTGCTCACCAGTCGAGCCCACTCCCCTTTCTTTTTCCACACTGCTGCTGCACCCTGTGATTTGCATATGAGCCCACTCCCCTTTCTTTTTCCACACTGCTGCTGCACCCTGTGATTTGCATATTGTTCCCCTGGGAGGCGCTTCCCCTGAAAGTGTGAGATAAAAGGTCAACTCTGATCTCTACTTACCAGGGCGCATCCTTGCTACTTCTGAAAATGAGGTTCCCTGCTCAGCTCCTGGGACTGTTTTACCTCTGTATTCCTGGTGAGACACAGAGGGATGAGAAAGAGGGGGAGGGGAGCTTTATTTAGGGGCACCACTGGTTCAGAGTGTGCTGTCAGCATGTTGGAGGGAAGCATTGTCTCCTTCAGGAAGGGGAATGCAGTCAGGTTATTTGTCAATGTGACCAAGTATTGAGGAGCTGGGATCTGTTCTCAGATAAGAACTGTACAAATGAAATAAGGGTGTGGTGTAAGCAGATCAGAGAGTTTGGAATATTGGGAGTCAAAATGACAAACTAAAAAAACACAACTCAAATGAAAGTATAGTTTGCAAAAAAAAATTTGAATCAAATTAAGCAAAACGCTTTTCTCATTTCATACTTACCTTCATATTTTCCTTTCAATGTTTCAGTGTCCAGAGGGGATATTGTGATGACTCAGACTCCACCCACCCTGCCAGTCACCCTCGGACAGGTGGCCACCATCTCCTGCAAGTCCAGTCAGAGTCTCGTTCATAGCAATGGAAACACTTATTTGGACTGGTTCCAGCAGATGCCAGGGAAGGCTCCACGTCTCCTCATCTATGAAGTTTCTAAGCGGTTCACTGGGGTCCCAGACAGGGTTCAGTGGCAGTGGGGCTGTGTCAGATTTCAGTCTCAGAATCAGCGGGGTGCAGGCTGATGATGTTGCAGTGTATTATTGCTTGCAATATACACAAGCTCCTCCCACAGTGGTACAGCCCTGCACAAAAACCTGTGGTTGGCATCGCCCAGCTGCCCAAACAGAGCTTGTCTGACAGCAGGCAGGACACTTGTCTAGGCTCAGGAAGAGGAACAAAATGGAGAACTCATTTGCCTGGGTGGTGACTGAGGGAGAATAAAGGGGCAGGTTCACATGGTCAACTATCCAGGCTCCAGGTTGAGTTGGTGCTCAGAGTGAGCACACTTAACCTGTGTTCATTATGACTCATTGAGACCATGTACAGCACTTCAGTGGCGGTGACTGCTGATGGGAGCAGAAAAGCCCCTCTTTCCCTCGATTGGCTGGTCAGTTTGAACTGATGGCCCTGCAATTCCCAGTCCAAGGAGTAATCCATTAACCTGCTGCCTTAGGCTGGATTCTCCACACAAACTAAACCAAAGTTGAGTCTATTTATTAGTTTTAGTGAAGGGAGGGTGTCTTCATTGTAAAATCATTTCTTCATATGCCCCAGACCGTAGAACCGCTGGGCACTTGTTGGCAAGTGCAGTTGTGACAATGGTGTTCTAGAAGAATATTGGAAATCCCATGGACTGCTAAAAGCATCATCCCACCTGGGTAGTAAGTAGTATGGCCAGAGTGTGCCTTAGAGGCAAAGATGGCTAGACTTTGTCCTACACACTTTAGATATGTGGCCATGAGAGACCAGGCCGTGAACATGGACATCATGCTGGGTAAAGTCCAGGGGCACTGCAGGACCTGAGGTGAGGTGTCCACACCATGGGTGTAATTATGGGATTAAGGAGAAGAACAATCTGTTTCCCCTTTCCCTCTCACCTTCCCTCCACCCTCCTTGTATTGCCACTCTCACCACTGGTCCTAAAGCGCTCATCTGTCCTGGATTCCCTGTGTTTCCAGTTCCTATCTGTACTATTGTACATCCTCCGGTCCAGCTGGATTTGTAAGGTAGAATTGGGATCATGATAGTGGGGGAAAGGAAGCATTCAAGAACTAGAGGAAAAATGTAAGTTTCATCATTGCTACACTGCATCCTGACTGGCTTGTCTCCTCCCGGAAGCCCTTCTGCAAGGGGATGCACAATTGCCCACAGATGGGCCTTAAGTCCCAACTCTGCACTGCCCCTCATTCACAATGCTATGATTTTTTTTTTTTAGTCTCTGATGCCTGATATCTGATCCCTTCGACACCTTGTGATCTCACAGGAAGATGTGCTTCTTCCATGTAGGCTTTGTTGTTTCTCAGATAGATGGCCGCTTGTTTATCTTCAAGTCTATAAGGCCCCAGACTCTATATCTTTTGATAGCCAGCCACCATCAGCTTTATTCACCACATTTGCTTATGCACTCACTTTGTCTTCAGCAATTGTGTTGGGACAGCCTGGCGTGCTTCTTCCAGGTGGGCTTTGTGGATAAGCGGGTGAAAGGAGACGTCGTATTGTGTAAGATATGACAAAATAATAATAATTTATAAATTATCAAGGGTTCATGGGAGAGGGGGAGTGGAGAGGGAGGGGAAAATGATGAGCTAATACCAAGGGCTTAAGTAGAAAGCAAATATTTTGAGAATGATGAGGGAAACAAATGTACAAAAGTGCTTGACACGATGAATGGATATATGGATTGTGATAAGAGTTATATGAGCCCCTAATAAAATGATTTTTTTAAAAAAGAAGCTCAATTGTGAGGACAGGGTCTTATTTCATTCTGTTGGGCAGAGTCGCTATGGGCTAGAACACACTTGATGGCACCTCACAACAACAACAACAACAACAACAACAGGTCGCTTGAGATTATTCCATGATTCACTGGTGTGACATCTAGGCAAGCAGGAAAGAGAAGAGAGGCAAGAGAGGTGCCAGGTCTCCACAGTGTCTCTTACACACTGACCTCACCACCAAGGAGGCTTACCAGGCTGTGTCCTGATGGAGAGGATGGGTTGTACCCGTACCTTAACACGGGTGCAATACATTGAGATAAAACCCATTTGGACATCTGTGTTTGAAAATAGTTTAATTAGCATGTGCAATTCATGTATCATAATGTTAATAATTTAAGTATTTTAAAAGAGTTTGCTATCATTACCACAATCAATTTATAAACATTTAATTCATTCTTCTACTCATTATTATTAGCTCCCCATTATTCCTTCCAAACCCTCCTGCCATTAATATAAGGAAACATTACTCCAGGTACTATCTCTATCCTATCCTGGATTTCATATAAACAAAATTCTTGCAAAATATCCCAATAATCTCAACAAAGTAAAGCCCCCAAAAACCATAATCCAAAAGAAAGCAAAAGATAATCAAAACTCAACAACTTTTAAAAAGGATTAAAAGGGAAAACAAATAATATGTTCAATTTTAAACTATCTGTATCTGCGATAATCCACTTTTCATTGTACTCTGTCTACTCACAACTCCAGTCAATTGTCTGAGGAAGTTCAAGGGAGGATGATGAATCCCTGTGGAGATTCTGCACTTGGAATGTGGGCCTTCCCTGTCAGCCATCGCTTCTGCAAACTGAGTGCTCAGGATTTAAGCTCCACTATAATTCCAGCCTCTCACCTTGTATTTTATTATCTACGATCTTTATCTAACAAGTTGGACTATGTGGACTTAGCTGACACCTTTTAAGATGGCTGTTTTTTGGAATACAAGCCTTTAAAAACCCAGCTTTGATTTTTACTATGCCAGGCACCATCTATAAAAAGCAACACCATATATATTATATTATTAATTATTCATATATATAATTATATATTATAATCATTTTATTGGGGCCTTCTACAACTCTTATATTACAACTGATAGATCCATCCATTGTATCAAGCACATGTGTACCCTTGTTGCCTTTATCAGCTTCTCATTTTTTCCCCTCTCTCCCTTACCCTCCTTCCTTCATGAGCCCTTGATAATTTATAAATTATTAATATTATTCTTTCATGTCTTACACTAAGCAATGTCTCCTTTACTCACTTTTCTTTTGTCCATCCCCTGGAAAGAGGTTATATTTGGATCATTGTGATGTGTTCTCCCTTTCTCCCCTCACTTTCCCCATACCTGCCTGGTACGGCTACTCTCAAGATTGGTCCTGAGGTAAGCACACTCTTCTATAGCATCTGTATCTTCAGTGATCGCTTCATCAGGAAATGTATCGAGCAGGGCCAAATCCTCAGACTCAATTGTCCTTAGATTAGGGCATATGATTAAGTGTGAGCTCAAAATCCATTCATATATCTAAAGCTTATGTAAATTCCTGGTCCACTTTAGAAGTAGCTTTATCAGCTTGTGGAGACATAATTTAAGTAATCTCCAAGAGACCTTTGGTAATTCAAATAATATTATCATCAGTGTAGCCATAGATGGCAAAGTACTATTGTGGAAAGGGGAAATATGTACTTTGGAAACATTTTCAGATTAAAATACATTTGATGCTCACTTATTACAGGTCAAACAGGTGCGTGACTGAGCGATGGTGAAGAAAGCGATGATGGAGAGACAGGAGGCAGAACGTCATGACCCTCATTCACTAAGCGAAACTGTTCCCGTTTCCAACCTCCTTTTCTCTCTTCACAGCATATGCCTAGTAAGAGTTTGTGTTCTCCGCTGTCGTGATTTCCTGATCCTTTCCCCTAGGAAATTTCTCAGGAAAGCATTGGAGATGGAGGCCTGTAATAGGGCTGGGTTCCATATGACAGGTGTGAATCAGGACAAAACAATCAAACTCTGTGCCATCGAGTCCACGCGGACTCACAGCAACCAGCTGCCCCTGTGGCTCCTCGCGGTGACTGTTCCCAGGAGCAGAAACCCGCTCTCTCTCCTGAGGAGCCGCTGCTCCTTTCAACTGCCCCCCATGCGGATCGCGCCCCAACTCATGAGCCCTGCACGACCAGGTTCCCGGGAGTCAGGGTGGAAGGAGGGAGAAACAGAGAGAGACCCGGAGATAAGTATGAGAGTCCAACAGTAACAACTGTTTCCCTAGAACTTGATAGTTACTCTTTGAGGCACACAGGGATCTTCTCTTCACCTCTTGCCTTAAATTGGTCTACTGGTCCTCTATCTGTAAGAATCACTTTTAAAATTCCCCCCCTCTGTGAAGTTTAGATTTGAATGCTGTTTAGGAATTTAGTTGACTGGGTCCATCTACAGACAGTCTTTCAAACCTGCATCTCACACTGTTAGACAGGTAACCTGCGAAGAGCAGGTCTCAGTCTTAACATTCTCAAGACACTGCCTGTATGTGGAGACTGTGAACATCAGCACAGTGGGGAAGAGCAGTTAGTCTTTCTAGAATCCCTTGGTGGGAACAAAAGCTCATAGTCATCAGCCGTTCAGAGATTGCCTTTGATGCCATCTCTACCCCATCAGGGTCTCTAACTTATTCTGAGAGTGAGTGGGCCACGTGCCATGGGTCCTGCCCAGGAATCCATCCTCACAGGCAGCAGTGACCACTAATGATAGAGCAACCACCTTCTCTCATTTCGTCCAAGCTCACACAGAGTTGATGTAGCTTTGCTTAAGGAGAGGCCCATGTTCTGTTTGCTCTTTCCACCCTGCTGCACCCACCGTTGGATTTGCATATTGTTCCCCTGGGAGGACCTTCCCTGTCAAGGCTGAGATAAAGAGTCCACTGTGATCTGCCATCCTGTGTCATCACCGGTCACATCAGCTTCTGAAAATGAGGCTTTCTGCGCAGCTCCTGGGACTGCTTCTGCTCTGGATCCCTGGTGAGCACACGGAGCAGACGAGAGGGTTCAGAGGGTGAACTTTGGAGGAATTTCTGGTGCAATGTGTGCTACATCAGTATGTCATATGGACACATTTTGTGTCTTCCAAGAAGGGACATCCAGGTGTTTTATTTGTACGTGTGAGGAAAGGGAGCAGTGAGAGGATGTGTTCTTTGTTAAAAAGTCTGACAACTGAATAGGAAGATGATGTAGGAAAATGATTGTAGTGTATATAAAATTGAAATCATGCCAAAATAAGTATAGCAAAGGGAAATACTATTTTTGCTAAAAAAATAGTGAAATCATATCTTCAGCCCAAAATAGCAACGGAAAGCAATCATAATTGCTCAGCATGTTTGTTTATGATCTTGCATTTTTATCATTATTGTAGCATCAAGTGGGAATATTGTGATGACCCAGACTCTCCTCATCCCGTCCATCACCAGTGCATTTCATCTCACGGCATCTAGGATATGGATTTGTATGTGTTCTATTGCATTTTTGATGACTTCCAATTTTCTTAGATGTACACTTCATACGTTCTAGATTTCAACTATTAAGAGATGTTTGCAGCTGTGTCTTTTCATTTCATTTTGAGTTGTTCCCTATCAGCAAAGGAACGTCCAGGAGGCTTTCCTCCCACCCCATCATCATGGTTGACTCTACATAAAGAAGAAGCTCTTCCACAGTCAGATGGCTATTGATCAAATACAGGATGCTGGAGAAATGATAACTTGGGTTTTATTCACTATGCGAAGGCATTTGACTCTGTGGACCATATCCAACTATAGAGAGCCTTGAGAAGAATGGGAATTCTCAAACACTTCATTGCGGTAGTATACATCAATGAAGAGGCAGTTGTGTGACTAGAATAATGGAATAATTAGTGGTTTAAAATTAAGAAAGGCTTGATTCAGGGTTATATCCTCTGATGATACTTATTTGATCTGAATGCAGAGCCACTTACAGGAGAAGCTGGACAGTATAAAGAAGAATATGGTATCCGAGGAAGACTTATTAATAATCTGTGGTATACAGTTGACACAATCTTGCTTGCTGGAAGAGAGGGGGACTTGAAGTGTTATCCGATGAAGATCAGCGATTCCATCCTTCACAAGGGATTACCATGTAATGTAGAGAGCCAAAATATTTGCAACTGGACCAATCGGTAAAATCATGATAAATGAAGAAAAGATTGAAATTATGCAGGAGTTTGCCTTCCTGGGATCCACAGTCAATGCTCATGGAAGTAGCTGTCAAGAGAACAAATGAAGAATTGTATTGGATAATCTGCTGCACAATACAGCTCCTGAAAGTGTCGAAAAGCAGGGGTGCTACTTATTTTAAGGACTAAGGTGCACCTGACCCAAGCCATTGTATTATCGATTACCTCATATGCATGCGGAAGGTGGACATTAAATAAAGAAGATGGAAAAAATAATTGACTAATTTGAATCATGGGGTGGAGAAGAATATTGAAAGTGCCATTGATTACCCAAAGGGCAAATGTCTTGGAAGAAATGCTGCCAGCGTGCTCCTTAGAGGCAAGGCTGGTGAGAATTCAACTTATATGTTTTGAACATATTGCACAAGAGACCAGTCCCTGGAGGAGGACATCCTGTTGGGTAAAGCAGAGGGGCAGTGAGGTAGAGGAAGGCCCTCAAGGAAGTGGATCGACACCTTGGCTATGATAATGCGTTCAAACATCGCAATTGTGAGGATGGCACAGGAGCACTCTGCATTTCATTCTTCTGCACTTAGTCACTGAGTGGTGGAACCGACTCAACAGGAACTCACAATACCAGGCTACTCGTTTATGGATGCCATGAATCAGTTTCTAGTCCTTTCAGCATCTGGTTTACTAGTAGGTATAATGATATTTGCTTCAGGAATACAAGTATGCAGACTCAAGGTCATGACTCACAGGAGACTACTATCTAAAATCCGCTATATTTTTGTGTCATAGAAATTCTATTAGATGCCAAAAAACCTCACAATATAAAAGATCATACTAAGGGGGGACATTGTGCTTGGTGCCGCAAAGGGTCACAAAGATCCTCAATGAGATGTGAGGACATGGCAGCGGCAACAATGAGCTGCAGCATCGCTACAGGGTTCTGTTCTGTCTGATGAGGGGCTGCTGTGAGGAGAGGGCCCGTCAGGAAGAGCAACAACAGTCCATGACGACAACGTTGAGCATCCTAACATGGAGAGTATCCACAAGGCCCTTAGAAACTGGGGAGCTGCCATTTCAGGGGCAGTGATTGTGCTCTCCCCATCCAGAGGAAAGAATAGTGATGAAAATTGAAGCTCTAAGGAAACAATTATCTCAGTGGACTGATGCACCATGCAAACATCTGTCTCCAAAACCCTGAGTCCTGACCACGTTGGTGGTGTCATGCTACTACTATGAGCTCATCTGAAAGAGATCACATTAGAAGGTGCTGGATAAAGGAGGAGGAAAATGTGAAACAAAACTGAGAATCATATAAAAGTCCTGGCTTATTGCTCAGAGGGAGACTAGTGAAACCTGGAGGCCATGGCCCGTTGTCGCCTGCTGGGTCTGGTGCTGAACTCATGCAAATGGCTGAATTTGCAGCCCCACCTAGGACAGGGGTACAAGGAAGACAATTATACGGGCAAAATGCACATCGGAGAACAATCATCTTTTGTCATCAAAAGGGGGAAATATATCAAATGAAAACGTTCAAATAGATAGAAGAAGTCAAAAGAGCGACATGAAAACCAGGAAAGACATGATAAGGGAGACCACCTTGAATGGGTTGTAATCAATGAGATGAAGCAAAACTTCTCTGTAGATCTTCTCCCAATTCACAATAGAAAGTTAAAACATTGAGAGACGAACAAACTACAAAGAAAAATTGTTGCCTGTGTTCTTAAATTGTGTAACAAACAGTTACCTAAAGCTCAATACAATAAACTATTTTTTTAAAGGAAACTATTTTGATGATGAAACCTGAAATGGAAGACTGCTCACATCAGCTGGGGAGGAATCAGTTCCTCTTGTTTTGCACTGATTAAAGCGAATCCATGACTAAGAGCTTACATGATAGCCAATACTGTAAAGATCACAGTTGGCTCAGGTTTTATGGATCTGACTGAATAGTTAAAGCTGAGTGAACTTCCTTAAAGACGAATACCTAAGCCAATGTCCACGTGGCCTCTAGATCAAGGAAAAACTTTCTATGGGAATTTTAAACAAATGACATTGAGACCCTGGAGCATGTCTAACAAATTTGTAATTGGATATGAAACATTATTTTATTGGTATTATCCTGAATATTAAGCACAATCCAAGGAACTACTACCAAGTGTTGGAAGAAGGCCATTGAAAACACATGTAGATCAGTCAGGAGCCAAAGTCAATGCTACAGTTTATAGTATCTGCTAGGAAATTTGTTTGTGGACATTTTCAGGGGGTCAAAGACCGTAATGTCTGTCCATGGTGAGGTTGTTTTCAGAAAGGTTGTCAACGTTTCAGCAGAAACATCTCACCAGTGTGTTGTTTCCACTGTGACCATGCCCCTGTGCCAACCCGCTCATCAATTTGATTACAAATCTTTAGCCATACACGGTACAATCCTGATCTCAACCCGAATGATTCCGTTCTGTTTCCTAAAGTCAAAAAAGTCATTAAAGTGCATCCATTTTTTTCTTCTTGAATAATATAGGAAATATTCATTCCCAGGGTCAATTCCCAGGACCCAGAGCTCTTTAGGTGTGGAGTAAGTAGCAGTCCCATACTTACTGAGAGGGTCTGGACTCAATAGAGCTTATGCTGAGAAGTACCTTTATATTTGCAGTAAATGGATAAATAAAAAAGAGATAAGTAATCCTTTATTTGTGGTCAACATTATAGAAGGGTGACCCTCATTTGTGGTGAACTTCATGCTGACGAACGACGACCCAATGTGTGCTAGTGTAGAAAGAAGCTCCATAGCCTTTTCAATGGTGGCTTCTTCAGAATTAGATCAACAGACCTTTCTTTTGTGCTGCCTCTAGGTGGAGCCAAACTCTAACCTTCTGGTTAAAAACTGAGCCCATCAAGTGTTCGTACCGCTCAGGGATTTCCAAGAAAATGGTTCTGTCCTGTTATAAATAGGATTTCCCAATGTCAGAAATTAGTTTCTCTGTTGTGGCCAAGGATGCATGGGGATGAAGTGCACTGTGCTGAGTGGTGGAGAGAAACCAATCTGTACTTCCTCTGTGACTAGATTCTGTGTTCTGTCCCACCCTTGTGCCTTGACTGTGTCATCCAAAATCTTTTCCTACCTTGTGAATAGGGATCAACTTGAGAAGGGCACATTCTTGGCCATGGCGACCACAGTTTTGCTTCTTTCCTCCTGCTAAGCTTATGACAAAGGAGAACCCAACCTTAATCTGAGCTTGTGTATATTAAATAAAAATTTTTGAAGATAAATATTTTAGTTAATTTTTTTCTCACCAGATTTTTATCAAATTGAATGGACTCCTTGTTTTATGCTGACTGAGAATGTTCCATAGTTTTTCCATAGTCTATATGGCTAAGAGGCTTTGTGTGAACCCATATCCAGCATCCCTCCCTGTCTGCTTAGGAAAGAATGCAGGTGTCCCCTGTAGGGCAGGGAATAAGAACACTTGGACTGAATGAGCACTCACCTGGATCCTTTGTTACCCAGGACAAGCTCTCTCTCAAGTTTGGGGCTGGCGGCTGTGGGTTGGAGACGGACTTTCTTTGCTCTCACTGTCATTGGGATGGTTTTCACCATCAATCAAAAGGTGCTCAGGGTCATCGGAATGAATGCAAACTGTGCTCCAGCCACTTTTCCATCCCTGGGGATGGCTATGTTTCTGAGGCCCCTCCCTGAGGAAAGGAGGGACAACCCTGAAATGGCATGTCCTCAACCGCTCACTCCTTTGCCACCTTCTGTAGTAGATCATCTACAGGGCTTCCTGTTTGCATCAGAGACAGAAATGCTGAGATGTTCTTTGTCCTGGATGTTTTTCTGAAACCACGGATGCCGTGTGTGTGTGTGTGTGTGTGTGGTATGTATTTTGAGAATTCTACCCTTGTGCTTTAAACCTGCCTCCTGAATCAGTGTTAAGCATGTACTTTGACTTTAATCCATAATACTGTGGAAATAACAGTTATTTATGTACAGTTACTACCATCACAAGACTTTTACTCCCTCCCCAAGTGTAAAGAAATAGTAATTATTCAGACTTATGTAGTTAGGGTCCAGACAAAGTCCCATTGTGAACAGGATGGCTCTGATTTTGAAGAGCTTTCATCAGAATTGGACACAGCCCCACCTTCTCTGCACAGTCCCTTTATATCCTCACAGAGCTGGATCCTCTACAGCGGTATGCTTCCTTCCTTCATGTACTAAAGGGTTCGTTATATGCAAATGAAACCTCCCTCTCTTGTAATGGACCAGATTTAGGAGTTGATACTCTAACTTTTTCTTTCCAAAACTGCTTGGCTGCTTCACAGAAGATCTCGTCATGGGATTGAACACACCATGCTACACCGTGGGCTAATTCTAGCCCACCCTAGTGGACATGAAACCAACTCTCACACCAAAAGTTCTCCCACTTCCATTTATTTGATTTTTCTTCAGGGTCAGATCCAACTTGTGTTAGTCGTGGTAAACTAGAGAAACAATTTCATAGACACTCTTATGTGTATAAGCAAGGGGTTTATATACAAAATAAATTGAATATTGAGAAAACATTCCAGCCTCGTGCATATCAAGTCTGTAAGTTCAATATTAGCCCATATGTCTGACACCAATCTATAACGTCCTCTTCAGATGCATACAACACATGCAATGACACCAAATGCAGGATGATCACAGGCCAGTGGGTTGGAAGTCTTATGGATCCAGTGGCATAAGCATCTCAGCACTGGCAGGGGTCTCCACGCGGCTGCTCTACCTCAGGGCACTAGTGTAGTTCCATGCGTCTTATCAGTAGAGAGTCTCTCAGGGAGTGAGCTTTGTCAGTAGAGAGTCTTCAGCCATGTGATCCGAGAGAAATCGTGTCTCCCACCTCCTAAGGAAAAATAGCAATTCCTAGAATCCTCAGGGGAAGGCCAGGCCCACACAGAGGCCTCATTGGTTATATGTTGATTGACAGAATCCACCCCTTCACTCATAATCCTCTCAAATTGACACCAGGTTATTTAACTCCCAGGAACCAATGGCTCTTTGACAGCAATATCACAGAAATGAAGGTGGCCTCTTCCCACAGCAACCTCTCAAGCGGGACACTATCTCATGCTGCCCTGTTACTGATGGGACACACCAAGCTCTCTGGACTATCATGGCATTGCACTCTACCAAACCACAGGTCTTGATCTGAGACCGTAAAAGCTGTGTTGCTCAGACAAGGCTTGATTAGGGAGCTTCCATACAGACCTGACACCAAGATTCTTTGATGGACAGGGTAACATTGAGGGTCACTCATGACAGAGGTCCAAGTGTAACAGTGCAGGGTGAAGGCGTGTAGCTCAGTGCCCATGTGCATAATGCATAAAGGAGACTCGGGAAAACGAGCTGTTAAATGGTGTCCTGTGGTGGGAATGAAAAACTCAAGAGGAATATGGTGTCCTAGTTGCATCAAAAAGAACATTTTAAGGCTTACCTTGAGGTTCAATGTTGTCCTTGATAGGAAAATATCTTTAGGCATGCTGGGAAATCCAGTTAAAATGATTACTAACCACTAAAGCCAGTGATGAAGAAATTGAATCATTCTACCAACTTCTTTATTC